>NW_016107387.1:3508568-3514581 GCF_001604975.1 Cebus imitator | reverse complement strand
AAAAAAAAAAAAAAAAAGAAAGAAAGAAAAAAGAAAAAGAAAAAGAAGAACAAATCCTGCAGAGATTTTTATTGGGATTGTTTGAATCTGTATATCAATTTGGAGAGAATTACATCTCAAAAGTATTAAATCTTCTGACACATTAATATCATATGTCTCTCCATTTATTTAGATTTTCTTTAACTTCTCTCAGCAATGTTTTATGGTTTTCAGTGTAAAGAACTTTCTTCTTCAGAAGGTTTTAAACTGAAAATTCAATTTATTTAATATATAGAGAGATATTCTGGTATCTATTATCAATAATAGTAACTAATAATAGTATAATAGTAACTAATAAGTCACTATTATTGATAGTTACTATCGATAGTTATCTGTTTCTTACTGAGTAAGCATTTATAGTTTGCATTTCCCAGATAATCTGTCTATTTCATTTGATTTGTCTAATTTATTGGCATGAAATTATTCATAATATTCATTTAGTATCCTTTACTATTTGTAGAATCTTCAGTATGTCACTTTTCTCATTTTTAATGTTGGTAATTTGTGTCTCCTTTTTTTTCTAATCAATTTGGCTAGTGGTTTACAAATTTAACTTATCAAAGAAACTGCTTTGGGTTTCATTGATTTCTTCTATTTTTTAATTGACTATTTTATTGGTCTTTGCTCTGATTTTTATAATTTCCATTCTTCTGTTTCATTTGGGTTTCTTTTGCAGTAATTTTGCTGACTTTTTAAAGGATGGGATTCCACGTTGTTGATTCAACAAATTCTTTTCTAAATAGGCATTTCAAACTATAAATTCCCTCTAAGTATTGCTTTAGCTGCATCCCACAACTTGTGATAAGCTGAGTATCATTTTTATTTCATTCAAAATACTTTCCAATTTCTCTCATTTCTTTATTTCTTCTTTGACTCATGAATTCATAAAAGTGTGTTATTTAGTTTTCATTTATTTCAGATATAGATATAGATATAGAAGGGTTTTTATGCATGTAAGTACCACAATATACTATTCTTATTTTTGTTTAAACATCTACTTATTTTTTAAAGGGATTTAAATAATAAGGGAAAGTCTTATGTATTACCCAAGAAGTTACCTTGCGGCTATTCTTTTTTTTTTTTTTTTTTTTTTTGAGACGGAGTTTCGCTCTTGTTACCCAGGCTGGAGTGCAATGGTGCGATCTCGGCTCACCGCAACCTCCGCCTCCTGGGTTCAGGCAATTCTCCTGCCTCAGCCTCCTGAGTAGCTGGGATTACAGGCACGCGCCACCATGCCCAGCTGATTTTTTGTATTTTTAGTAGAGACGGGGTTTCACCATGTTGACCAGGATGGTCTCGATCTCTTGACCTCGTGATCCACCCGCCTCGGCCTCCCAAAGTGCTGGGATTACAGGCGTGAGCCACCGCGCCCGGCCATGCTATTCTTTATTCCTTTGTGTAAATCTGTATCTCTATCTGTAATTTTACTTCTGCCAGAGGAAATTCCTTTATTATTTTCTGTAGTGTGGGGCTGCTAGTGATGAATTGTTCTAGTATTTGAATGTCTGAGAAATCTTTATTTTGCCTTTGGTTTTGAAAACTATTTTTGCTGAGTAAAGAAATTTTGGTTGTAATTTTTCCCCCAGTACTTTAAAGATATTGCTACATTGTCTTCTTGTTTACATTGTTTTTGATGAGAAATATGTTGCCATTCTTACATGTGTTCCTCTGTAGCATGTCTTTCTCTGGTGCTTTTAAGTTTCTCTCTTTATTTGTTTTGAACAATTTCATCATGATGTACCTTAGTATAGTTTGCTTCAAGTTCTTGTATTTGATTTTTCTTCTCATTATGGGTCACATTTTCCTGCTTCTTTGCATGCCTAATAATCTTTTTTTTGGAGGGCCAGACATTGTGAATTTTATCTTGTTTGGTGGTGCTAGATATTTTTGTGTTTCTATAAACATCTTTGAGCTTTGTCCTGGGACACAGTTAAATTACTTGGAAATAATTTAATCCTTTGGACGGGGGATTGTTTCTAGACTTGTTATGCAAGACTAGAGTAGCAGGGGTAATTATTCTGCACTATTAAGTACTGAGTATTTCACTTAATGCATGAATCACTGAGTTTTTATAGTGTTTTGTTGGACCAGGCATCCTTCCTGCTCCTGCTGAACACCTGGCACTCTCCCCTCTAATCGTTTCCATGGTTCTTTTCCCAGCCTTGGGTAGTTTCCTCATACACACATGCCTACCAGTACTCTGCTGAATAGTCTTTTAGGACTCTGCAGATTTCTATCTGTGCAGCTCTCTCCTCCTATCTGTTACTTTGCTCTTTGGACCATAGCTGACTTTTTCTCTCTGGACTCTCACTTGCCTTCTTTTTCTTTTTCTTTCTTTCTTTTTCTTTTTTTTTTAAGATAGAGTCTTGCTCTGTTGCCCAGGCTGGAGTGCAGTGGTGTGATCTTGGCTCACTGCAGCCTCTGCCTCCCAGGTTCCAGCGATTATCCTGCCTCAGCCTACCAGGTAGCTGGGATTACAAGCGCCCGCCACCATGCCTTGCTAATTTTTGTATTTTTAGAAGAAATGGGATTTCGCTATGTTGGCCAGGCTGGTCTCAAGCTCCTGACCTCAGGCGATCCACCCGCCTTGGCCTCCCAAAGTGCTGGGATCACAGGCATGAGCCACCATACCCGGACTTTTTTTTTGGTTGTTGTTCTTTTAAGATGGAGTTTCACTCTTGCTGCCCAGGCTGGAGTGCAATGGCACAATCTCGGCTTACCACAACCTCCACCTCCTGGGTTCAAGCAATTCTCCTGCCACAGCGTCCCGAGTGGCTAGGACTACAGGCATGCGCCAGCACACCTGACTAATTTAGTATTTTTAGGGATGGGGTTTCTCCGTGTTGGTCAGGCTGGTCCCTAACTCTTGACCTCATGTTGTCCGCCCCCCTCGGCCTCCCAAAGTTCTGGGATTATAGGTGTGAACCACCGTACCCCGCCTCTCACTTCCTTCTTAACTTGAGGGGTCTTCCAGTCTCCATTTATGTTCCCCTTCCTTGTACTGTGGTCTGGAAACTCTCTTAATGCAGCAACCTGGGGCAATGGTTGGGCTATTCTCACTGTTTTCCCCATCTTTCATTTATCACTCTATTTCATTGCCTGATGTTCACACTCTTGTGAACTATCATTTCATATGTCTCTTTTGTTAATTTGCTTTTTTGTTATTTCAGGCAGAAGCATAAATCCAGTCTTTGTTATTCCATCTTAGCCAGAAGTGGATCTTTAGGGTCTAATCTTCATTCAGAAGGTCTGGAGTTGCTGTATGTAAGAATCACTTGATGAAGCTTGTTAGAGTACAGATGCTCCCACACAGCAATATGATGTCTGCAGAGGGAGAAAACGATCTGCATTTCAGTGAGATAGTCTGGCCACAATTTCAGAAGTGCTGACTTCAGACATCCTTCCATCTTTGGCCTGCAACTGTCGTCTTCTTTATAGATTTCAAAGTGCTCTGGAGTCAGACTGATTGGTTTCAGTCCCATCTCCACGTGTCACTAGTGTAATCTCTTATCTATCATAAAAAGACAACTCAGAGAAGTTAGAAATTTGTCTGAGATTACAATTAGTGCCAAGTAAGGTTACGATACGTATTAAGGGGAATAAATTATGTTGGCACATGGTAAGCCCTCAGTAGATGTCAGTTATTATTGTATGTACTTTACTCCTTGATAGCTAGAACTGCCCATTTTACAGATGAAATCGGAGCCTTGGAGGAAGGCATAGTCACAAGGTCATTTGGCCAGCAAGTGACTGAAACAGGAACCTGGATCTGACTTCTAGTACAAAGCATTCTCTTTCCTCAGTTGACTCTGCTATCAAAGTGGAGGGTTACCAGCAAGGAGAGAGGAACCCCAGGGGTGTGTGTTTGTGTGTGTGTTTGCATTAATGAGGGGAAACTTTGCATTACACTTTGGATGAGGGACAAGTCAGCTCTATCATTTAACTTTGTGGAGATTTCCTCCAAACTATGGGGTTTTATGTTATGCTAAGTCCTAGACTGCATTCCAAATTAAATGCCCTGTTGCTGGAGTTCCACTGGTGCCTCTTGCATGCCTCTTATCCTGCCTTCAACATTTAGGAAGCTGGAAGTATGTATATCTATGGAGGGAGGGTAGGACTCTGGATTTATGATCTGCTTCCTTTGCTACGTCCCTCACTTTGATCCCCAGTTCCATGTATGGCACCTTCAGAAACTCTTCAAGTGTAAAGCTCTTTATAATACAGAGTAGGATCTATTTATAGATAAGGTAAGTTACAGTCGCGCAACCCTGAGCCACTCAACTTACCTGTTTGGTTCAGGCTTGAAGCATTTCACTCTTTATTTCAAATAATCCACCTCTCTAATTACCCTTTCATGTTTTTACCCTTTAATTCCATCTCTAGACCTTGTCTGAGTTGAGTTCTCTTTTTAAGCTTCTTTGGCTTATGGGGAAAACGGTATTTTTTTCCCCTTTAGTAGAGGGTCTATTAAGCATATTTCAAAAGTTATGCATAAAAAGCATGAAGACTTTCACCATGTAAACTAGATCAAGAAGAATTTGGTTGGATATCCCGGTCAAAAATTATTTGGAAAAAAAAACCAAAAACAAAAACAAAAAATCAAAACAACAAAAAAAGAGAAGAATTTGGAATGAAGGACAGTACAAATACCAGCCTTATGCCTGTAATGTAGGGCTACATTGATTAATAAGTTTCAGATTAATCAAGGTTCTTTCCAGTTTGAATCACTTGTGGTACAGGGTGTGGGAGGAGTGATTTGTTGGTGTTCCCTCCTTATGGCAGCCGATCTAAGTTCACCTGCATAATTGACCCCTGGCAATTGGCTTTTATGAACTCCAAGAAATAGTGATGATAAATGATTTCATCTCTGGAACCCGTTTCAATGGCCTGGTCGTGGCTTTGCAGTCATGGGTGGAGGCCATGTCGGTGCCCAGAGGTGCAGTTATAAGATCCTGTGTTGATGCCTTACATTGGCATTGGAGTGTGTCCAGTTCACGGGCCAGGTGTTTGCCGTTCTTGTTATAGAGTGGCTTTCCTGAGCTCCCCATGCTCCACCCCATGTGTTTGCTGAAGGAAATGCAGTAAACAGGGCAAGAGGAAGGAGAAGGTTGGAATGAGCAAAGCTTCACCCAAGCCTTCCCGGCAGGGGAGTCAAGAGCCACAACCCATTTTGTTCCATACTTACATGTTTCCAAGGCCTTGTATGGATGTTACTACCGAGCAGACATCTGAGGCCATCATCTAGAGTCTATAGTTCTGGCATTAATGTTCCTATTCCATAGAAGAGGCACACCGAGGCTGCCCAGGCACACACTCTCACCCCTCTGTTGCATTGACCAGGTGCTCTGGCTTAGTCATAGAGGGGTCCTTGTTTCACCACCATTCTTTTGCCTTCACTCAGAGAGGGAGAACGGAATGGCAGAAAGAGCAGTAGGTGAGGAGTTAGAAAGTGTGGGCTCCAGTCCAGGCCCTGTGGCCTCAGTGAGTCATTTTACAGACTGGAGTCATTGTACATCTCAGTTTTCTCACGTGAAGCTTGCATAAGTGTGGTGCCTTGGCCAGACATGGTGGCTCACACCTGTAATCTGTAATCCCAGCACTTTGGCACTTTGGGAGGCTAAAGCGGGTGGATCACCTGAGATCAGGAGTTCAAGACCAGCCTGATCAACATGGTGAAACCCCGCCTCTACTAAAATACAAAAATTAGCCAGGCTTGGCCGGGCACGGTGGCTCAAGCCTGTAATCCCAGCACTTTGGGAGGCCGAGGCGGGTGGATCACGAGGTCAAGAGATCGAGATCATCCTCGTCAACACGGTGAAACCCCGTCTCTACTAAAAATACAAAAAATTAGCTGGGCCTGGTGGCGCGTGCCTGTAATCCCAGCTACTCAGGAGGTTGAGGCAGGAGAATTGCCTGAACCCAGGAGGCGGAGGTTGCAGTGAGCCGAGATCGCGCCATTGCACTCCAGCCTGGG
>NW_016107387.1:3505934-3508088 GCF_001604975.1 Cebus imitator | reverse complement strand
GGGGTTTCACCATGTTGACCAGGATGGTCTCGATCTCTTGACCTCGTGATCCACCCGCCTTGGCCTCCCAAAGTGCTGGGATTACAGGCTTGAGCCACCGCGCCCGGCAATTTGAAACTTCTTAATCAACAGCCTCCCAGCCTATGACAGAGAATTGCTGCCAGCCATGAGAATTCCTTCTCAGCCATGCTGTGTGGCCATCTGGGGGTCCACCTCACTGTGCAGGAGGAAAGTTAAACCCACAGGTAGATCGGTGCCATTTTACTTGAAGATCTGAGGACTTTTTAAAACATAGTGAACAAGCACAAATATATGACGGAGTAAAGGGTAACAGTCATACGTATTTTAATGATAAAAAGAGGTTTTCAAGATATTCCTTGTTCGAGGCAGGCATCTCTCACTTCATCCCCAGGTCTTGATTCTTCTCTCTTCTGTTATTAAGATGCGTTGGTTGACAAGTATCCCAAGCAAACAGGGGGCAGGCCCCTTTAGCCAGAAGCAGGGGCAAAGCCTTTGTCATGGGAAGGCAAGCAGGATCCTGAGCACATGGTCTCCATAACTCCCTCTGCCTCCCTTCTCCAATCTGCCATGAATGCCTGTGTGATCAGGGCCCTGGGGGTAGAAATGGGAAATATAGTTTTCTAGCTCCTTGAATCATACTGTGGCCCAAGCAGCGTGGCTCTGAGATTGTTGCAATAGAAGCGACCACTGGGGCACAGGGCCTTGCCTCTCCACTCTGCCATACTGCCATGAAGTCTGGCATTTTCTGGTGGATTTTTTTTTTTTTTGAGACAAAGTCTCACTCTGTCACCCAGGCTGGAGTGCAGTGGCACAATCTCAGCTCACTGCAACTTCCACCTCCCTGGTTCAAGTGACTCTCCTGCCTCTGCCTCCCAAGTAGCTGGGACTACAGGCATATGCCAACACACCCAGCTAATTTTTGTATTTTTGGAAGAGATGGGGTTTCAATATGTTAGCCAGGCTGGTCTTGAACTCCTGACCTTGTGATCCGCCCACCTTGTCCTCCCAAAGTGCTGGGATTACAGGCATGAGCCACTGCATCCGTCTGCTGGAGTTAATGGTGAAGAATGAAGCCCTATTTTGCAGGAGGTAGAACTGGGGTCTAGTAGGGGCTGCCAGGTTGGGAAAGGCTGAGCAGTTGGGGACATGCAAAGTAGCAGCCAGCCCGCAGACCACTGGATTGGTACTGGCTGTGTTTGTGAGCCCATGTGAGATGCCATTTGGAGATTGCCAGAAAAGGGAAGAGGAGGAGTTTGTGAAAGGGACAAAGTCCTGAGTAGCTGAGGTTGGGGGAGAGTGACAAGAGCCCACACGCATTTAGTTGATTGTTTCTTTTGCTACCTTTGTTCACACAGGCCTTTGAGATCTGAATCTCTGGTTTCATTTGTTCCTCCCGGATCCCCAGGGGTTTATGGAAATTGTAATGGATTGTTTTAAATGTTTCAAAAACTCTAATGGAAATCATAAGATATCTGTTTTATGCTTTCTGTATACCCAGTTATGGGGTTATGGATATGTTTGATGAATAAATCACGGGGAAATGAATTAATTATTCCTTAACGATTACAGTCTCTTTGGCAGACAACCTATGTCAAGGCCAGGGAGAGAGGAGATAAAACTGTAAGGGAGGGTTTTGATATTGACTAGATTCGGAAATGACGCAGCACCAGAGGCAGCCCAGTCTAGAGCTGCCCTAGGCTGGTGGGACCCGCAGCACAGCGAGAGCCATGGAGGGAAAGCCAGATACCACAGCCATTTGTCCCCATGTGTGACTCAAGAAGTCTTTAGGTCAGTAGCAAGCGGTGTTATGTGAGAGAGCCACATTAGAAGAATCCCCATCTCTCTCCTGAGCCACTATGACCAGGCAGAAATTTGAAAACAAGGAGAAAACCTAGCTTCAAGGTGGGCAAGATGCTTGCTTAAAGAAATAGAATTGGCCTGGCGCGGTGGCTCAAGCCTGTAATCACAGCACTTTGGGAGGCCGAGGCGGGTGGATCATGAGGTCAAGAGATCGAGACCATCCTGGTCAACATGGTGAAACCCCTTCTCTACTAAAAATACAAAAAATTAGCTGGGCATGGTGGTGTGTGCCTGTAATCCCAGCTACTCAGGAGGCTGAGGCAGGAGAATTGC
>NW_016107387.1:3494203-3505711 GCF_001604975.1 Cebus imitator | reverse complement strand
GAGTCTTTGTCATCCAGGCTGGAGTGCAGTGGCGCAATCTTGGCTCACTGCAACCTCCACTTCCTGGTTCAAGCCATCTTCCAGCCTCAGCCTCCTGAGTAGCTGGGATTACAGGCGCACGCCACCATGCCCGGCTAACTTTTTGCATTTTTAGTAGAGACAGGGTTTCACCTTGTTAGCCAGGGTGGTCTCCATCTACTGATCTGCCCACCTCAGCCTCCCAAAGTGCTGGGATTAGAGGCCTGAACCACCATGACTGGCTGGGAAGACTTTTTAAAATGCAGACATGGGGACCCAGCCCCAGAGTTTCTAATTGAGTAGGTCTGTGGTGAGACTGAATCTGCATGTCTCACCAGTACCCAGGGGCTGCTGCGGCGGCTGGTCCACTGGAACCACACTTTGAGAACCACCTTTTCCCATCTACTCCCATCTCACTTTCTCCCCTCCACGGCTTTGCCGCTACTGTTCTCCCTCCCAGCCTTCTTTTAATCCTCCCCTCACCAATGTCATTCCCTCAACACCTTTCCCCCTTCCCCCACCCCGCCCAGACGCCTCTCCTGCCTTTTCCCTCCTTTTATGGTACACTAGGCCCAGCAATCTCCCCCCCATCCCACATGACTTTTTCCCTAAACAAAGGGAAACTCGATTTTCTTGAAAACTGAAATGTGAAAGAGATGGGAGGAGAAACGAGTGCGTCCCCTTAGCTGGCAAGGACACTCGTTGCAGGTGACTTAAGACAGTGTGAGCTGGACAGGACATGAGGTTCTTCTCAGCTGATAGAGCTGCTTCGGGCTGGTGCGGCCTGGGAAGGACTCCAGGTGACAAGGTTTGCTTTCCTGTGCCCAGAGAGAGGATGGAAAAGAGGGATTTGGCCGGAGGGCAGCCCCCAGGCAGGCACAAGTTCAGCATCAAAAGACCTGTAAGGTGAAGTTCTAAGACTTGAGCAGGCATCAGAATCCCCTGGAAGGCTTGTTAAACACCCACTGCTGACCCCTACCCCCAAGCTGCTCCTTTAGCAGGTCCAAGTAAAGTTAGGATGACCAGTCAGTCTGGTTTGCCCAGGGCTGATCAGAGTTCTCAGGATGTGGAATTTTCAATACTGAAACCAAGAAAACCCTAGAAAAACTGGGATGAGTTGGTTTCCCTATAGAGTGCTAAAGTCTTTGCATTTCCTTTTTATTTATTTTTTTTGCGACACAGTTTCATTGTTGCCCAGGCTGGAGGAGTGCAATGGTGAGATCTTGGCTCACCACAACCTCTGCCTCCCCGGTTCAAGCGATTCTTCTGCCTCAGCCTCCCAAGTAGCTGGGATTATAGTCATGAGCCACCACGCTCAGCTAATTTTATATTTTTTAGTAGAGATGGGGTTTCTCCATGTTGGTCAGGCTGGTCTCAAACTCCCGACCTCAGGTGATCTGCCTGCCATGGCCTCCCAAAGTGCTGGGATTACAGGCATGAGCCACTGTGCCTGGCCTAAGTCTTTGCATTTCTAGCAAGTTCCAGGGACTGCACTTTGAGAATCACAGCTTTATTGTTCCCAGGGAGCCAGGGAGGCCTGGAGTTGGGTGTTGTAGCCGCAGACTCTTCTTCACAGTGAGAGGTTCTGGGTAGGGGTCAGAGTTCAGATTCTGAATAGCTGCAGCCAGGGATGTGAACTTGGGAAAGGAGGGCCACATAGCCACAGATTGATGAGGAGGTGGAGGAGATTAGTCAGAAAGATGGGGTCAGGGGTGAAAGAACATCCAAGCTGCAGCTGTGCATGTTGGGTATATGCCCAGCACACTGAAAAGCTTTGGAGGAGGCCCTCTGTCCTTTTCACTGTGGGATAAGCCTGTGGCTTGGGCTGGAAGTGAAGCGGGTAAAATAGGTACGAGTTGTTCCTGAGGGCTTGGGCTGGTGCAGAAGCAGCCAGTTTGAAGAAAAAGAACCAAGAAAGGAAAGAAAAGTGATAATTGTAAACTGGGTGCCTAAACTTGGAAAGCAGAGGCAGGCCAAATTCGGCATCTGAAGTGTTAACTTATGGTGTGTAGAAATGACATGCACATTATTTGTGCGCATGCTGACTTGGGGGGTTTGGGTACACACAGACCAGTGCAGTATGGGCTACAGCAGAGAGGTCCAGTGGTGGGGTGGCCCCAGTGGGAATCTGTACCCTACTTCCCCCTTCCTTTTCTGAAAGTTACCAGCGTTAAATGCTAAGGAACCTTCCACGTTCCGGTGGAGGCAGTCTTTGGGACCCAAGCTGGAATAAGGCCTGAGGTGACCCTTTGTTGAATAAAGGAATGCATATAAGCCTGTGACCTTGTGGCTGCTGTAATGTCAGAGGCAACTGCTGCTGGCCATTCCCTTTGTTTAGTGCTTGGATCTGTGCACAACCTCCACCTCCTGGGTTCAAATGATTCTCCTGTCTCAGCCTCCCAAGGAGCTGGGATTGCAGGCGCCCGCCACCACAACCGGCTAATTTTTGTATTTTTAGTAGAGACTGTGTTTCACCATGTTGGTCAGGCTGGTCTCGAACTCCTGACCTCAGGTGATCCACCTGCTTAGACCTCCCAAAGTGCTGGGATTCCAGGTGTGAGCCACTGTACCCGGGTGAGGCACCACTCTTATGCAAACTTCACATGAGAAAGCTGAGATGTAAAATCACTCTAAGCTGTAAAAAGACTCACCAGAGGCCACAGGGCCTGGACTGGAACGCACACTTGCTGAGTCCTGACCTAGTACTCTTTCTGTCATTCCGATTTTCTCTTTCTGAGTGAAGACAAAAGCCTGATGGTGAAACAAGGACCCCCTCTACTTCTGGCTAAGATGGAATAACAAAGACTGGATTTATGCTCCTGCCCGAAATAGCAAACAACAAATCAACAAAGACATATAAAATGATGGTTTACAAGAGTGTGGACATCAGGCAATGAAATACAGTGCACAGATGTATTTGCTCACAGAGCAAAGTTTTGGCATTTCCCAGATTCAGATTCAGCTTCTGGTATTTGAGCCTTTCTTCTCAGTATTCCTGACAAGGCATGGTTTGTTGTTATCCTTGTTTTCCTGGCTGGTACCTGTTCCCCTTGTGTGCCTGTCCTGCCAAGAAACTTCTGGAAGTCTTAGAAGAACTGATTCAGCTCATAAACAACTTCAGTCAGCTACTAGTTGGCACCTAGTGTTTTATATTTCTGCCAGATTATTACTGTGTCTATCGGGAACAAACACAAGTGTATGTTGGATGCTTTCAAGTGCTGAGATTATATCTTAGTATCATATACAGTCTGTTCCCCACCCCCCAACCCAATTCAGTCGATCCCTTCTCTCAGCCCTTTTTCCCTGTGAACAAACACATTTGGAAGGTAAGGGAAGCTGAACATACCTGTATGAGGTGTCTGATACCAGGCCAAGCCAGTTTACCTGACTCTCTGTATCCTTAGGGTTTGTTTTTACCCAGGAGGCTCTTTGGTCCTTCATGCAAATACATTTCTGAGCCTTCCTCAGTGATGGAGGTCAGCTTGTGATCCAGGCAGGCTAAGCTCCCCTTCCTGGATCTGTAGTTTCACTGAGAGATGAGTTCAACCTGAGGGACTTTGAGGCTACTGATTGGGGGGTAGGCTGCCCTTCCACCTAGTACGACCACCTTCCCCTGGTTTTGTGGGTCCTGCAATAAGCCATGGGGATGAGGTTGTGTGAAATGTGAACTTGATTATTATGGCAGATCTTACTTTATTTTATTTTTGTATTTTTATTTTTGACGATGGAGTTTCATTCTTGTTGCCCAGGCTGGAGTGCAATGGTGCGATCTCAGCTTACCACAACCTCTGCCTCCCGGGTTCAAGTGATTCTCCTGCCTCAGCCTCCAGAGTAGCTGGGATTACAGGCATGTGCCACTTTGCCTGGGTAATTTTGTATTTTTAGTCGAGATGGGGTTTCACCATGTTGGTCAAGCTGGTCTCAAACTCCGGACCTCAGTTGATCCACCCGCCTCAGCCTCCCAAAGTGTTGGGATTACAGGAGTGAGCCACTGCGCCTGACCGACCTTACTTTAAATAGCTTTAAAAATGACAGGTCTATAGCCCTAGAATCAGGAAGAGATGGCCTAAGGTTTACAGCTCTACATTTTGATTTCTACAAAGGGGAAATGATACCTTCTAAGGTATTTGCCAATTCAGGAGGTTGCAGAAGTCCTGAAGGCCAGTGCTGGCTCACTTGTGACTGTGATGTCATTATGATTGCCTCCTAATAAGAGAGGGCTACCTATAGTCACTCAGCCTGTAAGTGGCAGAGTGGACAGAGTTCAGGTCACTGAAAAGACCCAGTTGCCTCCAGAGGGAATGGACAGGAGGAGGGGCCATGAGATGGGACTGGAGAACAGTAAGAGGCTCCCCATGCCCAACACTTTGGTGGAGAGCTTTCTGGGAGGACGAGTCCAGATCAGATGTAGCCCAGCTTCATGTGGCCATGCCTGGTGGCACTGTGGCCCTTCCTATTTCCTCCTCCCTCCCTGCCTGGCGTGATGGGCACCCATGGGCTCAGCACTGTGGTATGTGAAGTGACACAGAGCAGCGTGGAGGCCTGCTCCTTCCTGGGCACGCGGCACAGCCTGGGTGAGGCCCGAGGGGTGAAGGTGCATGACTCATCCACAGCATGAGCGTGCCTCACTTCCGCAGCTGCTGACCCGCTTGCTTGCTTGCTTTTTCTGCCTGAGGCTCCGCAGGGCTCGGGAGAAACCTGTCAGCCATTTATGGAGAGGCAAGAAGACTTGACTGGCAGCCTGGAGATTTGGGCTCCAGACCTGGATCTGTCACTGTTCAGTTGCTTGAACTTGGTAAAACTGCTCTGCCTGCAGTTTCAGTTTCTCCACTCCTGAAATGATGGGGTTGCTTGAGAGCCTCTCTCTTCAAATTGTCTCAGGAACCAGTGGCAGCAGCATGGCCTGGCAGCTTGTTAGAAAGGCAGTCTTGGGCCCCTCCCCAGATCTACTGAATCTGAATCTGCATTTTTGTTTTTTTGAGATAGGATCCCACTCTGCCATGCCGGCTGGAGTACAGTGGCGCAATCATGGCCCACTGCAGCCTCAGCTACCCGGGCTTAGGTGATCCTCCTGCCTCAGCCTCCCAAGTAGCTGGAATTACAGGTACATGCTAACCGGCCCAGTTAATTTGTGTATTTTTTTGTAGAGACTGGGTTTTAGCACATTGCCCATACTTGTCTCAAACTCCTGGACTCAAGGGATCTACCCACATCGGCCTCCCAAATTGCTGGGATTCCAAGCAGGAGCCACGGTGAATCTGCATTTAAACAATAACCCTAAGTGATTTGCATACAGTTGGACAAGCATGGCTTCGTGCTTTTTAAGATGGCTTCAGGGCTCCTGTCCTCTAATTCTGTACTGTTCTGAGTCTCTGAGTGGTGTCCTCCTTGCAGATGCTCAGCTATTGGATAAAGCCTTGCCTGGGAGGGATTGCTCTACAATTTCCACATGCACCGGCTAGGTGGCCCTTCTCAGTTCCAGTTCTTTTTCTTTTTTTTGAGTTGGAGTCTTGCTCTGTTGCCCAGGCTGGAGTGCAGTGGTGTGATCTCAGCTCACTGCAACCTCCACCTCCCGGTTTCAAGCGATTCTCCTGCCTCAGCCTCCCGAGTAACTGGGACTGCAGGCACCCGTCACCACGCCCAGCTAATTTTTATATTTTTAGTAGAGATGGGATTTCACCATGTTGGCCTGGATAGTCTCGATCTCTTGACCTCGTGATCTGCTCATCTCAGCCTCTCAAAGTGCTGAGATTACAGGCGTGAGCCACCATGCCCAGCTGAGTTCCAGTTCTTTAATGTGGTTGCTGGGTGGCCAATGACAAATTCCAGAAAATCCTCCTCTGTGGGCCTCCCTTTTCTTCCTGCAGGCTAAAGACTAGTAAGTAATCAGTAGGGACTACATTTAATTCACCCCTTACTCCTATCATCACAGATTTATTCAGTAGTCATTCTCCCAAGAAGCATGGCCTCTAATTGAGTCGAACAAATGCTCTACATGGAGAACCATCATATGTGTGTTTAACTTGCAGACTAACAGCCCAAGTGTGTGAGAAAGGGTGATGCAAACAGTGTGAGAAATTCCCTAGAGTGAGTGTGACACGTGAGGTCGGAATCGGCTGCTCAGCCACTCTCAGCTCCTTCAGTCTCTCTTAGATGTGAACGTACACTCTGGCCAGAGTGGGATCCTAGTTTTTTAAGATTCGCAGATTTTCAACAATTTGGCTTCTACTAAATGAAAGCCAACGACTGCATTTGGTACCCAGCCAAAGAAAAGAAAACAGAAAACGGTTCCACTTCTAGAATTAAAACAAAACAACTATGCTGGTCTCATTAAGAGAAGTCACACGACCTCCCACACAACAACTTCCCAAGGAATTTTTCAGACTGGTTTTGAGTACATGTGATTTTTCCTTCCCTGTGAATTTTAGAGCCCCAAGTAAGAGGCTCTGGCCCCTCACGGTGTATAGTCAGCTCAGGCACAGAGACTTCCAACGGGGAAGATGGAGAGGATTACAAGTGGTTGAGGAAGATTCTGAGTAGGAAAGAAATATTTCTTCTGAATTCAATAACTGCAATATTCTTTTGTGATAGCTCATCAGGTTTCTGAGGACGTCCCAATTCAGAGACGCTAGGCTGGTGGCAGAGCACAGAGACGCCAGAAGACTCCATGGTGTCAGGATAACCTGTGCTCTGTGTTCTTTTTTTTTCTTTTTTTGAGACAGAGTCTTGTTCTGTTCCCCAGGCTGGAGTGCAGTGGCAAGATCTCAGCTCACTGCAACCTCCACCTCCCAGGTTCAAGCAATTCTCCTGCCTCAGCCTCCCCCAAGTAGCTGGGCGTACAGGCGCGCACCACCACACCTGGCTAATTTTTGTATTTTTAGTAGAGAGGGGGTTTCATTATGTTGGCCAGGCTGGTCTCAATCTCTTGACCTCGTGATTCACCTGCCTCAGCCTCCCAAAGTGTTGGGATTACAGGCGTGAGCCACTGTACCCAGCCTTGCTGTCTTTAGCACATTGTATTCTATGTGTTCCTTCCCTGGAGGCACCTTACTGAGAGTAGAATTGCAGGATTTCCACCAGGGCCAGTTAAAGAATTGGTAAGAGGATGTGCTAAAACTGGGAGAACTATTATGAAATCATGAAGACTCATGAATATGTCCTGTTACATGAAAACAAAGACCAAATCTACTTCTTTATTTAGGTAACCACCTCATACCATGAAAGATCAGAGGCAGCTTATAAGATACACATATACTCTAAGGTTGAAATATAAATAAAAAAATACAACATTAGACCAGGGGAAATATAAATTAGTGAGGCAGTAAGGCTCCGGTGGATGACGAAGCCGAGTGTATCTATCTGGTTGGCCTATCAGGCTTGACCCTCAGAGTTGCTGTCCTTGGGCTATACTTGGCCAGACGTAACTTAAGATAAAAACAGTCCTGCCCTTAAGGACTGTTAAAATGAATGACACAAGGACAGCATAGCAGAGGCCTTGCCGGCTTGTCAGAAAAACGTGCAGGAGGTTTCAGTTGGTTAAAAGCTCAATATGAGCCACTGCATGGCCAGGCTGTGCAAACAAGTGGGGCCCCCACTGAGGAGGAGAGAGTCCTCCCACACACAGCATTGGCTGTACATTCACATTTGCAATCGACACGTTGGAATATGTCACCATGTGCCAACTGGACAGTATCAAAGGCTAGATACAGTGGAGGCTCCCAGGAGCCCACACAGTCTGTTCAAAGAGCCAACGAGGAGAAACAGCAACAATACTGCTTGATATGTGCTCGCAGGAGATCCCATTTGGACTTCGGTGCTTGTGCTTGGTTCTCAGCGTTTTGACCCTGACATCAGGACATTGACAAGAACTGCAGAGGATGAGACTTCTCTTTTGGTGTCTAAGTCCCCTGCAGAGCTGCTGTACTAACAACTTGATAGCTACTCAGGCCCTTCATAGACAGCTGGGACAGCAGCAACGATGTCAGATTTGGTGCAGGGATGCTGGGCTCGTGATGGAGCCTGGAACCTGCCAGAAACCTGGCATCACGACCATTCTTGGGCATCCTTGTGAACACTTTGAAAGCCTCCGCATTGCAGCTTCTTGTTCCTCCTGGATGCTGTTAAAGGGTGTGCTATAAAGAGAGCTCATCTCCTTGAATTGATTCTCCTTCATCAGATGGGACCTGTGTGGAACAAACAAAGATAAAACGGATCAGTCTTCACCCCAAATCCATCAATTTCAAGCCTGTGTGTGGTGAAACCAGCATAGTCTTTGGAGTTGCCAGACTTAGATTTGAATGCTAGAGCTGCCTCTCTATGACACCGTTACTTTGGGCTAGCCCTGAAACTATGTGAGACTATTTCCTTTGCCTGAAAAATGAGCATTTGAATTTCTAGCTCACAGAGTTATAAGCACTGAATGAGATCATGAAAATAAGTGATTGGCTTGATACATATCAAGATTCTCATCAAATCTTAGTTCCCTCTCCTTACCCTTCCTTGTAGGCAAAGCTGATGCCTACCTCTCTCTGGTCTCTGAATTCTGTCTCCCACCTCCCCCTTGGATGTGATCACAGGTTCATCTTCGCCTGTCACTTCAGCATCCTCTTTTCCTCTCTACTGGCTTTCTCTCCTCCACTTACCATCTTGCTCAATTCTCCGTATCCCTTCTCTAAAAATTCGCACCTTAGCACAGTTATGCCAGCAGATGACCGCCCTGCCCTCTTAATCTCATCACCAAATACTTTGAAGATGAATCTGTGCTCATTCCTCACACATCTTCAGCCACCTCATAAGTAGCATCATCTGATTTCTGTCCCCACCATTTCTTTTTTTTTTGAGAGGGAGTTTTGCTCTTGTTGCCCAGGCTGGAGTGCAATGGCACGATCTCAGCTCACAGCAACCTCTGCCTCCTGGGCTAAGTGATTCTTCTGTCTCAGCCTCCTGAGTAGCTGAGATTATAGGCATGCAGCCAGCTAATTTTTTATTTTTAGTAAAGACAGGGTTTCTCCATGTTGGTCAGGCTGGTATCGAACTCCCGACCTTAGCTGGTCCACCTGCCTCGGCCTCCCACAGTTCTGGGATTACAGGCGTGAGTCCCTGTGCCCAGTCCGGTCCCCACCATTTACTGAGAAAGACACATTGCTGAGTCTGTCTAACTGTCCCTCCTCAGGCTTCAACCTTTTTTGATGGCTTTGAAGCATTTGATGGGTAGTTCCCCTCACTCTTGATAATACGTCCTTCTTTGTCCTCTTTGCCATTGGTATAATGTCTCTTCCTTGTTATTACAGGGAACTTCCATTTGGGCTCTTCCATCTGCCTTCCTCTTCCCCTCCCCCACATGCAGGCGTGGCTCAAGTTTCTGCCCTGGCTCCTATAGGAAGCATACGTGGCTGGGCCAGGGGCTGGCAAATGTTTTCTGTCAAGGGCCAGGTAGTAAATGTCATAGGCTCTGCAGGCCACATGGTCTCTGTTACCACTGCTCGACCCTGCCGCTATCCATGACACAGCCATAGATAACATGTGAGTGAATGAGCCAGGCTGTGCGCCAATGAAACTCTATCTACAAAAACAGGAGGTTGGCTGTAGTTGCTGATCCCCG
Source organism: Cebus imitator (assembly GCF_001604975.1). Classification (NCBI taxonomy): domain Eukaryota; kingdom Metazoa; phylum Chordata; class Mammalia; order Primates; family Cebidae; genus Cebus; species Cebus imitator. The sequence goes on along the minus strand of NW_016107387.1, from coordinate 3,496,092 downwards.
ATCTTGCAGAAAGAGCATAAACATTAGGATCAGGTATACCCGGTTTTACAATCTGGCTCTATCACTGCCTAGTTCCATTACATTGGGCAAGTATCTTAACCTCCATACACCTTATTATCCCCCCTTTTTTTTTTTTTTTTTTGAGATGGAGTTTCGCTCTTGTTGCCAAGGCTGGAGTGCAATGGTGCGATCTCGGCCCACTGCAGCCTCCGCCTCCCGGGTTCAAGCAATTCTCCTCCTCAGCCCCCGAGTAGCTGAGATTACAGGCATGCGCCACCATGCCCAGCTAATTTTGAATTTTTAGTAGAGACGGGGTTTCTCCATGTTGGTCAGGCTGGTCTGGGACTCTGAACCTCAGGTGATCTGCCTGCGTCAGCCTCCCAAAGTGTTGGGATTACTGGCGTGAGCTACCATGCCTGGCCTCCTTATTCTTATCTGTACGAGGGGAATAATGATGATGGTGATGATGATGATAACCATACTTTCCTCATGGCTTTGTTGATGGGTGAAATTGGGTAATGTGCAACCCTAGGGCCTGGTTCAGTGAATCTTAGTATTCTTTTCTCCTTTCTTCCTCCCTCCCTTCCTTTCTTCCTTCTTTCCTTCCTTCTTCCTTCCTTCCCTTTCTCACTCTCCCAATCCCTTTTCTCTCCACCTGCTCACCCCCCCGCAGTCTCATCCACAGCCGTCTCCAGCCCTTACCTCCCTCTCCACACCTGATTTCGCCTTTGAGTTTTAAATCTGCAGAGTCAATGCCAATTACGTAGCTCTGCTCATACACCATTTGCATATCAAACTCTGCATGTTCAAAAGAAAATGCATCATTTTTTTTCTTTTTTTCTTGTTACACTTTAAGTTCTGGGGTACATGTGCAGATCGTGCAGGATTGCTACACAGGTATACACATGCCATGGTGGTTTGCTGCCTCCATCCCCCATCATCTACGTTAGGTATTTCTCCTAATGTTAGTCCTCCCCAATCCCCCCACCCCCTGCTATTCCTCTCTTAGGCCCCCCACCCCCTGACAAGCCCCAGTGTGTGATGTTCCCTCCCTGTGTCCACGTGTTCTCATTGTTCAACACCCGCCTATGAGTGAGAACATGTGGTGTTTGGTTTTCTGTTCTTGTGTAAGTTTGCTGAGAATGATGGTTTCCAGCTTCATCCATGTCCCTGCAAAGGACAGGAACTCATCTTTTTTTGTGGCTGCATAGTATTCCATGGTGTACATGTGCCACATTGTCTTTATCCAGTCTATCATGGATGGGCAAAATGCATTATTTTAAACAAACTCTTGCCTTCTCCTGACCTCCCTCACTCCAAGCCCCGGGGGTGATTTCTGCAATGCCACCCCTGACCTGCTGTAGAACAGAACAGGCCGTCCTCCACTCACGAAGTCTCTGCTCTTCTCCTCTCCCCTCTGTGGCCATCATTTCAGCTCGAGCCCTTTTATTACCTGCCACCTGAGCTTACTGAATGGCCTCTCTGTCTCACTGCTGCTTTGCTCTCACCCATTCTGCTCATGATGCTGAGTTATGCCTCCGCAGGCAAAGCCTGATCATGCCTCTCTCTGGTATGTAAAGCCATCGAAGGCTCCTCCCTCCTCACCCAGTGTCAGCATCCTTGCCTGTTGTTCAAGGTCCTGCACAGTCAGCACTGAAGACCCCAGCCCAAAGGGAAATGTGTCCGCTCAGCTTTCCTGAACACCCTAGTTCTTCCGTTTCTGCAGTCCTTCCTTTTGCCTGGACTGCCTCCCTACCCACTGCCAACTGCCGCTGTCCCTGTGCCATCTCTGCTTGTCACATTCTTACCTGTTCCTCAGGAGCCCGGCCAGAACCGCACACTGCACGATTCCCCCCAGCCAGGAGGCTCTGTGCCTCCTTTCTGCTTTT
>NW_016107387.1:3473810-3494095 GCF_001604975.1 Cebus imitator | reverse complement strand
CAGGCTGGAGTGCAGTGCTGCAATCTTGGCTCACTGCAACCTCCGCCTCCCAGGTTCAAGCAATTCTCCTGCCTCAGCCTCCTGAGTAGCTGGGACTACAGGCGCGCGCCACCACGCCCAGCTAATTTTTGTATTTTTAGTAGGGACAAGGTTTCACCATGTTGACCAGGATCGTCTCGATCTCTTGACCTTGTGATCCGCCCTCCTCGGCCTCCCAAAGTGCTGGGATTACAGGAAGACTATGTTTATCTTCCGCAATGCCTTTTCCCCTGTAGACTTTGTAAAGTATCATGCACATGCTTTATCTCTCCCTTTAGATTAAAAATCCCTGGAGAGATTAGAGAAATGTTTGCTCCTCTGCGCAGCCCTGGCACTGCGTCTCCAAGGGACCAGGAGGTGAGGGGGCGAGGAAGGCTTTTTACCCGGCTCACCTTTGAGCTGACTTGGCAGCTCCACTGGCCTCCTCCGTGGGCAGTGGGGAGAGGCTGCCTGTCGGAAAAAGTCGAAGTGGAGGAACAAGTTTCATTTTCCAAGGCTCAAGGCTGTAAGCCTTCCGTGCCTTTTGGCTTCGGTCGGTGTGGGAGTGGGTGTGTTTGTTTCTGTGAGTGCGTGTTTCCGGGTGTGTGTGTGGTAGGTGTGAGCATGTGGGGGTGTGTTTTTGTGTGCATGAACACATGTGCAGTAGAGGAGGGATGTGTGTGTATGTTTGGGGTGTTAGTGTGTGTATTGTTTGGGCGTGTAGTCTTGGACCCTCTATTATAAAAGGACAAGAGTTTTTATCTGACTTTGCCTGGGGACTTATCTTAACTGCAGGAAATGACCAAGAAGTAGAATATGGAGCAAAAAAAAAAAAAAAATCTGAAAATACAGTGACCAGGTGATAAAATCAAATGGCAGTCTGTCTCTCTTTGAGCACAGCTGGGCTACAAAAATAAGCCACTCACCCTGAAACTTCTTGGGGGGGCCTTTGAGGCTTAGCCGCCAGCCACCCTGCCCTCTGTCTCTGGGGAACCATGCAGGCTGTGGGCAGAGAGCTTGTCCTGACCAGGCATGGGACCTCCTCATCTCTGGGGCAGGGTGGGAGCAGGTTCTAGCAACCTCATTTTTTTTTTTTTTTTAGATGGAGTCTCGCTCTGCTCTTCAGGCTGGAGTACAGTGGCACAATCTTGGCTTACTGCAATCTCTGCCTTCCGGGTTGAAGCAATTCTCCTGCCTCAGCCTCCCAAGTAGCTGGGATTATAGGCGCACACCACAATGCCCAGCTATTTTTTGTATTTTTTTTAGTAGAGACGGGATTTCAGTATGTTGGCCAGGCTGGTCTCAAGCTCCTGGCCTCAGGTGATCCTCTGGCCTTGGCCTCCAAAAGTGCTGGGATTGCAGGTGTGAGTCACCACACCCAGCCTCAACTTCATCTTAGAGAGCCTCTGAAGGCTGAGCTAGGAATATTGGCGTCAGCCCTGAATCCAAGGAGCCCACATTATTTCCTTTTACCCTGCTCTGAGAATGAGAGAGCTGGCGAAGCCAGTTACAATCTACCCGTAAATCGTGAATATGTCTGATGTTGACATGCAGGCCAAAGGTCATAGACTGTAGGGGAACTGAGATGAGTTGTTTTTCGAAAATTTTTTGGCATCAGAAGCTTGCATTCACATCAAGCCTTACGTGCCAGTTTAATGTGCAAATCTGCTGAGAACACCGCTGTTCCCGGTGAAATGTGTGCTGTAGGGTGGGTAGGGCTGCCGGACTCCTGTCTCCTCCCTGTGCCCCTCACCACAGCCCCAACCCCCTCCCAGGGACATCAGCAAAGCGCAGTTCGAAACCTCCCAGGGAAACCACATCTCTCATTCTACAGGGAAGTAAAATGACTCCCCCAAGGCCATGTGGGGAGGAGGGTTGGGCAGCTTCATAAGTGAGCAGCCTCCCGAACATCAGGTCTCAGTCCACACGAATCTGTCACTCTGGGCCATCCCTGAAATGTGGCAGGGGATGGTGGTTCAATAAAGAATACAACAAAGAACTTCTTTTTCTTTTTTTTTTGAGACGAAGTCTCACTCTGTCACAAGCTGGAGTGCAGTGGCGCAATCTCAGCTCACTGCAACCTCCACCTCCCGGGTTCAAGCGATTCTCCTGCCTCGGTCTCCCAAGTAGCTGGGACTACAGGCACGCGCCACCATGCCCTGGGACTACAGGTGTGCACCACCAGGCCGATTTTTATATTTTTAGTAGAGACGGGGTTTCACCACATCGGCCAGGATGGTCTCAATCTCTTGACCTTGTGATCTGCCCAGCTCGGCCTCCCAAAGTGCTGGGATTACAGGCATGAGCCACTACGCCCAGCCCCAATAAAGAACTTCTTGCAACTTCTGAAGGCCCTTTGAACCAGGACAAAACCCTGGCACTCTGGAGCAGCATCTAGTCTCATACCTATTGAAAAATCCTAATGCTGTACACTGCCATTAGGATTGATCCTAACGCTTCAAGGGGTGTCTGCCTTGGAGGGAGACCACACCCTCTGTAATGTGCTGGCTACCTGCATCGTGACTGGCACTTGATTTAGTCATCACTTGCATTGTGCTGAACAAATATGAATCCACCTAATTGTGCAACCTCCTTATGACGTAGGAACTATTATTTGCACATCTCCATTTTACATATTTGGAGCAATGGGGCATGGAGAGGTGAAGGAACTTGCCCCAAGTCACTTTGCTAGAAAGGAATAAAACTGGATTCCAGCCAGGCAGTCTGGGTATGGCCCATGCTCTTCAACGTTGGGCTGTTGAACTTCTGTTCAATGAGGAAAGGGTGCGCAGGGCACGGAGCCACACACTGGGGACTCTGTGTTGTTTGGCCCCTTGTCTTGGCTCCCAAAATGGGTTTCAACTGGTAATAATCATAACCGTAATAACCTATCCTATACTGTGGTCAGGGTGGTCTTTTGGAAACATAGGTCCTATTATGTTAAGCCCCTACCTCTGCTTATACTTCTTCAATGGATTCTTATTGTTCTTAAAGTAATGACCAAAATCCTTCAGAGGGCCCTCAAGACTGTGTCATATCTGGCCTCTGCTGACCACAGGGCCCTAACCCTCTCTGACATTTGCTCTCTGCCCTTCAATCTCCCCATCATCTTTTATTTCCTGTTATTCCGGGACCTTTGCCCGAGACTTTGTCTCTCCCTGAAAGACTTTCCACTTACCTCTCATGCTTCCTTTGGTGTTCAGCCTAACATCACCTCCTCCAGGAAGCCTTCCCTGACTTCACCTTCTGGGTCAGTTTCTCTGCTGAGTATTCTCGTGGGAGGATGCTCCTTGTCTTCCTAGCGCAGAGCTGACTTTGTTATTTTACTTCTGTCAGTGTGACTCTTTTTTTTTTTTTTTAATACAAATCTGGACCCAGAGATGGTGACACGACACTGTCCTAGTTGAAGCAGCCCTTTGTTAGAGAACAGACCAAATGAAACTATGTTAGTTTGGGGGGCTTTGTACCAACAATGTCTAAGTGTTATTCCAAATGTTAGAGGACACTGGTGGAAAGAGGTAAAAGAAACAAGGGTTAAGTCTACTATACTACGAAGCTGTGATGTCTTCTTTTTTTTTTTTTAAGAAAAAAAAAAAAAGAATGAAGGAGAGGAAGAAAGAGGAAGAGGAAGAGGGAGAGAGAACAGGGGTGCTGCTTTATTGCCTGGGCTAGAATGCAGTCTAAAAATGGATATGCCTGTAATTGTGTTCAATAATAGAGACATAAAATAAAAAAGTGTGACTCTTTAGTGAATATCTGTCTTTCTCACCCAATGGTAAACTCCCTAAAAGTAGAACCCCCGTGTCATGTGTTTTGTTTTTTTTTTAATTGAGACAGGTCTCAGTGTGCTGCCCAGGCTGGAGTGCAGTGATGTAATCTCGGCTCACTGCAACCTCCGCCCCCTGGGCTCCGGCAATCCTCCTGCCTCAGCCTCCTGAATAGCTGGAATTACCGGTGCGCGTCACCATGTGTGGGTAACTTTTTGTATTTTTGGTAGAGATGGGGTTTCACCATGTTACCCTGGCTGGTCTTGAACTTTTGACCTCAAGTGATCTGCCTGTCTTGGCTTCCCAAAGGGCTGGGATTGCAGGCGTGAGCCGCCCCGCCCGGCCCTTGCGTCTCATGTTGTATCCCCAGTGTCTTGCACGGTGCCTTACGCATTCCAACATACCAGCATTCAAATCGTGAGTCCCTTTTTGCTTTGAAGGTTCTTGATGCAAAGTGTGAGTTGACCCACACCACTGCCAATCTGAGGGACACTAAGGTACTTCACATTTGGACTATGGATCAGTTAACTCATCCCAGATTATGTGTTTTGTATGCTTAACGTCTGTAAGAACCATATCAAGGGTGGAGCCTTTCCCTGCCTCATCTCTTTTTGAACCTTATAGCAATAAGGTCCAGGGATATTCTCTTCATCTTACAGATGAGAATCCCAGGCTCAGAGTGTGCAGTCTGGCCATCACCACCCAGCTAGCAAGTGTCAAGGATTAGAGTGGGACTGACTTGTCGTCTCTTTCTACATCATTTACTAGATATGAGCTTACCTTACTCTACCGAGACCTCTTCAGTTTACTGCTCTTTTCTCCGAGTTCTGAGAGTCAGATGTAATCTCCCAGAAAAAACAATTATTATTTCCTTCTTCCAACGCAGCAACGACCTTTGCTCTTAAATTTGCTAAGGGAGTAAGAACATTTGTGCAGGTTGGGCCCACCTGGGGAGGAGGGTATGGCTGCCCAATGAACCAGGGCCCTGACTTCAGTCCCCTGGGGAGAGCTGTCCATCTCTAATTCAGGGTGGTAAGGACCAGACCACTCTATCTTTGGGACTCTGTCTTAATGTGAAAAATCTTACAGCTATCTGCCTCTTTGGCTGCATGCAATAGACTGAGCTGTGACGTGCAACTCAGCTGACAAAATCCATGAAGCCCAAGGCTCCTGACTTCTGGGTCTTGGAGGCTGCCTGGGCACATGTGTTGTCTGTGAGTGAGGGTAGGGTGGGAGCACTGCAGTGAGAGGAGGTGTATGCACCGAGCAGGCATGGAGGGAAATAGTCCCTACCCGCCTTCACATATCCCACCTGGGCAGGTGCAGGAGGAAGTGAGTGAAAGGGACCGTTCTAGGTGGTTCTGCTCTGTTTGCTTTTACCGCAGCTCAGTTCACGCCCCTTCATGCATGCGAGGGCACAAGAGCCATTGGGGAACTTTCCATCCTCTCCTGTGCTAAAGACTTTTCTCCCCAGCAGGGATTCTCCCCAACAGAGAACCCAGATGGGGTCTTTTTTTCCCCAAGTTTCAAGCTAAAGGGATAACTTCCCATTCTGCCTGGCAGGCAGGATTATTCGTGGCATATCAGAGGTGGTAGGGGCTGTGGAGACTTCCTTTCCAGACTAGGTGAGGAAAAGGACCCAGAGGAGAAAACCCCTACTGCACATCCTCTTGGCTGGTCCACCCCAGCAGGACGGGAGGCCAGGGTCCCGGGATCCCTGGTTGGGGGTGCAGTGTCCGGCTGCTTGCTCATGCAGCCTCAGGAAGCCCGATTGTGCCCCTGCTTGTCCAAGCCCCTCTGGCCACCCTGCCAGGTAGGTCTTGTGTGCACTCACCTGGTCCTGGCAGGGCTTGCTAGGTAGAAGCTGCAACGTGCTGGTGCCCAGGAGCCCGAGGTTCACAGACATGTCTGCGTACAGCACCTGCATCTCTCTTCCTCTTCCCATGGCCAAACTACAGGTCCAGTTTCTCAGGGGACACCTCAATGTTGCAGGAATACCAGATGATCCAGAGCAGAAGGCTGAAAGCCAGGATCAGGGCGCCTGTGTAGACAAGGAAGTCCCAGTAACTCAGGGAGGCCAAGATCCCCAGAAGCAAAAGGACCAGGCCGACTGTGTCGAGCAGGATGGCGAGGATGAGGAAGAGCGCACAGCGCCCGGGATGGCATCTTCCCCACAGACGCCCCAGGAGCATTGCCCAGGAGGAGCAGGAGGAGCCCAGCTGCACTCCTGGGGGTGATTTGCATGGGAGGGTGGCGGTCCTGCCTGCTGCTGCCTTCTCTGCCTGCTGGATGTGCTGGGTGTGAGCAAATAAGTGAGCCAGAGCGTCTTGGAGCCACAAGGAAGTACACGTTGGTTTGCCTTTATGAGCACGGCAGCCAGTGGGGCAGGATATTTCTTAACTGTTTCATGGCTCAGGAATGATCTGGACCCAAACAGTCTGACATCACTGTTCATTGGGCTGCTCATCGCTGAAACCAACAATACACATGGCAGAGGAGTCAGGGTGCCCTTGGATAAATTTGCCAAGTCAGGGGTCCTGTGATTTCGGAGGAGGGGCTGTTCTGTGCCTTGTTCTCTAACCTGGGAGTCAAGAGCCTGAGTGCCCTGTTTCTGAGACACGGCTCCTTCATCTAGTAAGGTGGGGTGGGGTGGCGGGGTCTCCATTTCTCTCCATCTCTCTGCCCTACTCTCTTCCTTGCTGGGAACGCTTTTATGTAAAGGACATAGACAAGAGTTTGTAACATCAATCGATTTTGAAGTGTTGCTGTTAAGAATGGGTCCGTGTTAGCAAGAGAAGGTTCGCCTTTTTGTAGAGTTCTCACCGTGCAGACAGAAGGATCTGAGGTTCCTAGGATAATGGACAGGAAGGATAAGGGCCAGAAAGGGGCAGAGATGGAAAAGACAGAGTGGACAGAGGGGATAGAGAGAGGACAACAGGGTGAGAAGGAACTTCTGGCCTCTTCCTGCAGTGGATTCTGTGTGGCTCAAAAGGCAAAACCCAGGCAAAAGTCAAGCGATGTTTCCCAGAACTGTTGCCTCTGTGTTTTCTACATGGACTCGCTTTATGTAAGTTTTCTCTCTCCTAATAGATGGAACCTGTAAGCCCTTCCAGGCACTGCCTGCATCCCTTCTGCATGGAACAGAGCATCTTATCCTCGTGGCTGCTCAGAGGGAGTGTGGGGGCGAACATTAAATGAGGGAAATGCAGTGGCAGCTCTTGGCTGGGCTACAGACAGCCACCCCTCTGTCCCTGATTCACAGGGGGCCTCGAACAAGGCACCAAGCCTCTCTGGGCCTCAGTTTCCCCGGATAAATAAGGAAAATAATTTTCACTCTTACTTTTGCTTTCCCCAGAGGGTGAAATAAGTAGGTAGATACGACTTCTTTTTTCTTTTCTTTTTTTCTTTTTTAAGACAGAATTTCACTCTTGTCGCCCAGGCTGGAGTTGTAATGGCACGATCTCGGCTCACTGCAGCCTCTTGCCTCCCAAGTTCAAGCGATCTCCTGCCTCAGACTCCCGAGTAGCTGGAATTACAGGTGTGTGCCACCACATCTGACCAATTTTTTTTATTTGTAGTAGAGATGGCGTTTCGAACTCTACTTGGCCAGGCTGGTCTCGAACTCCTGACCTCAGGTGATCCTCCTGCCTCGGCCTCCCAAAGTGCTGGAATTACTGGGATGAGCCACCATGGCTGGCTTTCGTTTTCTATGTGTAAAATAAGCCAGAGTGAGAGAGAAACTTTGAGGAAATCTTTTGGGGAAGGTGGCAGGGGATGACCCAAACCATAGCTCTTAGGATCTGAAACTCCACGAGACTTGAGCCAAAGCAGGTAAACACTCTGGAGCATCTCCAAGTGAGAAGCGCTGAGGCCAATCTCCCTCCCAGTACTTGCCTCCTGTCCCACTAGGTTCTTGGAAGAGGCCAGGTACCTACAGGAACACCTCCCATTGCTGGGGAAGCCATGACTCTTTCAATGTATTGTTCTCAGTGTTGAGTAGGAGAGAGTCTCTTGGGAAAAACTGTTGATGGACAGCAATGGCCTCTCCCCAGGGCCAGGATGAGTGTGTCCTGTGTCTATGGAGGGCCGGGCTGATGAGTCCTGGTCTAGCCATATACAGCTTCCCAGGTACCTTTTCAGAGTCCTGTGTGTGTGGCTCTAGTCCACTGTGGCCAAAAATTTAGCGCTAAGATTTCTGCATGCTGGAAAATCCCTTGGTTCTGCGTCAACTGGGATGGTTGGTCAATGTAGTCTCACCTAATGTGCTGGGTCAAAGAGAAGCGGATAACAAAGAAAGCTTCCCCGTCTACCCCACTTCAGGTCAGCCTCACTCGATGCAGACATTGAAATGTCTGATTCCTTAGGTTCCGATCTACTCAAGATTTTCAGTACAGTTGTCTCTCCGTACCTGTGGGGTATTGGCTCCAGGACCCCGTGGATACCAGAATCCATGGATGCTCAAGTTCCTTACACAGAATTTATGCACAGCTGTGTGCAGTGACACAAGCCTATAATCCCAGAGCTTTGAGAGGCCAAGGCAGGTGGATTGCTTGAGCTCAGGGGTTTGAGAGCAGCCTGGGCAAGATAGGGATATCCCGTCTCCACAAAAAACGCAAAAATTGGCCAGGTGTGGTGGTGCATGCCTGAAGTCCTAGCTACTCAGGAGGCTGAGGCAAGAGGATTGCTTGTGCCCATGAGGTCAAGGCTGCAGCAATGAGCTGTGATTATGCCACTGCACTTCAGCACGGGAGACAGAGTGAGTGAGATCCTGTCTCAAAAAAAAAAAAAAAAAAAAATCCAAAAACACGCAAACAAAAAAAACCCTACACGCACCCTCCATATGCTTTAAATTATCTCTAGATGACTTATAATACCTAATACAATGTAAATGCTGTGTAAATAGTTGTTATACTGTATTTTTATTCACGTTTTTATTGTTGTATTATTATTTATATTTGTAGTTTTTCTGAATATTTTAGGTTAATGATTGGTTGAAGTTGCAGTCATTGAACCCCCAGATACAGAGGGCTGACTGTATTACTGTTTTTACATGCACAGACATGCTTGCCTACATGTTTCCTGCCAACATACTATGCCATATTTACGAGCACGAGGAATAAAATTGAAACCACTTGCTACTTCATCATCCAGAGCTAATTAGCACGAACTCCTTGGGACACATCCGGCAGAACCATAAACACGTCCTTTCTTCCTTGCATAAATGGGCTGCATTGTACTCTCAGTTCTGCAGTCTGCATTCCCTCTCATGATACCTGGCCAATCTGGCAAATCGCTAAGCATGGCACCCTCCAGGTGACTGGCTAGGCTGTGAGGTGCCCCTCCACCTCTGCCCCGTGTGTCTTTCTTACTCTTGTTTCCCAGAGTTAACGCTCCTGTGTGTTGAGGCAGCCTTGGTATTTGCACAGCTGGGAGAGACCAACTGGGATGTCTGATGCAAAGCCAGGTGAGTCTGGCCCTGGAGGTGGGCAGGCTAAAAAGAAAAGAAGGGAGATGAAAGAGAGTAGGGACGGTGGTTCCAAGTGTGGGAACCAGAACCTGGCTGGGCGGAGGCAGGCGGGGATGAGGGGCAGGTCATCAGAGAGCAGCTTACTGCACCCCCATTAGCAAGAGGGACACCGCCACCCTCTTCTTCCCACGTGGATCCTCTGCAACTCGCTCACTTGCTGAGGCTGGATCCACGGTGGGAAAGAGCTGTGTCATTTGCCAGGACCTCCGTAACAAAGCACCACTGCCGAGGTGGTTTGAACAAAAGAAATGTATTGTCTCCCAGTTCTGGAGCCTGGAAATGCGAGATCAAGGTGTCTCCAGGGATGGTTCCCTTGAGGGCTGTGAGGGACAATGGGCTCCAGGCCTTGGCCCTCGCCAGGGTGGTTTGCTGGCCATCTTTGACGTTCCTTGCCTTGTAGATGTGCGCATGTCCCCGTGCGCATGTCCATGTCCACATTTCCCTTGTTATAAGAAACTCTATCCTACTCCAGTATGAACTCATCCTAATTACGTCTGCAAAGATCCTACTTCCAAATAAAGTCCCATTCTGAGTTACAGGGGGTTAGGACTCCAGCATCTGAATTGGGAGGACAGAATTCAACCCACAGCCCATAGCAATAGCTAAAAGGTTTGTTTGCTTATGTGGACATCTTTTGATTTCTAGCTGTAGTATAGCTGTTTTCAGAAACAAACATAATTGCCGAGTCAGCAGCCCATTGAAGGTGCCCCACTATGCCACCAGGCACCAGGATAAATGCTTCAGCTCCTCCCCATGTCCCCTGGGGACCCAGAGATGCTGCTGGCTGTCCTTGTGTTCCTGCGAGAGAGGCTGAGAAAGCGGGGTCTTCTCACCCTGCTTGGGTTCTGGCTGCTGTCCCCTCTGTTCACCAAGCTAAGGTGCTCATTCTCCATGAGTGGGTAACCCTAAGTGACCCCTACACGTTTAGAAGTTTGAGCTGAAGTGGGATTTAAATTAAACCAATATTATTAGCAGCTACTATGGGGTCAGGCAGCAGGATGAAGACCAAGTACAGAATTTAACATCACAGAGATAACATACTAAGAACGGAGTCAATAATTAACAAGTGAATGATATAATTTCAGATGGTGAGATATAGGATAGAAAAAAATTGCAAAAACAGGCATGTATGACAGGATGTATCTGTTACACTGCTCTGGACGTTTGCTTTCTGAACCATAACATGGAAGGCACAGGCAGACGCCCAGCCCCTGGCCTGCAGCTTCCAATTTGGTCATGTAGGTCCCCTCTGCCCCTCTCCTTCTGAGATTTCTCTGGGCTGTTGGGGCTGCAGCCACCCCTGTGCCTCTGAAAGGTTTGTCTTTCTGCGGCTGCCTCACAGCTCCGCCTCTTCTTGGCAATTGAGACCTTGTCACTTCCTTTGCAAAAGTCATCATGATTTGTCATCTGTGATGTCACCAGATGACAGCCTCTCCATGACCCAGATCCCAAACGGCAGGTGACTGAGACTAGGATGGGCTAGCCAGGTGCTCAGCTGACCCAGCGTCACAGATCCCAGACCTGACTCTATGAATGACAAAGGCCTCATCACCTCCTGGATGGCAGGCTCAGATGTTGGGTGAATCTAGCCACACCAGCCTGTTCATCAGGCCTGCCTGCCTTTTCATGGTGCAGAGCTTAATAGAGTGCCTGGCTGTGCCACTCGCCTGCTGTGTGACCTTGAGCAAGTCACTTACCCTCTCTGTGCCTCAATTTCCTCATTGGGTTACTGTGGGGATTAAATGAGTTTATGAGTGTGAAGGGCTTAGAACCTGCACTCTGTAAACAGGGCTAAGTGTTATTGTTCTGGTTGCCACTGGGATCTTTACATTTCTGACATGATACTTCTGTAGGGAAAACCCCAGTTTGGAAGGGATCCATCCATGACTCCCTGGCACCATCATTTTCTCTTTACCAACCTTGGCTTCACTTGGTTCCACTTGCCCATCCCTCGGCCTCCCCACATCACCCTTGCTAAATCTGTTAGGATGTGCAGTGCCGTCTCCCCATTCTTAAATGGGTACAAATACCTTATTTTCATGAAATCCCCTTCCCAGATCCCTTTTATCCTTCAGATCCGTTACATCTACCAAAGTGGCTCTTTATCTTCATCATCCTCAAATCCCTCAACGTTCCCTACTCGTAATCCAGTGTTGATCAAGCCTCACTTATTGTATAAGGGTATCATGCCCTGCAATCTACAAATCTTACTTATTACAGAATATTACATTTGTTTGTTAATATTATATTATTTTGTTAATTTTTTTCTTTATATGGATTTTTTAAAACTGCGATTGGTTATTGTCACCATCAGTGAAAAACTGGTATGATTTATAACAGACAGAAAGTACTTGGGAATAAATACACTGAAAACAAAACCATTACAATTAAATCAGACCAGGAGTACTCAAACTCTTTCTGTAATGGGCCAGATAGTAAACGTTTTGGGCTTTGCAGGCAATCCTGTTGGTCTTTGTAACAACCATTTAACAATGCTATTGCAGTGTGATATGTCATGGCTTTGTGTCCCCACCCAAATCTCATCTCAAATTATAATCCCGATAATTCCCATTATCTCCACCTGTCAAGGGAGAGACCAGGTGCAGGTAATGGGATCGTTGGGGTGATTTTCCCCATGCTGTTCTCGTGATAGTGAGTTATCATGAGATCTGATGGCTTTCTAAGGGGCTTGTCTCACTTCACTGGGCACCTCTCTCTCCTGATGCCTTGTGAATAAGGTGCCTTACTTCCCCTTCACCTTCCACCATGATTGCAAGTTTCCTGAGGCCTCCCAGGCCATGCTGAACTGTGAGTCAGTTCAACTTCTTTTCTTTATAAATTTCCCAGGCTTGGGTATGTCTTTACAGTGGTACGAAAACGGACTAATGCATAGTGAAAGAGCCAGACATGTTATGAAAATGAATGAGTGTGACTGCATTTACTGTAATCCCAGCACTCTGGGAGGCTGAGGTGGGCATATCACCTACTGTCAGGAGTTCAAGACCAGCCTGGCCAACATGGTGAAACCTTGTCTCTACTAAAAGTAAAAAAAATAGCTGGGCATTGTTGCCCATGCCTATAGACCTAGCTACTCAAGAGGCTGAGGCAGGAGAATCGCTTGAACCAGAGAGGTGGAGGTTGCAGTCTGCCACGATTGCACCATTGCACTCCACCCTGGATGACAGAGTGAGGCTCCATCTTCAACAAAACAAAACACCTTTATTTACAAAACCAGGTAGTAGGCCAGATTTGCTGATTTCCAAACTAGACATTGTTGCCTACTGAAATTGCTCTGTTTCTCAAATAAAGGCCCAAGACTTACAAAGTTTAGAGGGGTGCGTAAAACACAATAGCACCAACCAGTGGCTCTGTCCTGGAAGTCACAGGAAAGACTGAATGAAAATTGAAATGACTATGCCTTTTAATGGGAGCCTGTGTGCCAACGGAAATCACTTTCCATACTGCCAGGGGTGTAGTGCCAGAATTTGGAAAAATATTGACCCTGATCAATGCTCTCCAATCAATCTTCATTTACTCCCTTTTTCCCAGGCTGGGATTTAGGATCAGTATTTTCAGAAATGTATTCACTCTTATCTTAGTGGCACCTGACAATTTTCAGAGCTCTTCATTCCTCCTCTGTTAGACTACCAGGGGGGCTTATAAGAATTCCCCAAAGTGTGCTGCATGGACCTCTGGAACCCACGTTCAGGGACCCTACCTCCAGCTAAGGAAACTCTAGTCCTCTCCTCTGGTCTCCCTATCTTATTCCCCACTGGCTGACCTGAACCTTCACGACTCCTGCCCAGATCTCAAAAGCATCCTCCCATTACCACCTCCTTGTCGTGGATCACCTTCCTTTTCTGCAGGTTGGTACCCTTGTCCCTTTTCAGCAGATAATAATATTTCCATGCATTTGTGTTGCACTTTCTGTACAGTGGACATCCAGCATCTCCTTGTCCTCCCTGCAGCGCTGTTCCTCTTCCAGAGTTGAAGGCCGTTAAGAGAGTTGCCGGGGTTCAGCCAGCGGGTAGGTAACAGAGCTGCAATTAGAACCTGGTCCTGCTGTCTAATGGGCCTTAAATACAAACACTTCTCCTCTTCCCCCTTGCCTGCTCCCCACCCTTGTGCCAATTGTTTCCCAGATCCTTAGAGAATCAAGTTAGTTTCTTTCTTATTCCCATTTAATTAATTAATTAATTATGATTTTTTTTTTTTTTGAGATGGAGTCTCACTTTGTCACCCAGGCCAGGCTGGAGTGCAGTGGCACCATCTCGGCTCACTGCAACCTCCGCCTCCTGGGTTCAAGAGATTCTCCTGCCTCAGCCTCCCGGGTAGCTGGAATTACAGGCACACGCCACCATGTCTGGCTAATTTTTGTATTTTTAGTGGAGACCAGGTTTCACCGTGTTTGCCAGGCTGGTCTCAAACAGCCAACTTCAGTTGATCCGCCAGCCTTGGCCTTCCAAAGTGCTGAGATTATAGGCATGAGCCACTGTGCCCGGCCTTTAATTAATTTTTTAATTAAAAATTATTTATTTTAATTGTAGAAAATGTATGTGACATAAAAATTTGCTGCCTTAACCATGTTTTTTTTTTTTTTTTTTTTTTTTGACAGAGTCTCACTCTGTAGCCCAGGCTGGAGTACAGAGGCTCCATCTTGGCTCACTGCAACCTCTGCCTCCCGAGGTCAAGCCATTCTCCTGCCTCAGCCTCCCAAGTAGCTGGGACTACAGGCGTGTGCCACCATGCTTAGCTAATTTTGGTATTTTTAGTAGAGACAGGGTTTTACCATGTTGGCTAGGATGGTCTCGATCTCTTGACCTTGTGATCCACCCACCTCAGTCTCCCAAAGTGCCGAGATTACAGGCGTGAGCCACCATGCCCGGCTTGCCTTAACCTTTTAAAGTACATTCACATTGTGCAACTATCACCACCATCCATGTCCAGAACATTTTTATTGTCCCAAAATGAAGCTCTGTTCCCATTACTACTAACCCCCCAAACCTCCTTCCCATAAGCCCGTGCCACCATCATTCTGCTTTCTGTCTCCATGAGTTTGAATACTCTACCTACCTCATGTAAATGAAATCATTCTGTGCTTGACCTTTGGTAATTGGCTTTTTTGCTTAGCATAGAGTCCTCAAGTTTCATCCATGTAGGAGCATGTGTCAGAATTTTCTTCCTTTTAAGGCTACATGCCACTTCGTTGCGTGTATTTATCGCATTTAGTTGATCCATTCATCTGTTGGGGTGCTTAGCCAAGGGTTGCTTCCACCTCTTGGCCATTGTGGCTGATGCTCCTATAACCATGGGTATATAAATGTCCATTTAGTCCCTGCTTTCAATTTCTTTTTTTTTTTTTTTCCTCATTTCAAGTTTTAATCAAAGCTTGTATATAAGGTTAGTTTATTCCTGCATCTTCTCAATTGTTTCTTCCTTGTATTTGCCCTTTTCCTTTCCTACTTGGCGAGATTTGGCTTTCCGTTCAAGGATCTTTTTGCAGTCTTTGTCCAGTTTTAGCCTAGTGATAACCACCTTGCTGGGGTGAATGCCTACATGGACAGTTGTGCCATTAGCCTTTTCCCGCTGCACCCGTTCAATGTAGATTACGTATTTCTTCCTGTAAACCTGGACTACTTTGCCAATCTGCTGACCTTTATAGTGTCCTCGTACAACTGAACTTCACCATCCTTTCGGATGGGCATGGATCGCACGTTGTACTTCTGTCTCAGCTCTTTGGAAAGAGGGGAGGACATAATCTTCCTGCGAATGTGGGAAGGTGCATTGAAATGCCTTTTGCGATTCTTGCATCGGTCGGAAGTCACAAAGGGATTGAACTTCATTTTGGCAGCTCCCGCTTGGGCGATGGCCACAAAAGGGAAGAGAATTACACGCTCCCTGCTTTCAATTTCTTTGGGTACAAGTGTATATACCCAGAAGTAGAATTGCTGAATCATATGGTAATTCTATGTTTAATTTTTTTTTTTTTTTTTTTTGAGACGAAGTCTCCCTCTGTTGCCAGACTGGAGTGCAGTGGCGCTACCTCGGCTCACTGCAACCTCTGCCACTTGGGTTCAAGTGATTCTCTTGTCTCAGCCTCCTAAGCAGCTGGGATCACAGCTGTGTGCCACCACGCCCAGCTAATTTCTGTATTTTTAGTAGAGACAAGGTTTTGTCATGTTGGCCAGACTGGTCTTGAACTCCTGACCTCAGGTGATCTGCCTGCCTCAGCCTCCCAAAGTGCTGGGATTATAGGCATGAGCTACCATGCCCAGCCTATGTTTAATTTTTTTGAGGAACTCATCCTCATTCAAGGAACCTATTCATTTTCCACAGTGGTTGCACCATTTTATAGCTCCATCAGTGGTCCAGGAGGGTTGTAGTCTCTTTATATCCTCACCAAAATTTGTTGTTTTTGGTTTTCTTGATAATAGTTATCTTATTCTAAAGTGAAAACTGGATTCCTATTTACTTTTAAAATAGACCCTGTTACATTGATTGAAGTAGTTTGTTTAGTTCTCTGCCCCCCTCATGAGGCTTGGCATCCCTTTCGGTAGAAGTATCTCTGCCTTCTCCTTGGTAGCTCAGCACCTGGTGTTCATTGAGTAGATTCATTCTTTATAATTCCTGGGACATTCCCAGTTTATTGGAAAAGCTGAGGCTGCTTCACCAAATCTCCTCAACTCTACTCAGCTCTACTCAAAGTCCCTCTGTGTTGTTCCTCTCTTCTTCCCCAACCCCGCCACTCCCCATTTCTGGGGAAGTAGTCTCCCAGCTACCTCCTATCAAATTGCTTCCACGATAATACCTTGAAATCCTATCATGCAGGGAAATCCAGTGCTTCAGTGGTCTGTGATTGTGGGTCCCCCCCAACACTCGTTTATTTTTGCTGCCTGTTTTTGCTCACATTCAGCTCCAAGTTCATTGCTGGGCACATTGTACAAAATGTTGAGATGGAAATCCTGAAGCTTCACCACCACGAGAGCCGATGGGTTAGGTGCTAAAGCCAATCTTTCTGTCACCATTTTCCGGCATCACTGGGTTGCCCCAGGAGCAATCAGGTGCAAAGCCTGCTTGCAAATTTCCAGGGTTAAGCTGCCAGAGGTCTTGGCTGTCTCCCACTTCCTCCCACAGCCAGGCCTAGGGCCAAGCTGCAGAGGCCCTACCCAGTCACCTCCACCCATAGCTTCAGAGCCAGAGCCTTAGGCCTACTAACTGCCTCTCCACCCATGACCTCCCCCTGGAGCTGGGGTCCAGCACTCCTGAGCTGCCGAGACGTCTTTAAAGATGTGCAAAGCCAGGGATAATCGAGGAAGTGGAATATGGTGCATGCCTTCAGGGAGCTTAAAGTGGGGAGAGAAAGGACAATGGAAAAGTAGACATGAACTAATCATGTACATTAGCATGCAAATATGGCAGAGATCAGAGATCAGCAGTCAGAGGTGAAAGACCATAATCTATGAGATCTTCACGTGGCTGCCTCCTCTTCATTCAGGTCTGAGCACAAATGTCGCCTCTCCAGTGAGGCCTCCTGCAGCCACAATCCTAAACAGCGCCCCCTCCTCTCCCTCCTTCACCCGCTTTCTGGGCTGCACAGCCCTCACCACATTCCAACAGCATCTTGCTCATTTGACGATGCCCTTGTTTGTGGCCTGTCTGCCCCTGGCAGGGGGAGCTCCAGAATGCAGGAAATTTTGTCTGTTTTGTTCACACCCTTCTTCTCCCCAGAGCCCAGCTCAGCACTGACGCCGTGTGTAGTGGTGCTCCATAGCGTCTCACTGAGTGGATGAATGGTAAAGTGTTGTCTTTTTTTTTTTCCGAGATGGAGTTTCACTCTTGTTGCCCAGGCTGGAGTGCGATGGCACTATCTCAACTCACCACAACCTCCGCTTCCTGGGTTTCAAGCGATTCTTCTGCCTCAACCTCCCGAGTAGCTGGGATTACAGGCACGCACCACCACGCCCGGCTAATTTTCTGATTTTAGTAGAGATGGAATTTCTCCATGTTGGTTAGGCTGGTCTCAAACTCCCGACCTCAGGTGACCCCCCTGCCTCAGCCTCCCAAAGTGCTGGCATTACAGGCATGAGCCACCGCGCCCGGTCTGGAACAGTGTTGTCTTTCATAAGCCTTTTGGGAGAAGGCTTTGTAAGCCATCCCATGCCTTCCCCACATCAGCGTCGGCCTCAAGCCCTGGCGACCCCTTTCTCCTCCAGACTGGGCGGGCACTCCACATTCTCTGGCAGCCTGCCTGGCCACGCATCAGCCACCTCCACCCACGCCACCCACCTTGGCCTGTCCCTTCTCACACACACAGGCTGTCCGACGGGCCAGCCCCACTCCCTTTCGTCTGTTTGTTGCGGTGCGCCCGAAAGCAGCTGCTCTGGCCTTGACCATGGGTCATCCCTGGTGCCAGTTGCTAGTCTGGTTTCGCTGACTGTCCCAGAAAGCAGCCACACCTTCTCCCCTGGGGGAAGGGCAATTCCTGCAGGCACATTCCACGGACCTCTTCTTCCCTCTTCCCAGCGCATAAGCAGCCAGGGGAATTTGGCAATTGCTCCCAGAATTATTTCCTTGGGGTTCTTACCTAACTTTTGCTAGGTTCTTGCTTGGATTCTGAGCAAAATTCTAAGTGACAGTAATTCCAATAATGTTTTGGATAAGACCCTGCACTTGGTTGCCAAAATGTAACCTTTGTTTGAAATCAGATATCTATGTCCTACCGAAAAGAGTCTACATATGGTTTCACATGTTCAAACATAAAGCTGTTTTTACCGATGATTTGGGAATTGTTGCATTATGGTTGTAGCCTGAAATTCTCTCTTCCTGTGACAAAGATAATAACAATATCTGAATTTTACTGAACACCTATGGTTTTAGTCAGTTCAGGCTGCTCTTACAAAGTACTACGGACTGAGTGGCTTATAGACAATAGTCATTTATTTCTCACATTTCTGGAGGCTGGAAGAGCAAGATCAGGGAGCCAGCCTGGCTGGGTTTTGGTGAGGGCCCTCTTCCAGGTTGTAGCAAGTTATTCAGGGTCAAAGAGCTGGGAGGCCCAGATGAGGAGTGAGACCTGGTGGGCCACCTCCACAGTCAACTCTTAAACATACGTGATGTTGTGTATTCGGTAAGGTTAGGTAATCTTAATTTTGACAACTGAGACCTGGAAGGCAGAGAGAGAGATGAGAGAGAGAGAGTGGTGTCTCCTCCAACACCATTCCTCCCCACCACCCTGTTTCACCCGCCCCTGCCTCAGCTCTTAGAAGAGGTGGGCCAGCTTGACAGGCCACCGAGAGAGCTGTGTGAACCCCGCGTGAACCCCACTCTTCCTGTCCACCACCTGAATGTCTAGTATGAGAAAGGTCCTGTAGCCTCAGAGATGGGAGGGCAAGAGGACTAGAACCGTTAAAGTCATGTTGCTTTGACTTTGTTCTCTATTTCCTCGTTCCTTAGGGACTTGGAGAATGCTTTGAAATAGATGACAAACAAATATAAAATTTCATTGATTCAGAATTTACTTATGAGAGTCTTTGTTCTAAGTATATCGGTTCAGGACCTAATCAAATCATATTCAAATCTCAGAAGAAGAAAATAACTTCTCCCAGTCATGTCACCTGTCAAAGTAGGAATTGCAATTGGCTGCAAGTAACAGACCCAAAATAATGGTGACTTAAATAAGATAAAGTTTATCTTCTGTAAGAGAGGCCTAGGGTACGGCAGTCTAGTTGCGCCCTGGATGTCATGAAGGTCACAGGCTGCTTCTTCTTCTTTTTTCTCCTCCTCCTCCTCTTTCTTCTTCCTCTTATTATTTTATTTTATTTAGTTATTTATTTTTATTTTTTTTCCTCTTCTTCTTTTTCTTCAACGGAGTCTTGCTCTGTTGCCAGGCTGGAGTGCAGTGGTGCAATCTTGGCTCACTGCAACCTCCACCTCCCAGGTTCAAGCGATTCTCCTGCCTCAGCCTCCTGAGTAGCTGGGACTACAGGCATGCACCACCATGTATTTTTAGTAGAGATGGGGTTTTACCATGTTGGCCAGGATGGTCTCAATCTCTTGACCTCATGATTTGCCCCCCTTAGCCTCCCAAGGTGCTGGGATTACAGGCGTGAGCCATTGCACCCAGCTGCATCATCTAACTTTCTACTCTGCCATTCTTGACAATGGCTTTTATTCTCAAGGTCAGTTAGTGGTCCCAAGACGGCAGCTCCAGCTCCAGCCATTGGGCCTGCATCCAAAGAAGCAAGGGTGAAGGGACAAGAGCATCCAGCAGGTGAAGAGTTTCCTATAGATGAAGAGATTTTTTGGCCCCCGCCTAAGGATTTCCAGATACATCTCATTGGTCAACTGCTGTCATGAGAGAGGCTTGGGAATATCTGCCAGGAAGGATCATACTTTAGCTGGGCATGTTGCTGCCTTCAAAAAACTAGAGGTTTTATTACCAAAGAAGATGGGGGAAAAGGATATGGAATAGGCAAATAGTCGTCTCTCACCATTTCCTCCAGAAAACCAGATTTCTGGCTTGGGCAATTGGCTAAATCGTGGTGAATGGTTGTGTCATTTCCTGAGGCAGGCAACACAGAATAAGGAAGAGGAAGAATTCAGTCTGTGGCAGGTTGAGTATAGGCTGCTGGAGGCATTAAGTTGAAGGTTTTTGCTGTAGGCAGAACAATAGACCCTAAAGATGTCCACATCCGGGGCCGGACTCAGTGGCTCACGCCTGTAATCCCAGCACTTTATGAGACCAAGGCAGGTGGATCCCCTGAGGTTGGGAGTTCGAGACCAGCCTGGCCAACATGGCGAAACCCTGCCTCTACTAAAAATACAAAAATTAGCAGGGCGTGGTGATGCATGCCTGTAGAGGCTGAGGCAGGAGAACTGCTTGCATCAGGGAGGTGGAGGTTGCGGTAAACCGAGATCATGCCACTGCACTCCAGCCCGGGCAACAAGAGCAAAACCCAGTCTCAAAAAAAAAA
>NW_016107387.1:3472417-3473785 GCF_001604975.1 Cebus imitator | reverse complement strand
AAAAAAAAAAAAAGAAAAAGAAAAAGTAAAAAAAAGATGTCCACATCCAGGTCCCTGTAATTTATGAGTAGGTTACCTTACATGGCAAAAGAGACTTTGAATTGTAATTAAAGGGTGTTATAGGCTGAATTACATTTACCCAAATTCATATATTAAAATTTGAATCCCCAGCACCTCAGAATTGGACTGCATTTGGAGACAGGGTGTTTAAGGAGGTCACTAAGTCAATGTTGTCACGAGGGTGAGCCCTAATCAAATCTGCCTGGTGTCCCTCTAAGAAGATGAGATTAGGGGACAGACACACACAGGGAAAGGACTGTGTGGACATGTAGGGAGAAGATGGCCATCTGCAAGCCAAACAGAGAGCCCTCAGAAGAAACCAAACCTGCTGACACCTTGCCCTCAGACTTCCAGCCCCTAGAACTGTGAGGAAACAAATTTCTGGTGTTTAAGCCACTCAGTTGTGGCACTTTGTTATGGCAGCCTGAGCAGACTCATAAAAGGATTTTGATATTGGGGGATTATCTTGGGCAATCCAGGAGGGCCCAATGTAAGGTCTCAATATAAGTGCCCCATATACAGCACCACATAGGGGTCCTTATAAATGAAAGAGGGAGGCAGGAGGGTCAGAGAAGAGCTGTGATGACATAAGAACGTCGGCCTTCTTCTGTGGACATTGGCTGCGAAGATGGAAAGGGCCACTAGCCAGGGACTGCAGGCAGCCTCCAGAAGCTTGGAAGAAGCAAGGAACAGATTCTCCCCTAGATACTCCAGAAGGACACAGCCCTGCCTGCACCTGGGCTTCACCCCGTGAGATCCATGTGGGACTTCTGACCTCCAGAACTGTGAGATAATAAATTTGTGTTGGTTTAAGCTACTAAATGTATGGTGTTTCTTTTTATTTTATAATCACAATAGGAAGCTAACACTGTTCAGTAGGCATTTAGATGTATGTTTTGTGGTCACTGAGACACAGAGAATAACTGAAGCCATTGTCATGGACAGACTCATTCAGAGAAGTATTTAGAATGAGGAAGAGATGGAATCTAGGGAAGAAACTTCCGGGAGACCAACATTCCAAGAAGGGGAGAAAGGGAGAAAATTGCACTGCTGTTTCTTTGATGGCTGGGTCTCAGGACAGAAGTGTAGTCAGAGGGGACATGTGGGGAGACACTGATCCCCCAAAGCACCTTCCTTCAACATGACAGCTGTACATCACAATGAAGGCTATGATGGACAAGTTTCAGAGGAAACAGCAAAAGCAAGACCGTGAAATAGAGGTGTGAATAGAATCAAAAGGGCATTGCTTTTATTTTATTTTATTTTTGAGATGGAGCCTTGCTCTGTCACCAGGCTGGAGTGCAGTGG
>NW_016107387.1:3456582-3471916 GCF_001604975.1 Cebus imitator | reverse complement strand
CCTCGGCCTCCTAAAGTGCTGGGATTACAGGCATGAGCCACCACACTCGGCCAGCCATTGCTTTTTATAGGCTGGGCTCCTCCTGCTAACCCATAGGCAGCTTCCAGACCCCCCCCCCCGCCTCCATTTTCCCATTCCTTTCCACTCGCCTACCACCTCTGACGTGCACACTTGTCGCAGCTCCGCTCTAGAGAGCTGGAAAGGCAGCCTGGGGCCAGACTGACTTGGGCACACATCCTCTGTGCATTTCTTCCTCCCTGTGTCTCCATCCAACTGTACCATAACTGATGACGTCCTTGCTTCTCTCCTCTGGGGACTCGCCTGATTGCTTTCTGAGATGAGAGCTCATCTTCCTCACAGCATCCCCAACTTTGATGGCTGGTGTGTGGCAGGTACTCGGGGTCTTCAAATGCCAGGCTAATAGCTACTCCTGAGGGAGGGATCAGAGACCATGTCCGAGAAAGGGAGCAGAGGAAGGGAAGGGCCTCAGGCCCCAGGAAATGAGATGGGCAAATGCTGCCATAATAGAATCTGCCTCCCTCCTCTTTTGGGTCTTCCTCCCATGCAACCCCTCAGGAAAAGGACCATGATTGATGCTTACATTCCTTCATTGATCGAAAAAGAGCCAACATGGTCAACATGATGATCAGAGGAGCCATCGCTCCCCCTCTTCTTTGCAGTCACTTTGGTGGTTTTGCCAGAGAGCCCTGCTGCACAGTGGGAGATGGTCTTATTTTGGAGGTGACCCTTACCTAAACTTCTTTCACTTTGGAATGGGAGACCTAGACTTGGAGAAGGCCTGAAATCTCTTTTTCCTGCACCTGTAGTCCATAGAAATGAGCATTGTCCCTTAGCCATAGAGGAACTCCCCCCCCCCACCACCTGCCGCTCCAGAGACCAAGAGAAGCTGACTGCACAGAGCCAGGGCCTGGCTGGGCTGGTGGAGTGCCTGGAGCTCTGTGCAGGTCTGCATAGAAGGGAATGGCCAACAGGAACTGGCCCTCCTTGCAGGCTCAGGGCTCCATGCATGGGAATGGAGGTAGGACCTGAGAGGGCAATTGTCTGCCCTGTTTCTGCTGGTGGCTTCTTTCCAGGACCTGGTGTAGTAGGGTCAAGGCCCTTTAGTGACTCTCCTTTCTAGTCTTGAGAGACAGAGGAAGGGTCTTTTGAGAATGAACAACAGGGCAAGCGGCCTCTAAAGCACCTTTGCCTGCTGG
Source organism: Cebus imitator (assembly GCF_001604975.1). Taxonomy (NCBI): domain Eukaryota; kingdom Metazoa; phylum Chordata; class Mammalia; order Primates; family Cebidae; genus Cebus; species Cebus imitator. The sequence goes on along the minus strand of NW_016107387.1, from coordinate 3,470,699 downwards.
AAGACCTGGTGCTCAGCAGCTCTGCTCTGGAGAAGTGGTATTGGATCTTTTTTATTTTTTGAGATGAAGTCTCCATCTGTTGCCCAGGCTGGGAGTGCAGTGGCGCAATCTAGGCTTAACTGCAGCCTCTGCCTCCCTGGTTCAAGCGATTCCCCTGCCTCAGCCTCCCAAGTAGCTGGGATTACAGGTGCTTGCTACCACGCCCTGCAAATTTTTGTATTTTTGGTAGAGCCGGGGTTTCACCATGTTGGCCAGGATGGTCTCGAACTCCTGACATTAAGGGATCCGCCCACCTGAGCCTCCCACAGTGCTGGGATTACAGGTGTGAGCCCCTGCGCCCTGCATGGTATTGGATCTTGATTGCCTCTTTGGTTCTAGGCACTTCCTGTGGGAGGTGGTCGTAGCCTTCTGAGGGGTTATGAACTTGGCCTATGACATGATGCAATGAGAAGTCATAATAACCTGTGTCAGCAAGTCCTGAATCCTCCTGCTGCTCAGTAGGTGAGACTGGCCCCTGGAACAAAGGCTGTATGTATCAAAGCCACCCTGCTCTGACAGCATGGTGATCGGAGCCCCCATTCCTGCCTCTGACCACGGCCGTGGCATGGAGCCTCATGCCTGTGGCTGGGAGCTCAGGGTATGAGAGCACATGCGCTCTGGAGGCAGCTGTGGGCTTACACCTCTGACCTGATCTTGTGCTTATAGGCTGAAACCTGGGGCATGTAACTTACTCTTCTGAGCCCCATTTACTTATCTGGAAAAGGTGCTACAAAGGATTAGATACAGGGGAGAAAAAGAACAAACTGAACTGTGTGAAAGCCCCGAGCACAGGGCCTGGCAGAGGAGGTGCTCAGAACGCAGGCTTCTTCCTGGCTGGTGATTCCTTTTGTCTTCCTCTCTGGGCTCCTGGCCAGGAATTTCACCCCCTGTCCTGGTCCTGGGCCCCTGCTGGGTGTGCCCTCCCAGCATGTCTGGCGACCTCAGCTCCCTTTCAGCTTTCCCCACCTTGGTGACCTTGGTGCCTCTGCTGCTCCTCAGAGGCCTTTAGAGAGCTGTGTGGTGGTGGGGGTATGGGTGTGGCCTCTGCAGCTAGGTTAGCTGGGTTTCAATCATGCTGTCATAGCTGATGTCCCTGTACTTTACTTATCTCACCTGTAAAATGAGGATGATGGTAACAGCATTTCAGGACAGGATTTTGGAAAGGAGTGAATGAATCAATGAATAAAGTGCTTACATCAGCTTTGGGCACATAGTGAGCACCCAATAAACAGTCGTCGTTTAATTCCTCTGCTCTTCAGACACCACCCCAGAATGTCTCTCTGCCAACTGCCTCTGATCACCTCTCCTTCTTCTGCCCTCCCCTCCCCCACACTACCCTCCCAAGCCCCCATGGCACAGGGTTGATGCCACCCAGTAGCATCCTCAGGTACACCCCTGGGCAGTTTCCTTGGACACATTTAACATCAGACATGTTTGGAGCTCTGGGTTTTGGTTTTCCAGTGCCCTCTGACCTCTGAGGGCAGGAAATAGTGAAGAGATGGAGATGGATATGAGGGCCAAGAGGTGTGGGGGCGTCATGACTGGCAATGTTGCAGGAATTGAAGGAGGAATAAAATACCCTTTACTCTACCCAGACAGACTACCAGTTGCTTTCTTTTCTCCATTACGGATTGAGCCAGCTAGGGCAAGCAGAAAGTCAAGGCCACAGTGAGTTTGGTGGGAAGTCAAGTGGAAGAGAGTCAGGATTAAGGAGCTGGAGGGGCAGAGGAGGCTGGTCCAGGAGACCGGGAGAAGGGGTTAGGAGAAAGGAGACCTGCGGAGCTGAACTGCACCTTCTCCTTGTGCCTGCACTTGTCAGTTACTGGGGACGTCGATAGGCTGATGCTGGAGCAGCTGCCTGCCTTGCCCTGGACCACTGATTCATTCTGGACAGTTCTTTCTCCATATCTCTTTTTTTGGTCTCAATACTTGGCTTGTGGGAAAGAGTTGGAAGCTGCTGGTCTCTATCCCGTCAGCATCTCAGAGTAGGGTCATCAGCTTTTACAAGACACCTAAGGAATGATGCACAAGACCCATCCTGTCCATTTTCTCCCTGGCAGCAATCTGGGGAGAAGTATGTGTGGCAATGGAGGGTGGGGTGCATTTTAGAGGAATTAACTGGTGGACATGTTCTTTAAATTCTTGAAGAGAAGAATAAAAACACAGCAGACACTGTTAGAATACAATTCAACATTACATTGATTCCTTTAGGCTTCGGATTAGATCAAACTCTCCCTAACAGAATAGCCATGGGGAGCATGATACAATCTAGTGAGCCCAAAACATGGAAACTGGTTCTGTCATTTGACCCACTGACATGAAAAAATCATTGCAGGTGATCCTTTGTCACAGAAATGTGGAGTCTGACTGGGGCTGCATTCCCAGATCAGGTGCATCCATGCCTCAGCCTTCCACGGGGCAGCAGGCATTGGCAAACACCTCAATGTCCTGCCTCAGTGTGACCCAGGAACATTTCCAGCCCACACTCCTGTGGAGGATCCCCATGGGGATGATGATATTTGGGGATATTTCCTCACGTTTTCTCTGCTGAGAAACTAGCTTGAGTGGGCAGCAAATGGAGGCAGGTACTGCGAAAGTCTGCAAGGTGAATCCAGAACCTGGACTTCTGGAGTCGTGGTTGTCCCCAAACTTCCTTCCACTAAGACATCCGTGATAGCAGCATCCAAATGGGCCCTCCTCATATAGCCGTGCCCAGGCTACAAGCTCCTGGGCAGAGGAAATGAGGCATCAGGAGTGTGGGTTTCCAGTGACTTATCCAGGAGCCCATCCCATTTGCTCCCAATTAAGAATTCATCCAGGAATGCAAGAGTGATATTATAGGGCCAATCTCAAATCTGCATTCATGTCAGAAGAAGGGAAATGATCTGTAAGGTTTGTCACTGAGGCACTAAAGCTACAATTAATGACATAGCACTTGCAACACTCCCAAGATTGGTCCTGACTGCCTGTGTGCAGGGCTCGATGTGAGCTAGAGACCTGGCCACACTGGCATGGATCTGCATGAAGGCCATGGCCACCCTGGGTGAGCCTCAACAGCCATGAGCTCCCCAAACTCTGACTCCTTAGGTGGATCAGTTTAGGGGTGGTCCCCATGACACAAGTGCTTGCCTCCATGGATTTTCCTACAATGCAGAGGGAATGAGGATGGATTCCGGCTCTGCATATGGAACTGCCATGGAGGATGGGGTTATCTGGAGGCCTGTAGGAGAGAGAGGTGGCCATGGTGACTGGGAGGCCACGAGGCTGAGGAGTGAAGAGAATTAGCTCAAGCCAAGGGTGATTCTGGTGCAGGATGCTCTCCTCGGACACCTTGTTACCAAATGCTCTTCAGGGGTCTTTGGCTTGGCCTAAGGTGGCATAGCTGGCTTCCTCACAGGTACGGCTTCTGATCCTTCACCCACGGGCCTCTTGGTTGCCACAGGGAGTTATGGAAGCACTTACCTCTCAGGGGCTCTCTGCTTGCTGGGTCCTCTGGAAACCCACTTCCCGTCTCTACCATAGGCCCCAGGAGGTCATCAATGTGCCTCCAGGAGAAGCTGCACTAGGCACTTGGGGAAGAGGTGGGAAGCTGGGCAAGAGAGGGATGAAACATTGGGGAGGTCAGACAAGTGGCTGTGCAGTTTTCTAATTCCACCATGTTCTCCTTACCCAAGCTGCTTCTGCACGTACATGGCAGCTCCTGCTGCTTCCAATGCCTTTCTTTCCCCTCTTTGCTAACTCTTGTCTTTTCTTTTGTTTTTTGGGTTGGAGGACATGGCCTCTGGGAATTTCTCCATCCTCTCACAAGTCTGGGGTAGACACCTCCTGTGTTTCCACAACCACCCGCATTTTGCCAGTTGGCTTGTCTGCATCTGTCACTTTGGGAAGCAAGAAGACAGCAGGGACGGCGTCTTGCTCCCAGCCAGGGCTGATCCCAGAGTGGGGCACTTAATAAATATTTGCCTTTTTTGGTGAGTGGGGGCAGGGATAATGGAAATTTGAATTTTCTAAGGTGAATGCCATCTCTAGAAACCTACAGATCATTCAGATATGGAACTTGATCCTCTCAATTTTGATCTTGATGGAAGTGAAGAGGAAAACCATCTTGCAGGATCCCTCTGTATCTTTCCATTTTGCTGTTCTAGATGCAGAGGTAGAGGCAGGGGCAGGAAGAAAGAAGAAATTAGTGCAACATGCATTTGACCTTGGCTAATGACCAAGTTCAGAGAAGAAAGTGGTCAATGAGAAGGCGTTAGAAGGTCAAGTGGAAACTGTGACATGCCCTAGCCTACTCTACTGCCTCTGATGTAAATATAATAGAATTAGGAACTAAACTTCCCTTCAGCCAGCTAACTCTGAGAATCATGTCCAGGGGCATGTGCCGTCTTGGAGAATGTTTTTCTCAGGCCTCCCTTCATTGTTCAGTCTTTGGAATGTTTGATACTTGTGATCTGTCTGGGATCTTGAAATTAAAGTCAGTGTCTTGCCTGCTAATGGAGCTGGGGCTGTCAAACCCAATGATCAGAACTCAGCCATCCTTTCCTCCTCTGTAAAGGACCTCCGTGGGTCAGTTTTGGTTCCAGAAGGATGCAAATGAAGAACCCAGCTCTGGCACTGAGATATGTAAACATGAGGTTCTCCCTGGGGCATAGCCCACCCCCGAAGAATTTCCCAGCATGCATTGCACTTGGCAGAGAGCGTTGGATGAATGATGCTTAGATGTGGGGGCAGGGGATGACAGTGACCAAAAGGAGGGCCACAGCCAGGATCCAAGGAAGCATCAGTCAGAATAGGGATGAAACGGATACATCCAGCAACATTCCCGGCTGCATGGAGAGTGGAGTCCCGAGCTCTACCTTCCCCACCGGGTCAGGAAGAGCATTTTCCTGGATCAGTTTTATGGCACCCCATAGAGGAGATGGGGATGTCGGGTGTTGGTCATCAGATCTCCTTCTCCCAGTCAAGGTGGCCGGGAGATGCGGAAACCACCATCAGCGAGTCAGGAAGAAGGACTTGAGGCTGCGTAAGAAATTCGACTTCTGTCTCTGCTTCTGTTTCTTTTTGATGATGGGCACCCACACCAGCCCGCACACCAGCATCATGAGTCCTAAGGACAGGAAGGCAGGCCCTACCATTTTGAGGATGGAGAGGCTCTTGTCACCCAACTTCAAGGTATAGGCCAAGCAGGTGATGACCACGCCAAAAAGCAAGATGGCGCCACCCACGGACATGATGACGATGGGCTTGCGGTAGATTTCCCAGTTACTCCTCGGGGTGGTGGTCCAGACAGACTCACTCCTGGAGCTGATGCACAGGGAGCTGGCAGTCTGGCTGGGCAGCAGGTCCTTGGCTTCTGGAGACTTCTCATCAACCTCCAGGGCCTTGGGGAGTGTCTCCATCGTCATGGCTGCTCAGGACTGGGAGCCTAGGACCGGCAATAGCTGGAAACAAGAGTGGAGTCAAAGGAATCCTCACACAGCCTTCCTGTACTCAGCATCCATCTCTAGCCCCACTCTCAGTGGAGGGTGAACAAGGTCTTTGTGCTGAAACCAAAAAAGAAAAAAGAAAATGAAATGACATCTATGTAAATAAGAAACCACCCAAGGTTTCTTATTTGTAAATAAATTATTTATAAATAAGGTTTCTTATTTATAAATAATATATATTATAAAATATTATAACATTTTATTCAATCGCTTTTAATATTTAAAACAGGGAACAGTTATGCCATTTTAGAAACAAACAAAAGCTATATATATATATATTTTGTTGTTGTTGTTGTTCTTTTGTTTTTTAGATGGAGTCTCCCTCTGTCACCCAGGCTGGGGTGCAGTGGCACAATCTCAGCTCACTGTGGCCTCCACCTCCTGGGTTCAAGAAACCCTCATGCCGGCTGAGCGCCGTGGCTCATGCCTGTAATCCCAGCACTTTGGGAGGCTGAGGCAGTCAAATGATTTGAGGTCAGGAGTTTGAGACCAGCCTGGCCAACATGGTGAAACCCTGTCTCTACTANAATCCCAGCACTTTGGGAGGTTGAGGTGGGTGGGTCATCTGAGGTCAGGAGTTCAAGACCAGCCTGGTCAACATGGTGAAACCCTGTCTCTACTACAAATACAAAAAAGTTACCTGGGCGTGGTGGTGAGTGCCTGTAATCCCAGCTACTTGGGAGACTGAGGCAGGATAATCACTTGAACCCAGGTGGTGGAGGTTGCAGTGAGCCGAGATTGCACCAATGCACTCTAGCCTGGACAACAGAGAAAGACTCTGACTTTCGTGCCTCAGCCTCTGGAGTAGCTGGGATTACAGGCACGCACCATCACACCTGGCTAATTTTTGTATTTTTAGTAGAGATGGGTTTTCTCCATGTTAGCCAGGCTGGTCACAAACTCTTGATCTAAGTGATCCACCTCGGCCTCCCAAAGTGCTGAGATTACAGGCATGAGTCACTGTGCCCAGCCAGCTATTTGGCCTTGGTAATATTAAAGTTCATATCTCTGCTTCCTAAGACTCTGAAAATATTACAAGGTGCTTTTGTAACCATAGGGACCTAGTGTGTGCTTCCCTTTGGAGCCCGTGGTATATTTACATAAGTGAAGTAGTCATTTAAAAAGGGATTTTTTTTTCCCTGTGGGCTTGGGGGTAGGGATGGGATCATAAAGCTGTTAGGAAATCTTGTGCTGGTTATTGCAATCTGGTCTCATATGAGGATGTCTGATCACCTTCACCAGAATTCTTTTTCTCAGTAGTCATTTCCAGCCCTTTTCAGTGAAGACAGGGGACGATGTGATTGCTGCTTCCAGAAGTTGGAAAGGTTGTGATGAAGGCATTAAAATGCAGTGATTCTCAGTGGTGCCAGAGAAGAGAGCTGGGGCTGGGCAGGGAAGGGCTTCTTCCTAGGAGCTGCCATCTGGGAGTGCGGGGACTCAGGAACAGGAAGTGTTCAACTGGAGGCTGGGACCACTGCAGGGACATTTGACTCCTGATTCGGAGAGAGGAAAATGGGCCTTGCTGGAATTAACTAACATCTTTTTGGCTCTGCAATGCGGTTGCTAGTTTAGTCTCATTTTCTAGGGACAGAGACTGAGACCCAGTGGGGTTTAGGATCTTGGCGAACTACACCCTTCCCCATCGGGCCAAGGTCTTTGGCCTCAAAGCTCCTTGCGCTGCACTGCAGCTGGTCTGGATGGGTCCTGAAAGTTCCTCAACTATAAGAATCCTGAGATTTTCATTTTGGGGCTTCATCCTGTAGTAACACAATCTCTCAATGAATCCGGTATAATCCCCTAACACTGATCCACTGCACGATGTGAGAAAGAAGAATCCTGTTGTATGTTTTTCATAATATGACATTTATTCCAATTGAAGGAGTATTTTTTATTCTGAGATCGGAATGTAATGGAGTGGAGTCCTTCCTTGGTGTTGGAATATTCTTCATTTTAGGAAATGATTATGATGGAAGAGCGTCATTGGTTTTGTTAGTGTCTGCCCAGAAAAAAAAAATTGGCCCCTATATCGTGTCCATCTGTCACCTCTCTCTCTCTCTCTCTCTCTCTCTACCTACCTATCTGCCTTTCTGTCTATCTGTCTATCTGCAATGGTCCACGAAATCCCAAAGAAACAGTAACCATTAATTTATTGGAAGGGAGGATGTATCCTTGGGAGAGTGAATGGGTAGGGAGGGATGCATTTCTAAGCAATGACAGAAAGAGAAGCAGTTCTCTTCCCCTGAGCAGAGGGAATGTCTACTTTCCCCTCCCTCCCACCCGCCTCTCTGTAACTGTGACCAGGCAAGAGGCAAGCAGCAACTATAAACAGAAGCAGGCGGGCAGGGCAGGGCGGTGGGTAGAACTTTGTACTGGGAAGAATGAAGCCTAGTTATTCACAGTTCCGGCAAGTCACTGAACCTACTTGCAGAAGCTGCATGTGATGGAAAGATCCAGGTCTTTGGCATCAGAGTAAACATGATTTGAATGCAGTTTTCTAGTTATGTGCTGTGGGTCAGGTGACTTCAGCCCCTGAACCTTGCTAGCCCTATATAAAACAGGGATAATGGAGTGTCTACCTCATAGGGTTGCTGTGACAGTCAAATTTCAAAAAACACCGCTATATTGTCTGACAGATTCTATGTGTTCAGGAAATGGCCTTGGTTGTCACTGCAATTATTTTCTTTCTGGGTCTCTATTTTTCCATTTATAAAATAAAGGAGTTTGGTTAGGTGACTTCTTTTTTCTGCAACCTCCACCTCCTGGGTTCAAGCAATTCTCCTGCCTCAGTCTCCCAAGTAGTTGGGATTACAGGTGCCCACCACCATGCCCGGCTAATTTTTGTATTTTTAGTAGAGATGGGGTTTCATCATATTGGCCAGGCTGGTCTCGAACTCCTGACCTTGTGATCCACCCGCCTTGGCCTCCCAGAGTGCTGGGATTACAGGCGTGAGCCACCGCACCCATCCTGGTTAGGTGACTTCTAAAGCTATTTCAGATGTCTATAGGTAATGAATCAGCTTGAATTCTGAGAATTGAGGTTTTCAGAAAATCACCAATTCATGGGCTGTAGGAGTTTTATAACATTTTATTAAAGCCCCAGTAAGATTCTATTTTTTTTTCTATACCAGGGCTTTTTTATCTTTTTTTGAGACGGAGTTTTGCTCTTGTTGCCCAGGCTGGAGTGCTATGGCACAATCTCAGCTCACCGCAACCTCTGCCTCCTGGGTTCAAGCAATTCTCCTGCCTCAGCCTCCCGAGTAGCTGGGATTACAGGCATGCTCCAGCATGCCTGACTAATTTTGTATTTTTAAAGATGGGGTTTCTCCATGTTGGTCAGGCTGGTCCCTAACTCTCGAGCTCATGTTATCCGACCGCCTTGGCCTCCCAAAGTGCTCGGATTACAGGCATGAGCTGCCGTACCCTGCCTCTCACTTCCTTCTTAACTTGGGGGGTCTTCCAGCCTCCATGTATGTTTCCCTTCCTTGTACTGTGGTCTGGAAACTCTCTTAATGCAATAAGCTGGGGCAACGGTTGGGCTAATCTCACTTTTTCCCCCATCTTTCATTTATCACTCTATTTCTTTGCCTGATGTCCACACTCTTGTGAACTATCATTTCATATGTCTTTTTTGTTAATTTCCTTTTTTGTTATTTCAGGCAGAAGCATAAATCCAGACTTTGTTATTTCATCTTAGCCAGAAGTGGATCTTTAGGGTCTAATCTTCATTCAGAAGGTCTGGAGTTGCTGTATGTAAGAATCACTTGAGGAAGTTTGTTAAAGTACAGATGCTCCCACACAGCCATATGATGTCTGCACAGGGAGAAAAATGATCTGCATTTCAGTGAGGTACCAGGGCTTTTTAACAATGGCACGGTTCGCGTTTTGGATTGGACAGTTGATTGCTGTGGCAGACTATAGAATTGTAGGATGTTTGTATTGTAGGATGTTTAGCAACATCCCTGGATTCTACCCACTAGATGCCAGTGGTACCTCTTCCTCCCTGCCCCTATCATGACAATAAACTATATCTCCAGACCTTGCAAATGTCCGCTGGGGTGGGGAAGATCAACATGGTGGAGAGCCACTGCTCTGGCCAGCGTTTTCTCCTGCATAGCTTAAAAACTGCCTCAGGACAGAGGCTGGGCTTCCTCTTCTTCTACTCCATAGCACCTGGCTCACAGCCTGACACTTGGCAGCTGCTCAGAGAAGGGAGAGGGGAATTTGACACATGGAGGGGAAGGCTATGTGCAGAGTGGAGATGGAAGGAATGCTTCTACAAGCCAAAGCACGCCAAAGTCCTGGCGCCCCAGACTGGACAAGGACTGAGGCTCCAGAGAGGCTGGGCCTGTGGAGGAGTCGGGAAAGGCTGGAGTTGCAGGACCTCCTGAATCACCTCAGATTTGAATGTCGGCTGGCCTACAGGGCAGCAACTGCAGAAGGGTAGGGATGGGACCTTCTCCCCTAGAGGCCAATTAGGATCTTCAGAAGGCTGAGTTAGTGGGTGGGGACTTAATTACAGCACACAATTGCATGGTCTGCTACAGCAATCAATTTTCCAATCCCAAATGCCAACAGTGCTACTATTGAAAAGCCTTGGTATAGAAAAAAACAGAATCTTATTAGGGCTTTAATAAAATGTTATAAAATTCATACAACCCATGAATTGGTGATTTTCTGAAAACCTCAATTCTCAGAATTTAAGACTTGGCCCAGATGCTGCAGCTCTGCAGGGGACAAGGTAACACTTGGGGGGCTGGTCCAGTGAGAAGAACCACCCTTTCACACTTCAATTAAGTTACTGGTAGTTGGGTTTGTGTGATTCAGGAGATCTTTCACTCACCGTAGGGAGTTGAATTGTGGCCTCCAAAAGATGCATCTACCCAGAACCTCAGAATGTGACCTTATTTGGAAAAAGTGTCATTGCAAATACAATTCAGGTAAGGATCTTGAGATGAGAACATCCTGAGTTAGAGTGAGTTCTAAATGCAATGATTGGTGTCCTCCTTATGAAAGGAGGGAGAGGGGAATTTGACACACAGAGGGGAAGGCTATGTGCAGAAGAGAGATGGAAGGAATGTTTCTACAAGCCAAGACATGCCAAGGGCTGTCGGAGGCTGAGAGAGAGGCATGGAGTGGATTCTCCCTCTAGCCTCCGGAAAGACCCAACTCTACCAACAACTTAATTTTAGACTTCCGGCCTCTAGAAATGTGAGCCATTCAATTTCTGTTGTTTTAAGTCACCAAGAATGTGGCAATTTGTCATGACAGCCCTACGAAATAAGTATACTCAGTTTCCTTGAAGGTACTGACGCCCCAGACTGGACAAGGACTGAGACCCCAGAGAGGCTGGGCCTGTGGAGGAGCCGAGAAAGGCTGGAGTTGCAGGACCTCCTGCACCACCTCAGATTTGAATATCGGTTCGCCTTCAGAGCAGCAACTGGAGAAGGGCGGATGGGTCCGTCTCCTCTAGAGACCCATTTGGAGCTTCAGAAGCCTGAATTAGTGGGTGGGGACTTAATTACAGTATACAACCAGGCTAAGCAGGCTGCAGGCTGGCACCAAGAAACAGTGTTAGTCTGGGACTATACAGCAATGAGAAGCCAGACAGAAAAAGAATGCACACGACATGATCTTATTTCCATAAAATTCAAAAACAGGTAAAACAGTCTATGCTATGAGAGGCTGGGGTGGTGGCTACCTTTGGTAGGAGTAGTGACCAGAAGGGAGCCTGATGGGGACTTCTAAGGTGCCGGGAATGTTCTGATTCTTGGCCTGGCAGCTGTCTACGAGGGAGTGGACTAGTACTGCAGCACATTTGTGGTGTGACCGTTTCTGTGTGTGTACAATATATGCCAATAAAACACTTAAAGAGAATTAAAAGGTATAACTCAATGCAATGTGTTCCTTCCTTTGGATTCTGATTAGAACGAGCCAGTTGCACAAAGGCATTGGGGATAGTTAGGGAAGTCTGACCATGGACTTGGATAAGTCTCAGCCTCAGTGTGAACCATGGTTCCTTTCACTTTCCACAAGCAGATTTATCCCTAGAGCTCTGTGGTCTTCCAACCCCCAATCGGCATGGCTTTCCCTAGGTAGTTGCTGACCTTTAAGGTCAAATCAACTGCATAGACCCCTAGTGCTAAGAGGATTAGAGAGGGCTGGGGATCCACCTGACATGACCAGAAACCCCCATAGTGATAATCCCTGGCTATATAACTCGGGCCCCATTTCCTGGTTTGAAGGAATTGCTTATTCGCATCTTACATGGATACATGGCAGGGATAGAGATGCCAGACAAGAAAAGGGAAGGGAAGTGGGTGGAAAAAACACAGAGGACAATTGATTTTCAACAAATGCATCGAAGCAATTCAACATGGAAAGGAAAGTCATTTCAACAAATGTGCCGGAGCAACTGGATAGTCATATGGAAAAAGAATGAAACTTGACCCCATTTTGTGCCATCAACAAAAACTAGAGCTGGATCATGAATATAACCTAAATGTAAAAGGTAAAACTAAAGATTTTGGGGAAAGCACAGGAGAAAATCTTTGTGACCTGGGGATAGGCAAAGATTTGGTAGACAAGACAGAGAGAGAAAAAAACAATCAATAAAATGGATATCATCAAAATTTAAAATGCCTGCTCGTTAGATGACACCATGTAGGAAATGAATAGGCAAACTCTGGACTGTGAGAAAATATTTATAAAATATGTATCTGGGCTTAGCGTGGTGGTTCACACCTGTAATCTAATCCCAGCACTTTGAAAGGCTGAGGCAGCAGATCACTTGAGGTCAGGAGTTCGAGACCAGCCTGGCCAATATGGTGAAACTCTGTCTCTACTGAAAATACACAAAATTAGCCAGGAGTGGTGGCACACACCTGTAATCCCAGCTACTTGGGAGGCTGAGGCAGGAGAATTACTTGAAGCCAGCAGATGGAAGTTGCAGTGAGCCGAGATTGCGCCACTGCACTCCAGCCTGGGCAACTGGGCAAGACTCTGTCTCATAAAAATAAATAAATAAATAAAGCATCTGTCAAGGCTACATATGATTAATAAAAAGACAAAGAGCTCAGTTGAAATGGACCAACAGTTTAAATAGACTCATTACAAGATAACAAGTGAACAAGGAACCCATGAAAAAATGCTTGACATTGATGTTTAACAGGAAAATACAGATCAAAGCCACAACGAGACATCACCACACATTCACTACAATGGATAAAATGTGAAAATCTCACAATACCATAGGTTGCTGTGAACATGGAACCACCTAAGCCGGTGGGAATGGAAAATTGGTTGTTTCTTATGAAGTTAAATATACATCTTCCCTTTGACCCAGTAGTTCCACTTTCAAATATTTATTTGTCCCAGAGAAATGAAAATGCATGTCTGAAAAAAGACTTAAGAATAGTCATAAAAGCTTTATTCATAATAGCAAAAAAATAAATAAAAAGAAAACAACCCAAACGTCCCTCAACAGAAGAAAGGATAAGTGGTTGTATAATCACACAATGGATTACTACTAAGCAGTAAAAAGGAGCTAACTTCCGAAGCACACTACAGCATGGATGAGCCACACAGACATGCTGGGTCAAAGAGATTGAATATAAAAGAGTACCTATATTGTATGTTTCCATCTACATGGCATTCTGAAGCCAGCTAAGAACTAATTAAGGTGGCAAAGCTCAGTATGGTTGTGGGGCTTGAGGGGGAACCAACTGGGAGATACACGAGGGAATTTCCCAGGGTGGATGGACATGTTCTATGTGGTGATATTGGTGGGGGCTGCATGAGGGATCCATTTGTTAATATGGTGCACTTTGATCTGTGCATTTCAATTGTGTAAATTACACTGCACCCCAAAGAGCTGTGAAAGCCTTAATAATAATAATCCAGTAGGGTGAGGAGGGGCACACATAGAAGTAGAGCTTGACCAGGAATGGAGGAATGTCGACCATGGCTGATGCCCTATGATGGAATCTGGAGACCCACAGCAGGGCGTAGGCAGGAGACACAGTGAAGGAAAGTAGAGGTGCAGGCATGGAGGCGTGATCCCAGAATAGGGCAGAGACACTAAAGGGAAATCTGGAAGCTGAGAGGTACCTGGCTCTACAGGAACTGACTCTGAGAAAGAGGAGATCCTGAGAGGAAGAGAAAGTGCTTCTGGGAAACGTCTGGAATTGGGAAGAGGTTGTGGGGAGAGAAGGAGAGAGGGAATGAAAACAAGAATTTCACCTTGTCTCTGGAAAGAGAGAAAGAAAAACATTTTCTTCAAAATCCCTTGAAGAAAAACACAGACTTGGCCAGGTGTGGTGGCTCACGCTTGTAATCCCAGCACTTTGGGAGGCTGAGGCAGGTGGATCACCTGAGGTCAGAAGTTCGAGACCAGCCTGGCTAACATGGTGAAACCCTATCTCTACTAAAAATATAAAAATTAGCTGGGCCTGGTGGTGGGCGCCTATAATCCCAGCTACTGGGGAGGCTGAGGCAGCAGAATCACTTGATCTACTGGGGAGGCGGAGGTTACAGTGAGCCAAGATCGTTCCACTGCACTGCAGCCTGGGCAACAAGAGAAAGACTTCGTCTCAA
>NW_016107387.1:3414510-3456572 GCF_001604975.1 Cebus imitator | reverse complement strand
AAAAAAAAAAAAAAAAAGAATAAAAAAGAAATACTCAGACTTTCAGGAGCCAGGGGTCCCTGAACTGAATGAAGACTGGGTTTGGTTGGCTGAACAAACATACCCAGAAGGGAGGTACCAATAGGGCTGTCTTTTAATCTTGTTACGTCTTGTCTGTGCATCTGCCTTTTGTGTTTGGAATTATCCCTGTCTTTGGAGACCTGGCGTACACTTATCTTGTCAGCGTCTGGCTGTTGATTTTATATTTCCCAGGCCGTTAAACAGTGAACGGTGCTCACCAGCATTGCAGCACACCCTTTGCCAGACACAGAGTTACAGGCGTGAGTAAGACAATGCCCCTTCTCCCAAGAGGAGCTTGCGGTGTGCACATTCGCTTGGACCACGGCGTCTCGGACAAATGCAGTAACGAGATGTCTCAAATAAGAGGGGAGAGAACTGGCTGGAAAATTCTTGGCTTTTTCTCACATACGCTATATGCATTCCCCCCAGATGTGGTTTGGTGAGGAGAATATGGGTGAACAATGAGTGTCCTGAGACAAGCAAGGCCAAATCCTTTTCTCTTGAGTAGATTCCTGAGCATCTGTAAGGTACAGCTTAACAGAATGGCAGATGTCAGTGAAATAAGTGAATGATTTCCCTGCAGATGACCAGATATGTGTCTGTACTTACAGGGCCGGAAGCTCTTTCTTCACTTCCATACTCTTTGAGGGACTGGGGCTGGGGGCTCCTACCTTCTTGCACCCTGAGACCTATGACTTCCTTGGCCCCTTGGCGGAGGCTGAGGACTCAGTAAACATTTGTTACATGGCTAAATGGGGCTTTGTGGGTTGTTTGCAGAGCTGCAATTACCCTGCAATTAATTTTTTTTCTTTTGAACTACAGAAGGTTAGAATTGGCTAGCACTGCCTTATCAAGTCCCTGGTCCTGTTCCTTCCCACCTGGTGGTTGTAAACAACTCTCTTTGATCTTACAGCCAAGTGTTAGGATGGGAACAGCTCACAACAGAGGAGGGAGACAGCTGTGAAGGTGCAAAGCCAGGACACACTGACCAACTCCTCCCGGCTTCTCTTCTTTGGCCTGTAAGTGATGGCTCACCTCGCCAAGACAGGCTTCCCTCTGCAAAAATCTCTAATGTACCTCAGCTGCTTCTCCAAGGCCAAAGAAGCCATGCGGTAGCAGGGGAGAGCAGGTGGTTTTTAGACAATAATCATAACTACCATTTATTGATTGCTTAGTGTGTGGCGGGAACCATGCTGAATGCTTTGCCTGCATTGCCTCATTTCATCACTTCATCTCCCCACAAGTCAGTCCTTTGGGGAAGGTATATTCTTATCCCACTTTGCAGGTGAGGAAACTGATGATCAGAGAGGTGTAAGTGACTTGCCCAAGATTACTCACAGGTGAGGAGAGCATCTGGATTGGAATGTGAGTCTTGCAGCCTGCCTATCTCCAGACTTTGTTCAAGTCTATCCTGCTCCTCTTTGGGGTAGTTTTAACATTTCTTTTCAAATTATGGGAAAAGTGAGTGGGGGGGACACCCAAGGTGGGGCACAGTCAGTGAACAGAACTGCAGCAGTGGCAGCCTTGGCTGAGGAGATAGGAGCTGCCAAGGATGCCGGAGTCCCCGAGCTGGGGCTAGCAAGCAGCAAGAGACCTGTGGCACAGTGGCCTCAATGTCACCACCGTCACCATGCCACAAATCCAGCATAAGATGTGCGGTACGTGCCACTTTCTTCACCTGGGGAGTCTCTTTTAATCCTCAGCTCTATGAGGGTGATACTCTTATCTTTCCCATTTCATTCCCATTTTGCAGCTAGGAACACTGAAGCTCAGAGCTTCGGGCCTCCAAATCCTGCTTTTTTTTTTTTTTTTGAGATGGAATTTGGCTCTTTCGCCCAGGCCAGAGTGAAGTGGCACGATCTCGGCTCACCACAACCTCCGCCTCCCAGGTTCAAGCAATTCTCCTGCCTCAGCCTCCCGAGTAGCAGGGATTACAGGCGCATGCCTCCATGCCTGGCTGATTTTTGTATTTTTAGTAGAGATGGGGTTTTGCCATGTTGGCCAGGCTGGCCTTGAACTCCTGACCTCGGCTAATCCACCCACCTCAGCCTCTCAAAGCGCTAGGATTACAGTCGTGGGCTACGGCGCCTGGTCACTCCTACTCTTTTATTTATGCTTTATCGAGGAGAGGACCCTGCCTTTTTTCCTTCTTGTTTTCTTCTCTGCCTTCCTTCCTTGCATTCCACCACCCAGTACCTGTACACCTCCACCCCCAAACTCACCCCCCAGCCTTTCCCTGGCGCTGTCCTCCTTTGAACGTGCTGAAATATGGTTGGTATTAATAGGGCTGCCAGAGTTAGAGAATAAAACTACAAGGTGTTTGGTTACATTTCAGTCTCGGATCAATAATGGATACTTTTTTCATCTAAGAATGTTCCGATATTACATGGGACCTGTGCATGCAAAAACAGTATTCGTTGTTTGTCATAAATTCAAATTGAATTGGACATCTGGCAATACATCTGGCAACCCTAATATTGTAAGAGGCCCTGCTGTGCTGCTGTGCTTGGGCCTGGAGTTATCCGGCCCTTCCTGAGCTTCTCTCCTGCCAGGCCCCTCCATCTAGAGAGCTCAGACAGCAGCTGGGCGATTCTGGGAGTTGCAAGAGCATAAAGCAGAGAGAGGCACATGTTACCTTGCTGCTGAGAGGCTGGGCCCAACGAGGGGAGTCTGGAGGAGAAGCGGGGAAAGCGGGATGGAAGTGGGGGGAATAACACCACGTATTGTTCCTGTGGAAGACCTGGTGTGGTGAGAAGTGGGGAGGGTCGTCCTCTTTCTCTCACAGAGTCCCGGATAACACCCTACCCAGCTCCAGCTTGGGTTGTCCCCAGGGTCCCTTATCTTCTCTGGTGGCGCAGTCTTCCCTCACCAGGACATTCAGTTGGTGACTGTGCACCCCTCTGATAAGGTGAGTGGGGGCCAAGTGCCTGGGCTGATAAGGTAGAAGCTAGAGAGTTTCTGAGTAAGCTGCTGTCACCATGGCCTTGGCCATCCATCTGTCACCTGCTCACAACGCTTCTAGGAAAGCAGTCAAACCTGGAGGGTGCCACTCACCTCTCTCATCAGGACACCCAGCTGGTGCCCAGACCCTGGCCAGTGACAGGGCAGAGAAATAGCTCTAGTGATAATGTGTGTGATCACATCTGGCTTTACCCGGATGCAGGGTCCCTAAGGCACACAGTTGCCTGACTAAGCCATGTCTTTGTCCATGTTTTCATATGCCTGCCTTGTTCCCCCTTTCTCAGATAAAACTCCCGAGCCAGCCAGCGCACTCCACCTTGTTTTTCTGGCACCTGCCCCGTGCACCTGCCACAGCCGTAGGAGGAAGATACTGGCAGCTGCTGAGGTCTGATATGGGGCGCCTGGAAGGACTGTCTGGGTCCAAGATTGCAGCCATGTACTCTGGGGTCCAGAGTGGCCTTGCACTTTACTGTCTGGCTTTTTTTGGCTCCTTCTTCCACCTAGGTTTGGGAGGATAGTCCCTGCCCAGCCCCTCCCACAATGGCTGCCAAGGTTGAAGGCTGGATGCTATACAGGCAGGTCTGAAGCAGCCCTCTGCCCACAAGTTCCCTTCTCTCTGGTACACAGCAAGGGCCGGCTCCCTTCCTCCGGCCACCGCTGTCTGCCAAGACCCTCAATAGGCAGTGCCTCCAGGCTGGCTTCACCCCCTCCCAGGGCACAGCCTCCTCTTGGCCTATTGTTCCTGCTTACCTTCCAACACTAGTTCAAAGACAACACGCTCTAAAGCAAAGTTAAAACCAGTTTCTTCCTCCAGGGAGATGGAAGGAAGGGCAGAGGGAAACGTTCCCTCCTTACTTACTGTCATCAATGTCCCAGGGGAGGATGGGGGACCTGCGAATCACTCGGTGCTCGTGCGAGGAGGAAGTCAGCAATGAGTTTCTGCTCAAGTCCATGCCAGCCAGAGAAAGCCACCCTTACCACATCCAGAAGTCGTGCTGCGAATCCCAGCAACTGAGCAGGCTCCAGCAGGGATGAGCTCACCAGGCGATGGCCTAATGGGTTAACTCTTTGCGAGCTGCTGGCACAGGTCCTCTGAATGTAGCTTTCTCAGCTCTGTTCAGCCAGGATGAGATGAATCTTGTGAAAAATTCATGATGCTTTTCTGCAGTCTGTCTTTAAGTTTCATGGAGGCATGTGCCCCGTTGGTGCCTAGGCAGGGCAGCTTCTCCTGACCCAGGCTCAGAAATCAGAAGACCTGGAATTTCTGGGTTGGTGAAGGTGTGTGGTGGCCATGGTGGTGGGGATGGGTTGCCAAAGAGCGGGTCATACCCTCTGGCTGACTCAGGGTCCTCTGGCTGACTCAGGGTACTCTGGCTCTGTTCAGTGCAAGCCTTAATAATTTGATCTGGGAACTGTCTTTATTCTGGATGTTGGAGGGGGGACATGCAGACTTAGAAAACATCCTTGGTTGCAAGATGGCAGGGACGCTTCTTAGAACCTTCCAATGCCTATGGGTGGGCACCCTATGTTACAACATGCCAGGAGCCCACAACAGGACCTACCCCCATTCCAGGCCCGACATCTCAAACTGAGGCAAAAGAGTCTGTTCCCCTTCACTCCTCCAGTCATTCCTGAGGATGCCCTGTTGCATTTCATGGGATGCAGGCTGCCACGGTGACAAGAAGAGAATGATGAAGATCAGTGCAAGGAGGGTGAAAAGGTTTTCACTGCTATAAACCTTCACCACACTGTGCTTGGGGAAGCGGGTGTAAGCTGTTGAGTGACCAGTTCTCAGGAGGCTGATGGATACACTGAGGTCAGCAAGCTTGCCTACGATTCCGGAAGGCACACCGACTCCTGCCCTTGTTCACGCCAACCTGAGAATGTGCGCAGCTGCTGCTCGTCAGGATAATGGTGGGTGGGCATCTTTGCTACTGGCAGCAATACACTGGGGGGGTGTCCTCTGGGGTCCGCAGGGAGGGCTTTCTGAGGACTCATTCGGGGAAGCTGACATCAAGGCAGGTATGAGGCTCTCCCATATCTGTCATCTTGAGCTCCTCACCTGTGCAATGAGCAGGAGATTCCAAGCCTGGAAGGCTCTGCAGAGGCTGCTGTGTGATTCATGCCTAGAGATGCAAAGAGCTAGGAGGGTGAGCCTGTCCCCTGAGCTGCTGTGAGGGATCAGGCTGAGTATACCCTCTGTCCTCTGAAGATGAGCATCTCTGCTCAGGGCAATGGGCAGTGAGAGGCCTGTCATGAGTGTCCAGGGGAACTTGACTTGGAAGGATTTTGAGGATGTGAGTTGCTTTGCCTTAGGTGGGTGCCTCTGACTTTTTAAAAATTTATTTTAATTTAATTTTTTTATTGCATTTTAGGTTTTGGGGTACATGTGAAGAACATGTGAGATTGTTGCATAGGTACACACATGGCAGTGTGATTTGCTGCCTTCTTCCCCATCACCTATATCTGGCATTTCTCCCCATGCTATCTCTCCCCATCTTCCCACCCCATGCTGTCCCTCCCCTATTTCCCCCCAACAGACCCCAGTGTGTGACGCTCCCCTCCCTGTGTCCATGTGTTCTCATTGTTCGACACCTGCCTATGAGTGAGAACATGTGGTGTTTGATTTTCTGCTCTTGTGTCAGTTTGCTGAGAATGATGGTTTCCAGGTTCATCCATGTCCCCACAAAGGACACGAACTCATTGTTTTTGATGGCTGCATAATATTCCATGGTGTATATGTGCCACATTTTCCCTGTCCAGTCTATCATCGATGGGCATTTGGGTTGGTTCCAGGTCTTTGCTATTGTAAGCTGTGCTGCAGTGAACATTCGTGTGCATTTGTCCTTATAGTAGAACGATTTATAATCCTTTGGATATATACCCAGTAATGGGATTGCTGAGTCAAATGGAATTTCTATTTCTAGGTCCTTGAGGAATCGCCATACTGTCTTCCACAATGGCTGAACTAATTTACACTCCCACCAACAGTGTAAAAGTGTTCCTATTTCTCCACATCCTCTCCAGCATCTGTTGTCTCCAGATTTTTTAATGATTGCCATTCTAACTGGCATGAGATGGTATCTCAATATAGTTTTGATTTGCATTTCTCTAATGACCAGTGATGATGAGCATTTTTACATATGTTTGTTGGCCTCATGTATGTCTTCTTTTGTAAAGTGTCTGTTCATATCCTTCGACCACTTTTGAATGGGCTTCTTTGTTTTTTTCTTGTAAATCTGTTTTACTTCTTTTTAGATTCTGGATATCGGCCCTTTGTCAGATGGGTAGACTGCAAAAATTTTTTTCCCATTCTGTTGGTTGCCGATTAAAAACCCTAGAAGAAAATTTAGGCAAAACCATTCAGAACATAGGTGTAGGCAAGGACTTCATGACCAAAACACCAAAAGCATTGGCAACAAAAGCCAATATAGACAAATGGGACCTAATCAAACTCCACAGCTTCTGCAAAGCAAAAGAAACAGTCATCAGAGTGAATCGGCCTCTGACTTTATACTCAAATCAGTTTGGAAAACCAAGTGGCCTGGCTTGCAAAGGAGCCTCGAGTGAATTCTTTTGCAATGCAAATAATCAAATGATTTATTTATTTATTTTTACAAAGTTCAGGCTTTCCCCTCCCCCATCTGCAGGGCATGGCAGAGTGGCAGAATAATACCATCCATAAGAGTTGAACCCTTGCCAGGCATGGTGGCTCATGCCTATAATCCCAGCACTTTGGGAAGCTGAGGTGGGCGGATCACGAAGTCAGGAGTTCAAGACCAGCCTGGCCAAGATGGCGAAACCCTGCCTCTACTAAACATACAAAAATTAGCTGGGCGTGGTGGCGGCTGCCTGTAATCACAGCTACTTGGGAGGCTGAGGCAGGGAATTGCTTGAACCCGGGAGGCAAAAGTTGCCTTGAGCTGAGATAACCCCACTGCACTGCAGAACGAGATTCTGTCTAAAAAAAGTTGAACCTTTATTTATCATTCTCCCCATGTCAGGCATTCCTCTAAGCTCTTTATATATATATATACCTCTATGAGGTAGCTATGTGAGGTGTATTGCTATCTCTGTATTTGGCCTTGGATGAATTACTTCTCTGGGCCTTAATTTCCTCATGTATTCATCAGGTGGGATCATTACTACATCAGAGAGTTTTTATGAAGATGAAATGAGAAAATGCTCATAGCAAGTGCTTGAAGAATAGGTACATTATATATGTATATAATACACATATGTATAAGTATGTATTTAAGTATATATGTAAATTGGGGAGGGCAGCAAGCATCAGAGGAGAACGTGTGCAGGGTAGAAGCTGTTCTGTCTGCAGACGCCCTCCTAGCAGGACAGAGGAGGCAGCTCGAGGAACCAGCATGTTCCCTGGGCAGGTGACTCTGGTGTCCTGGGATAAAGAGGCCGCTGCTGCAGCTGTTGGTGTTGAAGCAGACAGGAACAGGGATGGTCACTGCCTGGGGATTGTTCTTAGCCTGTTATCCAGAGTGCCCTAATTCCCCAGCTGGTAGCTGCTCCTGCTCAGCGCTGTGCCCCTCACCTGACCAGTCCTGTGCTGCACGAGGCAGTGGTAGGTAAGGTGATCAGCCATCCAGCTTTACTGGGTACTGATGAGTTTCCAGAAATGTGGGACTTTCGGTGCCCAAACCATGAAAGAAAGTACTGGAGGCATAGCTACTAAAAGTAATCGCTGGAACTTGTTGGGATCTACTTTGAAGGTGTTTTGAGGCTGGGCATGGTGGCTCACACCTGTAATCCCAGCACTGTGGGAGGCCAAGGCGGGAGGATCACTTGAAGCCAGGAGTTCGAGACCACCCTGGACAACAGAGACTCTCTCTACAAAAAATGATTGAAAATTAGCCGGGCGTGGTGTCAGGTGCCTGTGGTCCCAGCTACTTGGGAGGCTGAGATGGAAGTTTCTCTTGACCCAGAAGGTCCAGCACTTCTTTTTGCCTCTAACAGCCTTTCCCTCCTCTGATCATGACATTTATTTATCGAAGACACAGGACTTCTGACTTAGTGAACTTTCCTCATTCCAGATGTGGCTGCCTGCTTCCCCATGGTGCCATTTATCACTTGCCTGCGTTCTGCGAGGGCTGTGTGTCAATTTCCATGTGGCCCTGTATCCCAGTACAGCGCCTTGGCCCAGGAGAGGAGAGGTGCCCCACCAATGATGAATAAAGAGTCATGTGAATATTCATAAGGTGCTTGGCAATGTATAGAGGGCTTTGGCCCACATGAAATTTGGTCAGGGGCTGCATTTTCT
Source organism: Cebus imitator (assembly GCF_001604975.1). Taxonomy (NCBI): domain Eukaryota; kingdom Metazoa; phylum Chordata; class Mammalia; order Primates; family Cebidae; genus Cebus; species Cebus imitator. Next base: position 3,448,270 of record NW_016107387.1, on the reverse strand, counting down.
GCACACAGATAAGGCACTGGAAGTTACGCAGACCCTCTCACCCCTTGCTTGTTTCCTCCCCTGTATGTCACTCATGCAAAATCCCCTTCTACAAACCGCTGCTTCCTGTTCCAGAAGAGAAGCAGTATCCTTAAGGCAGGAAGGCTGTGCTTCTTCCCCCAAGCTAGCTTTGGAATAAAGTCACTTTCCTTTTTTTTTTTTTTTTTTTTGAGATGGTGTTTCGCTCTTGTTGCCCAGGCTGGAGTGCAATGGTGCAATCTTGGCTCACTGCAACCTCTGCCTCCCGGGTTTAAACAATTCTGCTTCAGCCTCCCTAGTAGCTGGGATTACAGGCACCTACCACCACGTCCAGCTAATTTTTTGTATTTTTAGTAGAGACAGCGTTTCACCATGTTGGCCAGGCTGGACTTAAACTCCTGACCTTGTGATCCGCCCATCTTGGCCTCCCAAAGTGCTGGGATTACCAGCATGAGCCATCACGCCCCGCCCAAGTCACTTTCTTTATAGTTGATCTCAGGAGCAACTGAACTTGGAACCCAGTTACACTCTCCCTGCTGCTAACACCAAGGCAGGAGAATGAGCAAATTGGAACCTTCAGGGTAACTTCAGAGGAAGTGACTGCCCTGAGCAGGAGTTTCCCCAGGACCCTGGGTATCTCTTGCCAATGCCAGTGCAGAGGGGGAGTGAGGTTCTAACCAGGGAAAGTAGTCCAGGGTGGGTTGTCACTGGCTGTCGGTGACAAAACTGACAAAGAGGTGCCTATGCTGACAGCCTCCAGGGGGATTCTGTCCCTTCTCTTTCTCGGTGCATATAATTGACAACCTTGTCTTTCACCGTTTGCTTTGCTATCTTTTTATTATAGTCCAATAACCATTAGGTAGCTCATTATCCTAACCAAACAAACAGCAAGCAGAAAGAAAACACCACCACTTTTGTAAACGATTGGAAACTATGCTCAGAGGGAGTCCCAGCCCCCTCCCAAACTGCGCCCAAGAGCAGAACAAGATGCAAAGCCAGCGGAAGTAAGGGGAGAGGCAGGCTGGGAGGGAGGGGCTCCAGACCCGGGGTGGGGGTGGGGGTGGAGGAGAAGAGGCCCCCTTTGCCCTCAAGACTCCAGGCTCCCTCCAAGCGGGGCAAGAAGCCTCTTTTGTTACCCAGCGTCCAGGAAAGTCATGCAAAGCAATTACCCAACTTAGGCAGCCCAGGGAGGGGCCACCACCTTCCACCTGCTGCCCCTCCCACTGCGTTTGTCTTTGCCTCCTTTCCCTTCCCATCGGGGGCCTTGGCCAAGGAGATGGGATTCTGTGACCCTACGTCTCTGCTGGTCTGGTCCTCTTGGTCCTCTAGAGACACCCAAGTACGGCTGTCTCTCTGACTCTGGCTGGGCTCCAGCAGCTGTCTCGGGGCCACCTAGCGTCGTTACCCTTAACCTCCGGCCCCCTTCTCTTCCTGCCTCTTCTGAAGTTTTAACTTGTTCCTGTCTCTCTTTCTCCTGTCAGCTGCAGCCCCACACAGCAGACAATTCTCAAGGTGTCCTTGGCGGGAGCCTCCTCCTCTTTCTCGGCGCATAGAACTGAGCAGTGGTGTTGGAGACAGCAGCCTGCTGGGCCCTGCGCGGGTCGTCGCGAGCGCTAAGAAGGCGAGGGGAATTGTATCTGGGGAGGTGGGGACGGGGAGCTGGGGACATGACGAGTGAAGGGACTGGTGGAGTTTACCAGAAGTCGGAGTGCCAGTGGGGGAAGAAGGAACATCTTTCTTGGTGCGGGGGTCGGGTTTCCAGGGCCATCGTTATCCTCCGGCACCTGCCCCTCCTGAGGGGGCGTCAATCCCAGGAAGTAGCTGGGGCTGGGTGGGACGCGGCGCGCAGGCGCGGGGCTGCGGCCGAGGGCGGCAGTGGCCTCCTCGTGGGGTGCGCCTGCCACCTAGTGGTGGAGGTGAAGCGGTGCTGCTATCTGAAATCGACTTGAAGTATTCCTTCGCCATCTGCCTCTGGCCTGGTAATTCACAGTGAACTGGAAATTAGAAAATCGAATTTCACACTTTGCTGATAAATGAAATAGTATTTATAAGCAATAATATTCACTGCAATTTCAGAATGTCAAATAATTAAGACTACTAGCTTTTAAATAATTTAAGATTCATGTAGTCATGTATGCATCTTACCATCAAATATTGATTATATTTATCTATTATATACCAGACATTGTTTTAGGCTAGGCATTGGGAATAAAGAGAACTATACGATTTATGTGCAAAACCAGGCAACTAAACCAGCAAGTCCAATCCAAACTCTTCAATACCTCCATGTCTGTGCCGTGCAATTAAGGATACAAGGGAGAGGCTTGGCAACACGGGAAAACCTTCCTACAAACAAGCAAACAAACAAACAAAAACCAAAAACCGAAAAACAAACAAAAAAATCAGGTAGACATGGTAATGCGCATGTGTAGTTCCAGCTACTTGTGGGGCTGAGGTGGGAGAATAGTCTGAGCCCAGGAGGTTGAGGCTGCAGTGAGATGAGATGGCACCACCACACCCCAGCCTGGGTGACAGAGCAAGACCTTGTCAAAAAAAAGCAAGAAAGGAAGGAGGGAAGAAAGGAAGGAAGGAAGGAAGGAAGGAAGGAAGGAAGGAAGGAAAGAAAGAAAACACAAAGGAAGATTGGCATAGGGTGGTGATTGGAGAGGCTTCCTCAAAAAGTTAATGGTTGGTCTCAGCATTTAGGGAGGTCAAAGTGGGTGGATCAGTTGAGCTCAGAAGATTGAAACCAGCTTGGCCAACATGGTGAAACCCCAACTCTACAAAAAATACAAAAATTAGCTGGGTATGGTGGCACACGCCTGTAGTCCTAGCTACTTGGGAAGTTGAGGCAGGAGAATCACTTGAACTCAGGAGGCAAAGGTTGCAGTGAGCAGAGATCCCACCACTACACTCCAATCAGGACAACGAGAGTGAAATCCTGTCTCAAAAAAATAAAAATAAAATAAAAACACCAACTACAACAAAATAAAACAAACAAATGAAGGTTGATGGTTAGGATGAGCCTTGAAGGACATATAGGAGCAAAGAAAAGTGATGGAGGTGATAGAGGTGGTGGTGATTGTGGTAGAAGCAGAGGTGATGATGAAAATGAAGGTGGTGGTGGAAGTGGAGGTGATGGTGGAGATGGTGGTGCCGGTGGTGGTGGTAGAAATGGTGATGATGGTGGAGATGGAAGTGGTGGTGGTAGAAGTGGAGGTGACGGTGGAGGTGGTGGTGGTGATGATAGAGGTGATGGTGGAAGTGATGGTGGTGGTGGTAGAAGTGGAGGTGATGGTGGAGATAGTGGTGAAGGCCTTGGAGGGAGTGAAGTTAAAGGCTGGAGGCCATGCAGGCTGTGGTGGTGAAGGTGGAGCTGATAGAGGTAGAAGTGGTGGCAGTGGTGATGAAGCGGTGATGGTGAGGAGAGTTGTGATTATGGTGGTGGTTACAGTGTTGGTGAGTGTACTGATGATAGCACTGTTGTTGGATGTGTTAGCTTTGGTTTTGGTGACGGTGATTAATGTGGAGGTGGTATTGGTAGAGGTGGGTGTGGTCGTGGTGATGATGGTGGAGGTGGTCATGGTGGTGGTGGTAGTGAGGAAGCTGCAGATGGAGATGGAGGTGGAGGTCTGATCTTCAAGTCATCCATCGCTGCTGCTGCTACACAGTTCACTGCTGAGCCTCCACTTGTTCCCATCTTTATAGCTTTTCCAGAGTTGGAGACTCTCATCTCCACTTCAACTCATTTTTAGTCCTCAGAAATCCTTCTACCTCTTCCATACTGCCGCAGGGCATGAAGAATTGCTGAGCAGCCATTGGAGGTGATATTTCTCTAGAGATATAAACAGCTCCCTCTCATAAGGATTTGGTCATTTCCCTAATTCTTTTCTGGAACTGCTCTTGGAGGAAGAAATTTGTTCTTCTCTGCTGTATTTTTTCCAAGACGCGACTGAGGTATTCATCAATATGGGCCTCAGGCCAGGCAGTGGGTTGTAGGGCCTCTGTCTTGGGAAAACACCAATGTCTGTGTTTTCTCTGTTATGTGTTAAGTATGCCTCCGCCCCCAAATTAATATGTTGAAGCCATGACCCCCAATGTGACTGCATTTGTTAAGGAGGTAATTAAGGTTAAGTAAAATTATAAGGGCCCTAATCCAGTAGGATTAGATGAACAAGAGGCACTAGGAGCATGCCTGCACAGAGGAAAGCCACGTGAGGACACAGCCTTACGATTGCTGACTACAAGCTAAGGGGAAGAACTTAGGAGAAACCAATCCTGCTGGCATCTTGGCCTTGGACTTTCAGCCTCCAGAATGGTGAGAAAATAAGTTTCTGTTGTTTACATCACTCAGTCTATGGTATTTTGTTATGATGACTCCAGCAGAATAATGCATACCTTGACTCTCTTTCATTCTCTCAACTCAGGACATCCTTTCCCAGTACTGGGGTGGTGGAGGGGAATGATGTGGATGATGGCGGATGGAGAGAAGACCTTTCTTTTCTTAAGACTTTTTTCTTAGCTCTATCGTCCATGTGACATGTTCTTTCATTCTTTTTAGTGTCTGGGCCAGTCCACCATGGCTTATCAGGAGGCAGGGCCCAAGCACATCTTTGGATTCAACCAGGATGGGTTCTAACTAAGAACATCAGTGAATGCACCCCACAGAAGGGGCCTCATCTGTAGAGGTTGTATTCCAATTACTTGTGATCATTTTTGGTCTGAAATGAACATAGCATTCACTCTTTGGAGCATTGTGGACATTGTATTTGCGAAGGGGAATAATGTCAGGCTCCTTCAAAAAGACAAAGTGGCAGACCAGCATCTTAGGCTCTGGAAAGAACTCAGACCTTGATAAGTTTTCAAAGTGCCATGGGTGTGAGGGCCATGGGTGTCTCTGGTGTCTGTGTCTAACACTGGAAAAGGGTGTCCTGAGTTGAGAGAATGGAAGAGAATCATGTCTTATTCTGGTATGTCTTATTGTGCTGGGGTCATCATAACAAAATACCACAGACTGGGTGATTTAAACAACAGAAATTTATTTTCTCACAATTCTGGAGGCTGGAAGTCCATGGGTGTCAGTGACCACAGAAGGAGCTTGGCCAAGGAAAAAGAGACAGGTAGTGTCAGGCAAAGCTCAGAAAATTGCAGAGAATTGGACTGGGAGGCAGATCATCCCAGCCTGGGGCTAGCTTACTTTTGTACTTGTTGCATGAGACGATTAACATTCTTACTGTTTAAGCTGCCCAAAAGGGTGTTTCTGTAACTTGAGGTGGAAAGAAATGTGTCCAGACTCTCTCAAAACCCTGAATACCACAGTGCATTGGCAGGGAAGGCTTTATATGGCCACAAACAACCATAACACTGGAATATTCCGTTCATCATTCCTTCAGGTCACGGTTTTCTACCGTGGTTAAGTCCCTTTCTGCTGTTTCTCCCCAAAACAAGGATATGCAACACAATTTCTTGAAGATTCCACCATTAGCCATAGACGGCCCTGGCAAATTGTACAAGTAGGTTCTGCCATTTGAAGTTAGTAAGGCATCTTCACTGGGCCTCTGCTGTATCTCTAAGTATATATTGGGACGGGGAAGGGTACGTGAATAATTGCAATTAATAATAATTAATAAGAACAAGTTCCTTTCAATCCGAGTGGCATTTAGGAAAGGCTATGGATTCTTCTCTTATCTGTCCAGAAAGGCTTCCCTGGAGTTGTGGCTATTGACTGATCTTTGTTGTAATATGGTTTTTCTTAAGTCAAATTTATTGAGAAGAAGGCTGTCTTTAAGTCCAATCCAAGGGATAAACAGTTCCTGAAATATAGCAGTTTATCTGTCCACAGTCTTCCTTCTCTTCTAGTCAGTTTAACTTCTCCAGGGCAAGAGATTCTGCCCCTGCCTTCCTGTCTCTAGCACATCAATTCATTCAAAAAATGTTTCCCCACTACCAGGCTCCAGGATGCTTCTGTTGCATGGGAAATCAGAGACACATCGTCTCTGCTCTTCCCGAGCATTCAGACTAGTGAGGAAGGTAAGCATTAAATAGGTTATTATGCCAGTAATTACTCGATAGTGACTAGAAATAACAGGTACAGGAGCTATAAGACTATACCTTGGGAGGACCTGACCTAGTTCATAGAGTATCACGGAGGCTTCCCAGAGTGAACCGTTTCAATAGAGACCTATAAGCTAAGCTCTTGGCATTTGGTGTCCTGTTAGCTGGGGGAGGCTCTGAGTCTGGGTCAGACTGACTTAGAGGGGTACTTGGCAGGAGGTCAGAAAACCAGGCAGGAGTGGCTCAGATGAAACTGAAGTCATAAGCAGGGGCCAGAGCTTGCTGCACCTTGTAGGCTGTGATCAGCCACAATAAAGTCTCTGTCAATGTTAGCTTCCATGTGTGAATGAATGAATGAAGTAGCAGAAATGTGTCCTTCCTTAGGTAGCCTTATGTAGGTTTCAGGATAACAATGCAGTGGTGAAAATGTTCAAACGAGGGTGAAGGAGGAAATATTTCTATGTAAGTCAAGGAGGAGATAGGGATGGACATGGGGAGATTGTACACTTCTTGATGGAGCAGGGACACCCCAGGGTGGAGGTAGTCTGTGTTTGGTGCCTATGGAAGTGATAACCAGGTAGGGTCAGGTCTGCAATTCGCCTCCTTCCCTACCCACCGCCCCCGCAACAAAATCCAATTTCCCTCCTCACTTTCTTAAGATACCAACTTCAATATTAGGATTTCAACCCAGTGGAAACCCATACGCACAACTGGTGAAAGAGAACTCAAATTCTTGTGAGGTCAAGAGTAACTTCAAAGTATTTTGACAGGTTTGGTTCAAGATGACTTGTTATGGTTCAAGAAGGCTGAAGTCGCTGTCTCTCTTCGCAGTGAAGCGTTCCCAGTAGTTGTGGTGAGGGTCTGGGGACTCTGCTCTCAGGAGATGATGCTGTCCACTTCAGAGTGCCTTGAACAGTCTCAGAGACAGACCTCCCTCTGTGCACCAGCCAGGAGGTGCTGTATAGACTTATCCATGGACTATCTCTTTCTTCCTAAGAGTTGCAATTTTGGAGGGGGAGGGGACAGAAATATTTCTATATTTGGTAGAACAGCCTAGGCTGAGATAAGAAAAGGATTCCAAAATTTCAGTGGCTCAACATAGTAGAAATGTATTTCATGCTCTCGTAGTAACCTTTGGCATGTCTTCACCTTGGCAAGGCAGCTCTTTTTTACTTGATTACTCAGGGACACAGGCTCCTTCCATCTGTGGCTCTGCTGTCTCCTAGGGCCTTGCCATTTATTGTCTACACTGAGCTGGCAGAAACAGAAAAGTTGGGTTGGAAGGGAAAATGTTTGGAGGAGCATATGCAGGTCTTTTTGGCCAAGCCTAAAGTGGTATATATCACTTTTTTCCACACTCCATTTGAGGGGACTTAGTCACGTGACCACACTTAACTGTAAGGAATGATGGGAAATGTAGTCTAGCCATGTGCTCAGAGAAGTGATAAGTAGATTTTTGTGGAAAACTAGCAGCTTCTGCCACATTGATGACCCAAATTAATATTCCATAGTCCCCATTTGTATTAGTTATCTATCTATTGCTGTGTAACAAAGTATCCCCCAAATTAGCAGATTAGCACAATAAACATTTGTCAGCTCACGTTGTTTCTGTGAATCAAGAATTTGGGAACAGCTTAGCCAATGTTTTGAGCTCGGGGTCACTCAGGAAGTTGTGGTCAAGACATTGGCCAAGGCTGCAACTCATCTGAAGGCTTTCTTGAGGCTGTGGACATGCTTCCAAGGTAGCTCATTCCTAGCTTCAGTGGGTAGGTTGTTGGCAGGAGACCTCAGTTCCTCCATATGTGAATCTCCTCACAGGGCTGTTTGCATGGCCACACAACATGGCAGCTCGCTTTTCCAGAATGAGTGATCCTAGAAAGAAGTCACAGTATCACTTATCATTAAATCTCAGACGTCACACACCGTCATTTCTGCCACATTCTATTTATCAGAAGCAAGTCCCTAAGTACAGTGTGCACTCAAGGGGAGAAAAGTTAAGGCTCCACTTCTCAGGAGGAGGTTTATCCAAGTGGAAACATGTAAAAATTATCATGTTCTTAGAGAAGCATGTGGTTTTGAGACATAGTTCAGGAAAATGAAATATCAGGAGAAGATGCAGTTGGGAGTTTCCAGGAGCACCACCTAAATGCCTGGCTTGTTTTCCCTTTGCACCTTCTGCTTTCTTGCTCTCTGGACGGTGAGTGCCACTTTTATTGCTGCAGTGGCAGCGCTCTGAGGACAACGAAGAAGGCTTGAGGGTGGAACTGACAGTAAAGACAGTGAAACCAGAAATGAAAGGAACTTGGAGCATTGAGGATACTGTGGAGGACCTTCTACTTCTGGACTAAATGATTAAAAAAAAAAAAGAGAATAATTATCTGATTTAAGCCACTGCAGGTTTTTGTGGGAGGGGAGAGTTTCCGTTACTTACAAACAAGTACGACCAATTCCTAACTGATGCAACTGCTCTGTGTCAGGCAGTCCTGGGCAGTGGGGAAAGAAATTTGTATGAAAAAGTCACCATCCTCAAATGCAACACAGATACATGTTGGGTAGCATAAAACAGAAAAGGGACATCTTCTCACACAAAAGCACTCAAGATTCTAGAAGAAACTCACCAAATAGAATAAAAGCCCCATGGAGCAGTGACCTTGACCTGTGATGTTTATTCCTTTACCTGTTGTACTTAGCACAGAATCCAAGGCATTCACATAGTATGTATTCGATAAATAAAGAGGAAACCAGAGCATAGCTTCCAATTAAAATAAAATGTCTTCTGTAGGGAGACTATGATGATGGAGGACCTCCTGGATTTTTAGTTGGGTTGGAGGACAAAGGCAGCTGGGTAGGGCAGTTAGGCACTGGGCCAGGTGGGGAGCCTCGGCAGACGGAGGCAAGCTGTGGGCACATCTTATGCAGTTGTCTTTGCAATCACTTCCAGAGCACACAGGGCTTATTGTGACTGGGTGTTCACTTTGGCTTGAAAACGCCTCTCCTGAAAGTCAGAATAGCAATTAAGACAAGCTTGGTGAGAGTACTAACCCATTTAATTAATGAGGTTATTTGTTTTGCTGAGAATCTTACTGAGGCCCACGAGGAGGCCTTGCTGCCATGGATTACAACCCCAAAGAATGGAGATTCCTCTGTGTAGCCCCAAAGCCCAAATCCCATCCTGCGATGCCAGTCGCTGGTTTTAATTGACATTCACTTGTCCTTTCACACTAATTTTTCCATGGACCTGATTTAAGCAGTCCTGCCTGGTAAGGTTCTCAAAATGGATTAGACAATTTCAGCCAATGTTTGTAGTGTACTGGACCCCTGTCCAAAGAATAACAATGAAATCAAATGGTTACAATGTCCTGCTTTTTTCCCTCTAAAGTTACAGAGGACACAATCCTGGAAGCTGTCTCCAGCATTCGCCAAGCCAGTGACTTTCACACACTCTTACCTATTTACATCCAGTTTGGAAAGATGACCTTGGTGATAAAGGCCTGTGACAGTGCCCTGCAAGCGTCACTAGGGCCTACAAAAGTAATTAAGATAAAAAAAAAACAAACAAAAAAACTCCCCAAAACTCAGAAAGAAAATATTAACAAAATCTTTTCCAAGGTAACATGAACTCACTGAGTCCACTAAAATACAGTGTGTAGTTACATCATCATATATAAATTATGTCCAATATGGGCATATTTTGATTGCTATGTTTAATACGCTGTGAGGTTGAGTGTCTCCAAACACGAAGATGATCAGTGACTTTGAAAGTCTACTTGTTAAAATGACCTTGAGTCTACTTGCTTCTTGAAATCTAGGTAACGTTATGCTTTGAACTTCCATCGTTCCTATGGAAGTTCAAAGCCCTCCCTATGATTCCTGCAATTTGCTGTGTTTCTGCTTGGGCATGGCTTATAATCACATGGAAGGGATGTTAAGACAAACATGGCTAGGCTGGGCTGAGCCCTCATCAATTCTGATTCAGCAGGTCTGTGGGGAGGCCCAGAACTTGCATTTTCCACAAGCTCTTAGGTGATGCTGGTGCCACTGGCTCTTGGAACACACGTGTGTAACAAGCGCTGCCCTGGAGCAGTGGTTCTCAGGCTGTCTTGGTCCATTTGTGTTGCTATGAAGGAATGTCTGAGGCTAAGTAATTTATAAAGAAAAGAGGTTAATTTGGCTCATGGTTTTGCAGACTATACAAAAATCATGGTGCCAGCACCTGTCTCTGAGGCGGGCCTCGGGCTGCTTCTACTTACGGTGAAAGGGAAAGGGGAGCCAGCATGTGCAGAGATCATGCTGAGATCACAGTGAGAAAGGAAGCAAGAGAGAGGGAGGAGGGAGGTGCCAGGTTCTTTTTAGCAATCAGCTCTGTAGAGTGAGAACTACTTATTTTCACCAAGACTGCACCAAGCCATTCATGAGGAATCCATCCCCATGACCCAAACACTTCCCGCTAGTCCCCACCTCCAACACTGGGTTCAAATTTTAACATGAGGTTTGGAAGGTCAAATAACCAAGCTATGTATACCTTAAAACTTAGCGTCAGAATCACTTGGAGAGCTTAATAAAACGCAGATTGCTGGCTCTCATCCCAGAGTTTCTGACTCAGGAAGTCTGGGGTGGGGCCCCCAAATTTTCATTTCTAACAAGCTTCCAGGTGATGCTGATGCTGCTGTCCCCAGAACCAAACTTTGAGTAATGATTCTTCAGAGGACCCCCGTTTGATCCTCCTCCAGCTGTGCCCTTCCCACAGGGGAGTCTTGGGACCAAGGAACCATCCTCTTCCCCACTAGACCCTATTCTGGGTACTTGAGATCCTTGACCAAATACCCTTGAGCCCACTTCCAGGGCCTGCATGGGGACTATTCATGGGAGGTGGAAGGGGAGTGGATGAAGTTGGATGTACAGGCTGCGATATCCACCCACCTTGGAGATCAGGATGGAGCCAAGGTTGAGAAGAATGGGGGTTGGAATGAGGGCCCAGACATTCCTGTGCAGGTAGAAGCATTTTCCCCATTTAGGACCATCCTGATCAGAGACGAGAAATACGACAATGCGAAACATAGGTTCTCAAGCCATGCACACTTAGTTCAATCTGTGACTCTGAACTCTTTCCCAAGTGACCTCAGGTAAGTTATTCAATCTCTGTGAACATAGTCTCTGCATCTGTAAAATTGGAATAATGTCAAATACCTATCTCATTGGTCTTTTGGCAAGAGTGAATGCAGTAAGGTATATAAGGCATTTGGCATGAGACTTGGAATGTAGTAAATGATTGATATTATTGCTCTTGCTGTTGTTATTATCAGTTGCTGCCTTATTAAGTCCTTGTGATGGGGGGAGCACGTGGTGTTCATCTGTGTCTTCTTCTTGCCTCATGCCAGAGAAATCCAGGCACCCTCTGAGCAGGATTTAGGCTGCTGCTGCTCTCCTGGGGCTACCCTTTGCTCCATCCTGCTCACAGCCCCAGGTCCTATATTGCAGACCATGAATAAAGAGTCCAGAAGATAACATGCCTTTTTGTAAATGGCTAATCTGAATTAGCAACTTCATAGAAAAAAGTACTTTTTTTTTGCTGCTATAATTGGAAGGTTCATGAAGCTATTTGTGGTCTAGATAATGACATCTATGAAAAATAATGCACTCAATTATTTGACCCTTGCTCCTATTTTTCAAGGGTTTAATTTGTATTTTCTTTGCTTTGTGACTACTTTAGATGAAGTGATAAAATATAAGTGCTTTTGTGAGTGCTTAGGCAGCCCCCATGGATGTTGGAGTGTGGGTCCATGTGAATGAGTGCCTGTCATGTAGATAAGAGAATTCCAACCTCTAGCAGCAGCAATAATAATCTAACTTGCACTTTCACCAGGCTGTATGTTGAAAACAGGACCGTCCAACCATACCTCCTACAATGATGAAAGTATCCTCACTCTGTCTTGTCCAAAATGCAGCCACTAGCCATGTGTGCCTATGAGCACTTGGAAGGGGACCAATGGGACCTTAGGTAAAAATGGAATTCTAAATTTTGTTTAATTTTCATTAATTTAAATTTAATCACTTAGCATTAGCAGCTACCATGTCGGGCAATGTGGGTTAAGAAGATACTTGCTGACTTGATCTTTGCTACTTCTCTGAGAGACTAATGGAGAAATGTATCATCTTATTGACAAGGAAACTTTGGAGTGGAAAGGTGGTGTGATTGGTTTAAGATCACAGTGCAGTCATCACACCTGGGTGTGAGGTAGGCAGTCATCTACCCCATCACCACATAACTTGCTTCTTCAGAGCCTGAGGAAGTGTAATTAATACCTGAACTACTAAGAAAAAGATAAACATTCCAATAGAAAAAAATGGAGAGGATAAAAAAGTAACATTCAAAAATTCAAAAGCATTCTTACATACTAGGAGTAGTCAATTAGAAAATGTAGGCTTTGGATACAAAGAAAAGCTGTGAAACTGTCCAGAAGGCCACAAGGGAAGACGTGAATAAACAGAGACACAGTAGGTCAGTTCTACACAAGGTAACTTACAAATGCAGAGCAATTCCATTAAGAACCTTTGGGATATTTCATGGAGTTTTTCAAACTGAAGAAAAAAATGCACCTGGAGAAACGTAAGAGAATTGCCTAGACATTTAAAAATATAAATCAGAGACTTCATTGGCAGGGAAAAACACAACAAAGTTATAATAACTAAAACAATATGGGAATGGTGTGTAAATAGCTTGAAGGACAAATGCAACAGAGCAGGGAGTCCAGAACGAACCCATGTAGGTGTGGGAACTAGGATGTGATAGCAGCAATGCCTCAGGCCAGTGGGAAAAGATAGCAATTCTGTCCTGCACTGTGCTTTATAGTGAAAAATTTGAAAACAATTTCTAAATGTCTCACAATAGAAAATTAATGAAATATCTTTTAAGATTGTGCATTCGCTAGATGACAAACCATTTTAAAACTATGATGTTACTAGATGACAAAATGATAAAATAAACATTATTTATAGACACGTATATGATATACTGTTAAGTGAGCACAAAAACACAGTTTACAAAAGAGTAAAAAGGGCTGGGCACAGTGGCTCATGCCTGTAATCCCAGCACATTGGAAGGCCAAGGTGGGCAGATCACCTGAGATCAGGAGTTCGAGATCAGCCTGGTCAACATGGCGAAATCCCATCTCTACTAAAAAAAAAAAAAAAAAATCCCGTAATCCCAGCTACTCTGGAGGCTGAGGCAGGAGAATTGCTTGAATCCAGGAGGCAGAGGTTTCAGTGAGCCAAGATTGCACCACTGCACTCCAGCCTGGGCAACAGAGTGGGACTTTCTCTCAAAAAACAAAATAAAACAAAATAGTAAAAAGCATTGTATGAGCCATGCTTGCTAAATACATTCACATATATGGATGCTTCTACTTATGAAAGTCACAAATGTACACATCTATCCTGACCCAACTTTTAAACTTTATTTTTATATTTTTGTTTTTTTAAAATATTAAATGCTTCACAAGTTTTTTGTTATCCATGCACAGAGGCCATGCTAATCTCTGTATCATTCCAATTTTAGTATAAGCGCTGCCAAAGTGAGTACACGAGTAAAGGTTTTAGACTAATCTTAACTGAGGTACTAAATAATCGGTAGTTTAAGCCTCTGCTTGGTTGGCTTAAGCATTAAAGCCGCAATCCCAGTCTCTGCTTCAGGGGTCTATCCTTGATGCCGGGGAGCCCATGAGGCTTCCTGAGTCACCTTTGAAGTTGACTACAGTCCTGAAAATGTGGATTTAGGGATCCTCCCTGGGGTGTATTTTTCTCTGGATCGTAACTCTTCCTCATGATCTTTCTTTTTTCCTTGTTCACCACATCAGGTTCTTCCCTGTTCGGTCTAGCAGGCAGAGGTCAGGGAAGTATCACATCGAAATAGATCCAAGGGAAACGGAGTGGCTCTTCTCAAAAATAAGAACATGCAAAACTCTAGAAAAGCCATGGGGAAAAAAAATGCTTTCTCTAAAAGCCTTGAATCTGCATCCTCCACTCTTAGTGGGGAGCCCAGAAAAATCTTCCCAGTCTCTTATTCACCTTTTTTTGAGATGGAGCTTTGCTCTTGATGCCCAGGCTGGAGTGCAATGGCACGACCTCGGCTCACTGCAACCTTCGCCTCCTGGGTTCAAGTAATTCTCCTGCCTCAGTCTCCCGAGTAGCTGGGATTACAGGCATCCACCACCACGCCCAGCTAACTTTTTTTTTTTTTTTGAGATGGAGTCTCACCCTGTCACCAGCCTCGGGTGCAGTGGCGTGATCTTGGCTCACTGCAACCTTGGCCTTTCAGGTTCAAGCAATTCTCCTGCCTCAGCCTCCCAAGTAGCTGGGACTACAGGTGCACGCCACCACGCCCAGCTAATTTTTGTATTTTTAATAGAGACGGGGTTTCACCATGTTGGCCAGGCTGGTCTCGAACTCCTGACCTCAGGTGATCTATCCGCCTTGGCCTCCCAGAGTGCTGGGATTCAGGCGTGAGCCACTGCGACCAGGCTCTTATTCACTCTTTTTATCCTCCCGATAATTTTTGGACTTAATGGGGAAAGTGTGTTGTTTGAACACCATGCTTGGCACATCAGGCTTCACATTCGCAGCCAGTGCCCATCTGGGCCAGTTCTCTCATCACTAGCTCATTTTAGTGTATCCAGATCATGGCAGTTTACCCGGACACATGACTTCTTCTCCCACTCCCTCTCCTCCCCATTCCTGCCTCTGTTTTGGAGGGATGCATGGTGGTAGAACCCTGCTGCTGCTGGATATAGCTAGAACAAATTTCCAAAACAAATTGCTTCTGAAGAGTCCCCCAGCCTGGTGGCTGAGCGAGGAAGAATTAAGTGTCAGCGAAGGAACTAAATTACCACCTACTGCTTCATCCATATAATTAAGTTAATAATTAAAACATGACTTGCAGGGGCCTCATCCACCAGGAATCATTACATGCTTCTTTTTCAGACCATTGTCACAAAATAGGAAAACCACGTCAGTAACTGTTCTCAGAACTGCTTAGCAACCTCAGCTTTAATTGTTAGCCAGCTTATCAGAACATGCAGCTAATTATCGTGTCTCATACCTAGAATGTTCGGCATGTGAAAGCGTCCGGGAAATGGATCTTCCCTGCAGTGAAATTGAGTCAGATGGATCACTCCCAAGGGGCTTCACCCTGGGAGAATATTTCAGAATTTGCCTGCTGCTTCCTCAAACCAGGCTTTGTTAGAATGCATGATTCTATAATGAAAACTTGCAGATTTTCATGGAGGAGAAGACCTCTTCCTGATCATGTGGCCATTGTTACAGGACTGTCTGTTAGTGGTAAAGTTGTTGAGCCAGTCCAGGTTTAGCGTTCTCATTAGTCACAGGTATTTGAATGCTCATAACAGTTCTAGGGGACATTTATGGGTGAGGGCGTAGAATAAAACACTAGGGACTGGGTGCAGTGGCTCACGCCTATAATCCCAGCACTTTGGGAGGCCGAGGCGGGTGGATCATCGAAGGTCAGGAGTTCTAGACCAGGCTGGCCAACTTGGTGAAACCCTGTCTTTACTAAAAATTAGCCGGGCGTGGTGGCAGGCACCTATAGTCCTGGCTACTCGGAAGGCTGAGGCAGGAGAATCACTTGAACCCTGGAGGTGGAGGTTGCAGTGAGCTGAGATTGCGCCATGGCACTCCAGCCTGGGCAACAAGAGTGAAACATCATCTCAATAAAAACAAAAAAACAAAAAATGCTGAATCTGGGAACAAAGAGATGAATTCTATGGCCAGTTTTTCTGCCACTAGCTGTGGGCTTTTCTTCAAATCTTATCTCACTAAACCCCAGTTTCTTAATCTGTTAAATGGGTAGGAGTATAACAGCCTGAGCTGCTATGCCGTGGGCTGCGGATCTGTCAGCAGGTACAAAGGAGGTTTTTTTTGACTGCCCTAAATTGTTGCTTAGGTGTGAATTTACAAACATTATTTGTATTAGTGGTAACACATGTCAGCCCAATCATCCCCCTGTGCTTGTGGACTGGTTTGGTGATCCACAGGGTGTCCCGATTTCTTCTGACAGCCTTATGGAATGTATCAATGAGGATAAACTCGAAAAATGTGTATGTGAAATTTCTGCCAACCCAATGAGAATTCAGTCCTCTTAGAGTCCCACAGTGGCATCCAGCTCACTTCTCTGCAATGAACTAAAGGCTTTGAGCAAACTTCAGCTGGTAAACACCAGGATGAACATGTGATATTGTGCTGGCCTAGAGCCAGAACCAGAGCAAAACTATTTTATAAAATACAAAACTGTTTTTAGGTCCGTTGAAATGGCTGCCCCATTCTCCTCACAATAACTACTGTCCTTGGCCTCTGTAAATAGATCTGTTAGTTTGTTCTTCAAAACTATGTAAAGCTGCTTACCTTTTCTTATCAGTAACTGCTCTCTGTGGCCCTAATGTGACAGGCAAGCAGTCCTAACCCATGCCATCTTGGCTCCTGCGACTTGTAATAAGTAACTAAGGTCTGTGATTTCCACCTTAACCAGATAATGTATAAACAAATGTTTATCTTGACTTCTGTAAACCACTTAAGTAACAAACGGAATGACAAAAGTCCCCTAGCCCTTGGAATGTCCGAAGCCTTTTCATCCCCATCCCTGCCCCTCACCCCCACTCCCAAGGTGGTTTTTCGGGTATAAAAAATCGTGGCACCCTCCTGTTGTCGCCACAGGTTGGAGAGACGTGAGTCCTCTGTGGTCGCCGGCATAATAAATGACCCTGCAAATCTGGCATACTTTTGTCCTGTGATAACTTTCCACGCTCCGGTCGAATACAACAAACAGGATTGTCGTAAGTTGTGCCCTTACGCCCGGCTAATTTTTAGTAAAGACAGGGTTTCACCAAGTTGGCCAGCCTGGTCTAGAACTCCTGACCTCCGATGATCCACCCGCCTCGGCCTCCCAAAGTGCTGGGAGGGTGTTTGCTCTCACCAGGGCACATGTGAATCCTATTTATAACATAACCTGGCTTGGCCTTGTATCCCAGTCCGTGCGCCTCGTATCTGAATTGAGGGATGGGAAATAAACTAGAAGAGAGAGCGTTGAGATAGAGCTCAAAGTCGTAAGGCAAAACGAGTGCTCAAAGAATTTCTCGGCAAAGTGAATTTTCTTAGGTAGAAGGGTGCGTGTCACATATGGAGTAATGGTGAGAGCACATAGAACAAAGGAAAGCAGGGGTTTTTATTATCTCTAATGCAGTTTTTGCTTCTGTGTCTTTCCTCTATTGGCTAGGGTTGGACCACACAATCTAAACTAGACCTGGTTGGCTAAACATTTAAACTTTTTTTTAGATAAGGTGAACGTGTGATGGGAGAGAAGGAAAAGGAGGAAATGGTCGTCTGTGGTGAATGAGAATCAGTTTTTTTCCAAATAAGGAAAGGAATGTGAGCTGGTGTTGTGGCATGTCTGGGCATGTAGTAAAATCAGAAAGAAGAAAAGGAGAAGAAAGAGATGGGGGTGGTACTTGGAATTAAAAAGCAAAGAGCAGGCTGTTTGAAGAGAAACCTTGCCATGTCTCACAGAGAGTCACACTAAGCGAATGTTTTGGAAAGAAAGGAAACGTTGTCTTTGACAAACACTCTTAAGAGGCCAGGAGAAATGACTGAAAGATGTCCAGTAAACAACTCATTATGAGTATTATAATTTTTTGCTAACACTAGCCTGAAAACTCCTTCACGTCTCTGTAACTTTGCTTGGCCTTATATCTCTCAGAAGAAAGTGCATTCTTCTCAGTCCACATCATGGGATGCTCAAACAACTGAAAGTTGGAATCCCCAGGACCTGTCCTTAGTCCTTTTTCTTCTGGTGCTCTCAGAACCTTGCTTGGCCTTGTATCCTTCAGAAGAAACCGCATTACATCAGACTGCCTCTTCCTCCATGGCTCCTGGATGTACTTGTGTGTGCCCATCTTGGCTTACCTGATGGCTGCGGCCAGATGGAAAGGCTGCCGGAATTATTAAAATGCAGAAATGCTCTGTGCCGACTGGTAAACAGCCACCATCAAAGCCCCTCTTCCTGCATGTCTGGCCCAGTGCCTCTTCCCAGTGCCCAGAACCCTCCTTGGCTGCAGGTTTCCTCACCCTGACTCCCATCAGTATTGGTTAAGGTTTCACATCTGGTCCAGATGCATTGTAACACAGCATTTTGTTGTTAACAAGGTCATTTTTGTTGTCGTTATCAAGGTCATTTTTGAGTCATCAGTACCTGGCCATGCCCATGGCTAAATGACATCTATTCCCTTAGGGAGGAGCATCACCCCCCTGATGATGGTTGTTTACACTCTTGACAATTAAAAAAAAAAAAAAAGGTGATATTCAGATTTTTCCATCTGTCTCTTTGTTTTTGGCCAGCTGGGTGGGGTCTAGCACAGATTCTGGCTGTGAGTGTCTATTAACACGTACACTTGTGCTTCACAAATAGAGGAAATACCTGTCAATGGTACAGCCTTTGGATAATTCAGGCAAGGATTAGACTGAAGATGACCTTGACTTTGGAGATAAGGAAATTTAATTATGAAAATGTACTTGGAACACTGGAAGCACATAAATAAAATTATTCTTTGAGCACCCAAGTTACTCTTTAGGTGGTGACCACTAGCGGGATTGTGATTCTAGCTAGGTAGGCTGTGGGCTACTCATGTAAAGAATAGCAGTGAGACTGCAATTCTTTTCAAAGATCTTGTTGATTTCTCTGTTCGTTTATTGCAAGTGACTGAAGACTCGTTATATGTTTTCTCTCCTCTGGAGGTGATTTTTAAGATATTTTAATGCCTACGGCATATTTGTTCATTCATTCAATAAACAGCTTTTGAGGATTTACCCTGTACCAGACATTTGTGCTAATTGCTGGGAATAAAGGCACAAGACCATATTTACTAAAGGAGTTTTCAGGCTAGTGGATAGACCTGTTAGCAAAAACAAAAACAAACACACACACAAACAAAAAACCTATATAACACCATAAATGAGTTGTTTTACTGGAAATCTTTCAGTCATTTCTCCTGGCCTCTTAGGAATGTCTGTCAAACTCAACATTTCCATTCTTTCTGAAACATTTGCTTAGTGTGACTCTGTCTTCTGGTTTCCTTTCCGTTTCTCAGGCTGTTTCTTCTCAGTTGTGGGCTACCTGTTTTAGTCAGTTCTCACACTGCTGATAAAGACATACTTGAGACTGGGGAATTTATGAGGAAGAAGAGGTTTAAAGGATTCACAGTTTCACGTGGTTGGGGAGGCCTCAGAATCATGACGGAAGGCAAAAAGCATGTCTTACATTGTAGCAGACAAGAGACAATGAGAACCAAGTGAAAGGGGTTTCCCCTTATAAAACCATCATATCTCATGAGACTTATTCACTACCATGAGAACAGTATGGGGGAAACTGTCCCCATGATTCAATTACCTCCCACTGGGTCCCTCCCACAACATGTGGGAATTATGGGGGCTACAATTCAAGATGAGATTTGGGTAGGGACACAGACAAACCATATCATTACCCAAAACAATTAAAAATTGGAATTCTCCAGGACCTGTCCTAAGCCCTTCTCGTCTCATGGTCTGTGCTCTTCCTAGGACATTTCTTTCACTTCCGTTGTTTTAATTACCATTGCTATGCCAATCTCTTAAGGGCAACCCTCTTCTAGAGCTCTACATCCAACAGCCCATTGGATGTCTCTCCTTAGACATCTCACAGCCTGCCTGAAACTCAATATGTCCCAAATAGAATTCTTGTTCTCTGATCTGCTCTCACCCCCTCTTTCTATTCTTCTTCTCCTTCTTGGACCGCACAGATGGAGACAGACCCACTCTGGACTTTCCTCAGGGTTTCCAGATCATGACTCCAGGCTCTTCTTGAGAGCTTTTCTTGCTTAGGTTTCATCGAATTTCTATGAATCCTTTTAATAAATCTCTACATTTCACTTAAGCTACTCTGAGCTGATTTCTGTTCCTTGCAGCCAAATAATTTTCACTCACATGCTGGCATTATCATGTTAAAAAAAAAAAAGTCAAACTTCCCTTGACTTTGGAAGCTGGACTGAAAGCCCTGATTAACTTGGCTTCTCAATGCTTTGTGTTCTGTTCTCAAGTCATCCTGGAAGACCTCCACTTCCTGGACACACTGCCCTGTCTTTTGTTCCTGCCCTTGTTTTCCTCCTGCCTAGAATATGCTTTGACTCCCTTATCCACCTACTTGTGCCATGCGCTTCCTTCACATTGCAACATAAATGCCAGTTCCTCAGGAAGCCAGCATCTTGGATTTCCAGGCGAGGCTGCTGCCCTCTGAAGGGGCACTCCCTTGGCCCTCAATATTTCCTCCCTACATTCACCTCCCCATCATACCTTAGCTCCATGAAGGTAGCAGCTGTGGTCTGGTTCATTCTCAGCTGTATGTTCAGCCCTTGATGTTATGTCTGCCACAGAGACAGTGCTCAATAACCATCCGTGCATGAACTGGTTGTTGGGAGAACCCTGGAGAAGGAGCAGCCATGTTTGCTAGGAGAACTGGGAAAGGTTTTGCAGAGGAGGTGGTGACTGAGCAGAGCCTTAAAGGACAGACAAGAAGATCCCATCGAAGGCACTCTCAGGAATTCAGGGACACAGATAGGGCACTTCATAGGGGTGGGGAGCCTGGGCTTTCAAGTCAGGTGCTCCCACTAACTGGGACTCAGGGCAAAGTCCTGGCTAGAAAGGCTAGTGTGAAAATCAGAAAGGGCAAATACAGAGTAACAGGCACTACGTTGAATAAGCGAAAACAATAATGATTTTCTGTAGATCTGAGCATCACCAGATGCCTTACACTGTTGTAAGGACTGAATTTTCTGAACAGTAATGAAAATCCTAAAGTTATTATTAATAATACTATTATTAATTATGATCATCAGAACTTAAAGCGCACAGTGAAGTACTCTTTCTCTCAAGAACTGGGCAATCCTTTTCCTTTGAGTTAAACTGAAACATTCACAGTCATCATAAAGATATAGAATAGTTCTCAGACAAGCACTATTTAAATGTAACTTGGTTGAATATATTTACGTATTTAAAAAGAGCATGTAAATCAGAGAATTAAGGGACAGGAAGAGGCAGATGGGCCTGTGCAGGGAGGAATGAGGAGGGCAGTTTAGCTAGCAGAAGTAACGGCTTTCTGTTTCTGAGGCCAGCCCTAGGATGCAGGGATGTTCTGAGGATGCCAGTAATTTCCTCCCTGCTCCCTGATGTCATCTTAAAGGGCCTGCCTAAGCCACAGCATCCGATGAGACAGATTTTTATATCAAATGCCCTAGCTCCTGGCCCCTCCATCTTGACCGTGACTGATAGAGTTAAGAGTGAATATCAGACTGAAGCTAAACTTATCAGTTCCATTGTGTTCAGACCTTTGCATCAGGGATAGGAAGACTGACACAGCTGGCTGTTGGGGGAACAAGGCTGGCAGGTTGGAACATCACGGGACAGAAGCCACCATCTTGGGATGGACTTGTTGAAGGCTTGTATGCACAGAGATGGAAGCAAAGTCATGTCTGCAAGAAAAGAACAATAAATAAGACATAAACAGAAAAGAAGAGGTAAGAGGAGGAAGGGAAAGAGAGAGTGAGAGAGAAAGGAAGAAGGAGAGTTAGAATGCCATCTGCGAAATTTCTGGTTCCATGAAGCCTCACTCTGCTTCTAAATAGCTGTCTTTCTTCACTTGAGCCTTGGTGAGTAGAGCTATGCTCCACACAACCAAACCATTTCTAACTAAGATGAGGTTTTAGTTGACAGCCTCAACTATTTCAGGTTTTCCTGGTAAGATCTTCCCAGTGTGAGTGAAAGGGGTGGATCAGGCTGCGTCAGCCAGACATGGTCAGGCTGGGACTCGAGCCCAGGTCTGCTTCGTAGATTCGTGGCCTACCGCCATGAAAGCTGGGACCTTGCTTTGCAATAATGTGGCTCTGCACATGGGTGGCGTAAAACAATGTCAATTTATTATCTTGATTCTTTAGTTTGGAAGTTCAACACTCATTCCACTGGGATGAAATGAAGTCATTATCAGGGCCGATTCCTTTGGTGGCTCTTGGGAAGAATCCGTCTCCTTGTGCATTTCCAGCTTCCAGAGGCTGCCCACATTCCTTGTCTTGTGGCCTCTTCCTCTGCCTTCAAAGTGAACAATGTGGCATCTTTCTGACTCTGCTTCCATGTCACAGCTTTCTCCAACTCACTCTTCTTTCTCCCTCTGCTCCATGTGAGTACACTGAGCCTACTTGGATAAATCAGGATGATTTTCTTGAGTTTAGCCGATTAGCAGTGGATATTGTTTGGCTGTGTCCCCTCCCAAATCTCTTCTTGAATTTCCACGTGTGGTGGGAGGTAACTGAATCATGGGGGCAGGTCTTTCCCATGCTGTTCTTGTGATAGTGAATAAATCTCATGAGAGCTGATGGTTTTATGAGGGGGAGTTTCCCTGCACAAACTTTCTCTTTGCCTCCTGCTATCCATGTAAAACGTGACTTGCTCTTCCTTTGCCTTCCACCATGATTGTGAAGCCTCCCCAGCCATGTGGAACTGTGAGTCCATTAAATCTCTTTTTCTTTCCAGTCTCACGTGTGTCTTTATCAGCAGCATGAAAAAGGACTAATGAAGCAACCTTAATTCCCCTTTTTCATATAACCTAATAATTCACAGGGCCCATGGACATCTTGGTGGGGAGGGAGCATTATGATACCTACTCCATGCAGCTTGACAAGGAGGGAGTAATGAACAAAATACCAGTGTGTAGCATTCTTTAAAAATGCTCATTTTGGCTTAGGAAGCATTGGTGCTCAATTAGTAAACTTGCAAATTCCCCTTCTCTATTTGGCACGTTGTGATCTTCTGAACCCATGCTTTAATGAAAAACAGCATGGACTTTCCACTTCTTTGGACCTGAATTCACTCCTACCAAGCCTAGGACTTGAGCATGTGTGTTTAACTTCTCTGTACTTCAGCTTCCTCCGCCATAAAATGCAGATAATGGTAGTACCACTTGGAGAACTAGATGAAATCAAATATGCTTTAAGAAAACATTGTAAATGCCTATGTCTTTTGCTTTCCTTACTTTCCTTTTTCTTTCCTTCCAGGTCTTCACAGCCTGGAACCATGAACTGAATATACCAAGAATGCTCCTGAGTGAGAGAAGACCCACGTTGTCTTGGCCACGCTGTGTCTCAGCTGCAGAAGTGACCTGGTGCTGGAAATCTGAAACTAGCATTACACTGGGATGACAATCCATAGTCTCCTCCTGCTTTTTCTGCCCCATATTTCAGGTCTTGTTATCTCTGGGAGTGCGAGCCATCCAAGGCCTTCTTTTTGTCTTTTTTTTTCTCACAGCATAAAATGACAAGGGCTAGGAAGCCAAGGACGGGATGTTTTGGAGGCTGCTAAATAGGAGCTGCCAGGACGGTGATCTCGTGGGCATGTCTCAGTGATGGGAGGTAGTGAAGAATTTCCAACAGGCTGCATCCAGGTCATGTGTACAGCAAGCTTCCCCCCATCCCTTTGAGCAACTTATATTCCTTTTTTGTGTCTTTTCTTTTTTTAAAAAAAAATGTATTTTAAGTTCTGGGATCCACGTGCAGAATATGCAGGTTCGTTACATAGGTATACATGTGCCATGGTGGTTTGCTGCACCTGTCAACCCATCATCTAGGTTTTAAGCCCTGCATGCATTAGCTATTTGTCCTAAGGCTCCCTCTCCTCTTGCTCCCCACCCTCTGACAGGCCTGGTGTGTGATGTTCCCCTCCCTGTGTCCATGTGTTCTCATTGTTCAACTCCCGCTTATGAGTGAGAACATGCGGTTCTTGGTTTTCCGTTTCTGTGTTAGTTTGCTGAGGATGATGACTTCCAGCTTCATCCATGTCCCTGCAAAGGACATGAACTCATTCTTTTTCATGGCTGCATAGTATTCCATGGTGTATATGTGCCATATTTTCTTTATCCAGCCTAACATTGGTGGGCATTTGGGTTGGTTCCAAGTCTTTCTTATTGTAAATGAGCAACTCATATTTCTTTAAAGGATTCACTGTCTGCTGTAACCACAGCCATGGGCTTCTGATGAAACTTATTTTCCTTTATGTTTGAAGGAGCTTGGCTCTCTTTGTCTTCACTCTAGGGGTTGGGATGGAATGAAGTGAAGGAGTTTCTATGTTGATGTGTTGCAGGAAGATAGTCCAGTTACATTTAAATGGTGTCGTTATGGAAATGCAACCAGTTCAGGTAGCAAAGCCTCTGCAAAACATTCTAGAATATTACTCATGTTTTAGCTGAAAAAGCAGTCTGCTGATTAGAAAGTATGGCTCCTCAACTTTCCTTTCAGTTTTAGACACAGTAACCATATCTCATTGGCAGCTCACAATGCATCTTTATAGACATGAGCACTTTTCTCGCTGCTTGAGTTTCCAGGAGAGTCTCAGAGTCAGACAGGCCAGTGCAGAAATCCCAGTTCTCCTGAGACTAGAAGTCACTTAACCTGTCTGAGTGTCAGTTCTCCTAACTGTAAAATGGTGGCACTAATAACGATTTCCTTGGATTGCTGTCCTTATTAAATACCCCTAACATGGCACCAAGCCCTTATTAAGCACCTGGAAGCTAATAACCATTTCTTCTTTATTTTCTTTTCTTTACTTTTTCAATCTATCCATTTCTTCTTTTTTGGGTTCTCTATGTATAATGTTTATATACACCTTAGTTAAAACAGCTTCTTTAAAAATCTAATATTCACGCATAGAAAGGTATTCACAGAAAAGGATGCACCTACCTTTCCTTCTCTGGGCACAGTAGACATTTGCCTTTCCAGATTTGGAAATGAAGGAAGCAAGATTGCCTTTTGGGGAGTTAGACACAGTGAATCACAATACAGGCATGCGAAATCAGCTGAAGGAGAACGCACAGCTCCAGGTGGACAAGCCCCCATGGCTGCCAGATTGAATATATTACCGTCAAGAAGGGATGTGTCCCTCAGAGGAAGGAATTGTCAACTCTGGAATAAAAAAGAAATGTGGGTACCAGGGGCAAATATCAGCAGGATCCATCCTGGGATATTCCACTTAACCAGTGACTGGATGAGTTCTGGTTTTGTCGGGGCAGAGAGTGGGGCCCACACATTTTAAATGACTCTGGTCTCTTTGGCAAGACCATCCTCCTTGTGGAGCGAAAACATGGAGCTATCTCAGCTGGATGCCCAAAGTGCTGGATAATTAAACTTCTCTCATTCTGACTTAAGCCTTACCAGAAACTTTCAGTCTGTGATTTGGCTCCTCCTTGGAGTCTGCCTGTGGGGAGCAGTTGGGCTAATTCTATGGAATTTGAGTTTTTAGGTCTCAGCACCAGTAATTTCTCACAGTAAATGAAGGAATTGGCATGCTGGCTTTATCTGTCAGTGTTCTAAGCTTGGTTAAAGTGTCTCTATTGAGAGATGGATCCTTTTTCAGGTTCTGTAGCACCCAAGTAGCAGATCTAGGATGATGGAAAATTCCCCAAGGTAAGCCATATTCGTTTATGAGACAGCCTGGAAGATAGTCTGCTGGCCTTTCCTCTTGGTGACAACCAACTGGCATTTCAGAAGAACATTTCCGACTTTGACGCTAACCGTACTCCCCCTCCCTACTCCATCTCACTCAATAACAGCCCACAGTGTTGGTGTTACATGCTAGAAAGATCCTGGGATTTGGAACCAGACAGACCTGGGTTTGATTCTGTCTCTGTTGCCTTCTTTCTGTATAATGTTGGGCATGTAATCTAATGTATCTGAACATCAGTTTCTCCATCTGTAAAATGAGATTCCTCCTAGGAATATCACAAGGCTGCAGGCGAGGAGGCTCAGCAAATGCAGCTGTGATTATCACGTACATTGGCGAGGACTCACTGATGTAGAATGATGGTTAACTGTAGATCTTTCATCCTAATATGTACAACAGATCTGCTATGTGCAATGCCTCCTTACTAGCTTTCAATGATGTGTCGTCCTCATTGACTTTCCTGGGGTGAGCTTCTCCTTAAGGAAGACTACTGGATTTCTGTACCTAAGAGCTCAAGGACCTTGCTGAATTTTTATTTTCTCCACAGACTAATTAAGTTGCAATACCTCAGGCTGGCTTCACTGCTCTAGGCATTGGTCAGATTAGGTTGCCTCTCCTCTCTGGGCAAGATTGTGTATTAATTCTTTTGACTACAAGGGGAGAGTATTTTAGCACACCCAGAGATGAAAACCATCACAGTTTCAATTCTGGCTGCATTGTTGAGCAATAGCCAGGTGGCCTGCATGGCTTCCATCCTTCTGCGTATTCTTTTTTCAAGGTCTGAACATGCTTGAGCTTCCCTAGAATGCCTCATGATGGTTAACGGGTGTGGAGGGCCTTTGCCTGTGGCCTCAAGTTGAGCCCCTGCAAGAATAAAGAGGCAATGATTTTGGCGAAGCAAATTTGTTTTAAGGGTATAAGCATATATGTCAAAATTTTTCTGTCCCTTAAAGTAGAACTTATTGATGTGAAGTGGCAGAGTGCTTCATGGTGCTCACAGTACCTCTTTCAGTCCATGAGGTACCATTCAATCAGAACTTCGGCAACTGGTTTGTCAAATGAGAAAGCAGAAAACAGCTTCATTCTTTTTTTGTATCTGCCCATTTCTACCTGATCTTTGTCCCTTGAAGATATTTTGGGTGAATGCAGTCGCTTTTGTGGTCACTCTTACACAGTAACAACAACTTTGATGTAATAATGCTACTTGGCTACTTAGAGGTAAGAGAAAATCGAGTCCAGTCTAATATACAAGCTCCAGACTTTCCTTCCATCATTTGTTCTATTTCAGGTTTGGGAGTCACAGTGGGGGAAATCGTTGTGATTGCTTCTCTGCCCATTCCCATCTCAGCTACCCGGATACCCCAGCAGATGTTTTGGGACCCTGCTGTGTTGGGATCATAGGTGGGGAGGAGAGGAAGGACAGAAGAGGCCCCCTGCATCCCCCTGTAACATGCATATGGCAGTAAGCACACCTGTCTCTCTTTCTACGTGGCACTTTGTAAAGTCCTCCATGAGCCCTCTGACTGCAGCCCCTAAAGCTAGTGAAGCCACCACATAATTGCTGCTTTTGACTCTTTTCTCTTTACAGCTGTGCACCCAATGGTACGCCCACAGCTCCTTCTGCTGAGCTCGCCTGACTTGTGGCAGGAAGCCCACATGGGCAAGCTTCTTTTCTTCTTCTTCATTTAAAAAAACCCTTAAGTGGTATCCTGGTTATAAAAGCCACACACGTGAAAACAGAATATTTCTAAAAATAAGAGAGCAGAAGATAATTAGTCAAATTCCTGCCACCTACATCCCAAATGCCCATCAGCAGATGAATGAAGAAACAAATCATTGTACCTTCCCACGCTGGAGTACCACTCAGCGATAAAAAGGAGTGAACTATTGATACCACAACGTGGTTGCATCTAAAAATAATTACGCTGAGTGAATGAAGGCGGACCAAAAAAGCGTACACATTCTCTGATTTCATTTCTGTAAAATACTCAAAAAATACGCGCTGATTTACAGTGACAGAGAGCAGAGCAGTGCTTGTTTTTTAATGAGGCAAAAGGAAAAGTGGGAGGGATGCTTCTAAAGGAGTAGAAGGACATTTCTGGGGGTGATGAATAAGTTCCTTCCTTCCTTCTTTCTTTCTTTCCATTTCTTCTTTCCTTCCTTCCTTCCTTCCTCCCTCCTTTCTTTTCTTTTCTTTCTTCCTTTCTTCCTTCCTTCCTTCCCTCCCTCCCTCCTTCCTTCCTTCCTTCCTTCCTTCCTTCCTTCTTTCTTTCTTCCTTTCTTTCTTTTTCTTTTTCTTTCTTTCTTTTCTTTCTTTCTCTTTCTTTCTTTTTTCTTCTTTCTTTCCTTCTTTCTCTCTTTCTTTCTTTCCTTCTCTTTCCTTCTTTTTTTCTTCCTTCCCTCCCCCCTCCCTCTCTCCCTTTCTTTCTTTCTTTCTTTTCTTTCTTTTCTTTCTTTCTTTCTTTCTTTCTTTCTTTCTTTCTTTCTTTCTTTCTTTCTTTCTTTCTTTCTTTCTCTCTCTCTCTCTCTCTTCCTTCCTTCCCCCCTCCCTCCATCCCTCTCTTTCTTTTCTTTTCTTTCATTTTACTTTAAGTTCCAGGATACATGTGCAGAACATGAACGTTTGTTACCTAGGTATATTTGTGCCATTGTGATTTGCTGCCCCTATTGGCCCATCCTGTAAATTCTTTCTTCTTGCCCCCCACCCATCAACAGGCCCTGGTGTGTGTTGTTCCCCTCCCCATGCCCATGTGTTGTCATTGTTCAACTCCCTCTTAAGAGTGAGAACATGAGGTGTTTGGTTTTCTGTTCCTGTGTTAGTTTGCTGAGGATGATGACTGCCAGCATCATCCATGTCTCTGCAAAGGACATGATCTCATTCTTTTTTTATGACTGCATAGTATTCCATGGTGTATATGTCAGACAGTGTCTTTTTCTATAAGGGTCATGGCTGGTTCTTTTCTGGACCACCCATAACAAGCTCCTTCCCCCACCCTCAGTGTAAGTGCAGCTTGCTTCTGTGGCAGCCTCTGTATTCAGCTGTAGCCTATTACCTGTAGACTCGTTAGGAATGAGCCTGGCTCCCATCCGGGCTTCAGGAAGCCTTAAGAGTTCTCCTTAAGCCCTGTCTGTTCTCTAAACTGAGGTGTTGAACCTGAAGCTTGCTCCTTGCTCTCACCCGTGTGTGCAGAGCAACCCACACACAACACCAATCTCTCTCTTCCAGGATCTAATCCTTTTCATCTCTTCAACCTCCTATGAGTCTTGGCTTTTTCCTCCATAGCCTGGAGATGGGTTCGCATCTAATGAAAGCTGAAGTAGCTTTTGGCAATGCCCTTGGCCAGGCTACACATGTGGTCCAGCATTTCAGTGGGGCACTGATTGTTTTTAGCTATGCGGTCACAGCTGAAACTCTGAGATGACAAGTTTTATTTTAATAACGTGTTTCACTTCCCTTTGCTTCACTGGGATACAAAGGGATGAAGTTTTCCCAATATGTTTTTAGAGGCATATTTATCATAAGAGCAGGCCAGCAGCCTCTCTGAGTGCCGAGGCCCTGCCAGAGACTTGCAGTTATTGTATGCCCACGCCCCCCACAGCCCCCAAAAATGCAGAGTGGACCTTTTGGCCCCTCTCCTCCCCTTGTCTAAGGACGTCAGAGAGTGATTAGAAATATTCATCCCATCTATTTTCTGATGCTGGGAAGGGAAAATATTGTAAACACCATGAATACTTGTTGAAGACACACACTACACTAGGCACTGTAGCCGGAACTGACTCTACGGTGGTGATGGACAGGTCCTGACCAGGTGAATCCCACAGTCTAGCAGACTGGACAACAGGATGGCAGCCTGGAGAAGCAGGTGACCATAAACTGGTGGACAAAGGGCCACATGGTTTGCCTCCAGAGATCTTCTCTAGAAAGGAATCCAGGGTGGGCAGTGCAAGGCCGAACAGCTTTCCATAGAAGCCAAATCCACCACCTCTGTCAGAATCCTCCCTCACAGAAGTCACCAGCACAGAAATGAGTCAGAACATTGTCACATGAGCAATGGGAGCAGAATCTTCCTTCTTCCTTCCTTGCTGCTGGGACACAGGCCAGTGGTTGACCTCCAAAGGGTTTAGAATCACACAGAATAAAGAAGGGGACAAATCAAGGAGAAAAGAAAAAAGGGAGCTGACCAGCCTCCTTATTCTGCACCCCCAATTCCAAGTGCCCTCAGTGGATGGCTGTGGAGTGCTGAATCAATCATACATGAGAACAAAGCTTTAAACAGCATAAACCAAGCTTTAGCCCCAACAACAACAACAACAGCTACAAAGCCTGAATGTCTACAAAGTTAGATCCGCATCTCATGGAGAGTCCCGGAGGTTTTTGAAGAGTACAGCTGGTAATAAAAATATGGAGGATCTAGGCCAGGTGCAGTGACTCATGCCTGTAATCCTGGCACTCTGGGGAACTGAGGCAGGCTGATTGTTTGGGCTCAGGAGTTTGAGACCAGCTTGAGCAACATGGTGAAGACCTGTCTCTATAAAATACAAAAAAATTAGCCAGTCGTGGTGGTGAGCACCTGTAGACCCAGCTACTTGGGAGGCTGAGATAGGAGGATTGCTTAAGCCTGGGAAGTTGAGGCTGCAGTGAGCCATGATCATGCCATGCATTTCAGCCTGAGTGACAGAACAAGACCATATTTCAAAACAAAAACAAAACAGAGAAAGATTTAGCATGCCACAGAGCCCAAGTGCCTTATATTATAATATAAAGTTGTTGAAACCTCACAATGACCCCATGAGGTAGGTGCTGTTATTAACATTTTCCTTTCCACTGATGAGGCTAATAAGATGCAGAGAGGTTAAGTGTCTTGTCCAAAGTCATACAGCTAGAACCTTGAGTCCGGAAACAGCATCTGCAACCCCCCTGACCTTTTGCCTATTCTGCAATCTCATGAAGTTTTTCCTCTCCCTCTTTGAGGCCAGGAGCTCTCCAAGGTGCTGGAGAGAGGCCCAGAAGCAGCGTAGAGAGGCAGCGCCACCAGACCCTGAAAGACCATAGTAGGGACCAGGATTTTATTTAGAGAGTTAAGGGAAACCACAGGCGTCTAAATGAATCACTGCTGCTTCCGCGCCGTCATAGCCAGCACTCCGGCTGTGTCTCTATTTAGCACTTGAGAGCTGGCTGTTTACGTGCCTACTTCTCCTTCTGGACTGGAAATGTCTTACAGCAGGGACCGCATCTTAGCCATTTTTATATCTTCACGGTGTCCCAGTTACACAGCGCAGTGCTGGCATATATTAAACATTTAGTACCTGTTTATTGAATGAAATTAAAGGAGAGCTGGATTCTTAAATTATCTCTGAAAATCTCATTTTCTCGTAGCCTAATTAATTTCAAAGAGACTCAGGAATTTCTACAGTATCATGTCCATAATAATGGTAATGTTAATAATTGCAGTTACTATGCTCCAAGGGTTACATGCTGGGATTTGGACAAAACACTTTATATGTCACCCTTAATATATCGAGAGAGAGAGAGAGGAACTCTAGGTCCTGCCAGTCACTGGCAGTCCTTTCCCAAGCATAAGACCTTGGGGAGCTTGTAAATCCCAGAGGTTAAGGCGAATATGATTTCGCAGGAGTGGCCACTAGGTGGTGGTGTGACACCATCATCATCTCTGTACCTTGCCGTGGGGTATCGGGCAACTTGGACCAATTCCGTGGGGAACGTGGAGTGGCTGGGGGCCTCCTGGGAATCAAGATGGCCAAGATGGGGCGGCGGGGGTGGGGGTGGGGATCTATGCACCAAACTCTAGTTGGAGTTGAGGGCTTTCCAGTTTATGCTGCCCGTAAGCAGATGAATGGAGAAGACTCTTACTAAGCCAGGGTGCATTTTCTTCTCTTTGAAATCTGAAAATTATTCACTTCATTTTAACTCAGTTGAAGAAGACATTATTGAGTCTCAACTCTCACTAACACCCCTTCTGTCTTCGCACCCTCTATTTTAGACTGAATTGGAGTGTGGGGACAGGAAAGCCACCAGTCCCAGTTCTCACATTTATGAAGAACATGATTAAGCATTTAATGTTGCATTCAAATAGGACCGCACATAAGATCATCATATTCCTCCCGATGCTAAAACAATTTATTCGTTCCATGAAAAATATTTAAGTTGTACCATTATTTTACTGCTCACTTTTAGCATAACTTCATTTGAAAAATATATCAGCATCTTTAGATATTGGAAGTGTTTAGGACTCCTTTCTCAACTTCCGAAGAGCTACCTGTTTGAAGAACAACTGAAATGCTTGCAGTCCCATCAGAATAACTCACTGATCATGTTTTCCCTGGTTTTATTGTTTTTGCACTTGTTAATTTCCACTTCCAGAACAGTTTCTTCTCTGCCTTAAGTTGATCTATTCCTGCCTGCTCTTAAGGTCTTCGATTGGATATCCCCTCCTGTGCAAAAATGAGAGCTTGTTAGGTGCTTGCTTTTACCCCATTGTAGTACTTTCTACTATGCTGTAATTCATGAATCCTTCTCTGAGTCCCCTACAAGACAAGGGGTTCTCAACTTGGGGTATATGGACCTTTAGGCTGTCCATAATATGCCCTTAAAATTTTGCATTATTTTCTTATTGCCACAATAACACAGAATAAAAGCAACCAGAAAAACCTCAGTGGCCCATAAGAAGTGGATATTTCTCATGTGTGTAGAGTCAGCTGAAATTCAGCCAGGCAGGGATCTTGCCACTCTTGAATGGGCTAGTGTGCATCTCTGGAGTTACCTGACTGTTGGCTGATGGAGACTGGCCTTTGCTGAGGCAACTGGACCCTTTTGCACCAGCTTTCCATCTCCCTTCTGGACTAGAAGGCTAACCCAGGAGGTCCTTCTTATGATGGTGGTGGTAGTGCAAAAGATCAGGCCCCCAAATCTCAGCCTGTTTCATAAGCTTCTGCATTGACCATTCCAGCTAACATCGCTTTGACCAAAACAAGTTACATGGATGAGCTCAAAATCAGGTGGTGGGGCAGGTCCCCCTAACTCACAGGGGAAAATTGGCCACGCTGCATGGCCAAAGGTATCATTCAGAAAAGAGAGAAGAATTAGGGCCATTGCTGCTATCTACCATGGATTATATGCCAAAATACTGTATATTTCCTGTAAAGATGCTCTAAAGCGTTTACCAGCTTCCCAGTGGGAATCATATCTGCAAAAGCTCAAGAATTTCTGACAGAGACTCAGCTTTGAGTTTAGGGACCATAATTTCTTTATTTGTATATCTTCAAAACCTAGAATATAGGGTCTTGAACATAGCAGGCGCTCCATAAGTGTATCTGGAATGAACAAGTGCCTTTTGTATGCAGGCCATATACAGTATTATGTTCTGGGGATAGAGAATTAAGCCAACCAAGGACTCTATCTTCAAGGAGCTTCTACAATATGTGTCCTCTGAGAGAGCTGTTGCTTAGGGATTGGAGTCAGGAGGCAGGTGGATTTCCTTCAGCCTCTTCCAGAATAACGTTTGTATCATTATGATGTCTTGAGGGTGAAAGTCAAGAAAGAACAAGTTCGCGGAAACACAATAAATGAAGATGCTAAACTTCTGTGCTCCCAAGTATGAATTATCCTGTAGAAACCATGTGCTGTGCAAGCAAACATATATGTGTGCATAAAAAAATAAAAGCAGAGACCTCATATTTATTGGTGTCACAAAGTGAATAATGAATTTTCTTAGCATCTAGTTCCAGAATCCCTGTCCAACAAGGAAATTGCCTCTGTCCAAGAAAATATCTTGATAAGCTGCTCAGGGTGGAAGGTGAGAGACCCTGGAGGCATGGGTGTCCAATGAAATGAATTGTTTATATTTTTCCTCACAAAGCTGAAAAGAGAAAAAGGAGTTAGGAGAAGCTGGAGTAAGGGGAAAGGTAAGAACTGGAAAACTGAACCATAGCCCAGACCCAAGCAGGAGAAAGAGCAAGAAATGCTGGCTGGGTGAGGTGGCTCATGCCTGTAATCCCAGCACTTTGGGAGGCTGAGGCTGGTGGATCACCTGAGGTCAGGAGTTTGAGAACAGCCTGGCCAACATGCTGAAACCCCATCTCTACTAAAAATACAAAA
>NW_016107387.1:3410294-3414325 GCF_001604975.1 Cebus imitator | reverse complement strand
TATTTATAAATAATAAAAAAGAAGAGCAAGAAATGCCTATGAGAAAGCCAGAAAGAAACCCCTGGACTTTTGAAGAATATGTCTAATAGGTGGTTTTCAGGAGATGTTTGGAAGGTGTTCTCTGGGGCCCTCCTTCATGACTCCTAAGTAAGCATACTTGCAAATGCATCCTGTATTTTGTTTGCTCCAGCTTTGTTTTGGTTATGCTTTTGTGGGAACTGAGAAAAAGACTGAGTTACTCATCAGGATCAGTGTGGTCCCAAACAGATACCACTTGGTAAATGTAGCAGGAGCCTGGAGATAGAGGTTTCTAGGTTTGTGCATCTGAAGTCTTAGGAACCTGGGGAAGGGTCTGGAAGCTCGGAGATGGTGGAACCATGGGGCATCTGTGCCTGGAACTTGCTCTACGACACTCTACTTGAGTAATATTGGGCTGCTTTCTTAAATGTTCTGCTTCTGTTTTCTCATCTCTAGACTGAGGATAATAACATCTTCTTCATGGGGTCTTTAGGAGATATCTAATGAGAAATGGAGACATTGTACAGGATGTAGTACCTGGCACACCCACTCATACGTGTCAGCTCTCATTATTTTACATGTCGTTGGGTTATTATTACTGCTTTTGTTGTTCTTGGTAGTTGACATTTGGGTAGCATTGGCCTGGTGGACTGGAAGCAACTGAGAGCAGAAAGCCAGTGTCTGGTCTTTGCTCCTCCCCTAAACTGCCATGTGACCTTGAGGAAGTGACTTTGCCCTTCCAGGCTTCAGCCTTCCTTTTCCTCTTTTAACTGAGGAAATTCGTTTTTCTTTTTTTAAATTATACTTTAAGTTCTGGGGCACATGTGCAGATCGTCTACATTAGGTATTTCTCCTAATGCTGTCCCTCCCCATCATCTACATTAGGTATTTCTCCTAATGCTATCCCTCCCCAATCTCCCCTCCCCCTGCTACTCCTCCCCTAGCCCCCCACTCCCCAGGTTCCGGTGTGCGATGTTCCCCTCTCTGTGTCTGTGTGTTCTCATTGTTCAACACCCACTTATGAGTGAGAACATGCGGTGTTTGGTTTTCTGTTCTTGTGTCTAACTGAGGAAATTTGACAAGACTTTCTCTGAGGGTTGTTTCTTCCTATTAACCTGTAGGAGGCGCCATGGCCCTGCAGCTCCCGGCCTCGCAAAGCCTGTTTTGACACTGGAGGAAGCCCAGCCCTGGGCTGCGGTCCACAGTCCACTCAGAAATCCATTTTCCCCACTCAGCATAACACTGAAGTGAGACTGACTTGGTGTGTTTGTTTACCCCCCTTGGGAAGTTATTTCCCTTTTCACTTAATTACCTGATATCCAGACATTGCTGTGCAAAATTCGCCTCAAATACATTTTGTAAAGTCATCTAGACTCGCTCATTTGGTGCCTTGATTAAAATGTGCAATCTTCCCCAGGCTTCAGCACCTCATTAAATAATTGCACCTCCAGTGAGAAAGTAAACAGCACACTCCGGGGGCACAGAGAACAAGATAAATGTCGTGCACATCCAGCAGATATTTTACACTCCAGCCCCCAGGCAAACACATAACCTCTGGCTTAAGGGCTGGATGGATGCTGGCTTTAGGTTGCTTTCTTTTTGCAATCTTTTTGGGAAGGAGTATGATCTGGAAGCAGAGCAGAATCTCCTCTGCCCACCCTTCCCTGGCTCAGAGTCTGCTAAACTTGGGCCAGTCCTGGGGAAAGGACCAAGGGTCAGTTGTTCACTGGGAAGCTGGCTTGTGCCCTCTAGCAGTACCTTTGCATTCAAAGCACAAGGGGCAGGGGCTGGATATAGAGCACATTTCCTAGAGAGTGTTGGAGTGCTGTTGAGGGACTGGCTGCTTTGGATCAAGTCCCGCCTTTCTTACTCATTCTCGACGTTGAACTTGAGCATTTCACTTTGCCTTTTCTGACCTTCATTCTCCCCCACAACCCAGCCTCTTCTATAAAATGAATCTGGGGTATGACTATGGGAAGGAGTGGCTGGGTTAGGATGGAGGAAAAAAAATCAGTGGAATAGATGAGGTCACGGAACTGAGTCACAAACCAATGATGACAGGTGATGATAATGACCAACAGCACAAGGAGCCACCTTTGAGCCCCAGGATAGGAAGCTCAATTCAAGATGATGTCCCAACCACTGAGGTCCCAAAAAAGGCTGAAGCATGCTGGTTGGTGAGGGTGTTTGTGGAAAGGTCTTTCCTCCAGCATTACAACTCCTAGGTATGGGAATTGAAGATCTAACCACCAGGCTGGCATAGATTCTTCTTGATTTTTTCTTCTTGGTCCATAGGGAATGGCAAGGCAGCTGAGGAACCAGAATGAGGAAACCCTGGACCATCTGACACCTTCCACCTTTGCTTCCTGCCTATGCATTCCGCCATCCAACCGGTCATCCGTCATTGATCAGGCTCTTACTACGTCTGTACTGTAGAAGGTGCCACCAAACGAAATGGTACCTCTTGTCTCAATTAAGGGTAAAGAGGAGCCCCATCTAACCTCTAGGCCCAGTGGAACAAGGGGTATGGAAATGAAAAAATCAGCTGCCTTTTCAGAGGACAGCAAGGGCAATGGTGTCTTTGCGGGGAGCTTTGAGATTTTCTTGGGGGCTAGATCTGGAACCGAATGGACAGGGAGGCCTCCTAATCCTTCCTCCCTGTTGTTACCTGTGTTGCTCCTTCTTCCAGTTGCATCTTTGACCACAGACCAGTCTGTACTATTGTAAATCACAGTGGTTACATACACAGGATTTGGGCTCTCCGACTGTCTCAGTTCAAGTCGTGTGTTTCTAATGCACTGCTTCTCAACTCTGTGATCTTGGGCTGACCTCTTTGTGCTTCTGTTTCCTCATCAGAAGGTAGGATGGTAATAGGCTTATGGAATTGTTGCGAAGTTCAGGGAACAGATATAGGAGCTGTGCTTGCACTAGGTTTAGGACAGTGGTTGCACCAATAAATGTCTGCTATTAATATAATTATTTTTTCATCACATTCTGTTCTTGATGGGCTCTTTATTCTGTTAGGACAGAAAGGTGAAGGGAATGTTTAGAGCTGCAAAGGAAGATAAAGGGATTTTGCTGATAATAGATCATGCGTTCCAGTGACCCAGTGGGTGGGTTTGGGAAGTTGCGAGTAGTCAGATTGGGGGTTCACGGAGGTTTAGGGGATGAAAGGCAGGGTACTGAGGGATGAATTTAGGGAGTCCTTCTGCCAGAATGGCAGGGCTAGGAGAAGGGAGACCTTGCCCAGACAGTGCAGAACTCAGGGGCCTCCTGTTGACCTTGACTTCCACTGACGAAGATGGTCAGTGTGGCTCACTGGCATATCCCTGGGGTCTAGCCAAGCCCTTGCTGCATCCTTGCCAAATAAACAAAAGATGCTTCTGAGGAGGAAGCTGCTGTCATGAGTTTTCCTATCGTCTCTGCTTCTTCTAACACCTCACGCTACCCTTTTGGAAATCTGTTTAATCTCTTGGTCAGCTTCCCTCCGAATTTTCCCGAGCAAGTTGGCACACCTCTGTACCTGTGATTGTCTTGCTTGTAAATAGTTGTGCTTGTAGTTCACCTCACCCAGAGGTGAGATAAAAGGTGTCACATAATGTTCCCAGAGCCCTGTCTCGTATTGCCTGAGCAGATGCTGCTGTTGCAGTGATAACCGAAAATGTTAAAATCGAGACCATCAGGACTTGTTGAGCATTGTAGTTTTCTGACAGGACAGATAGTTCCTTTATTCCTTGGCTCAATGCTTGAGACTTCATCAGACGCAGAACCTGCTGCTGTCCCCTACAACTGCCCCTTCCTCACCTGCTCAGGGTTGTTTGCTCTTAGGTTGTGGGCTGTGCTGTTCAGCTCTTTGGTGAGTGCACTGAAGACCTGGATCGTAGGGTCTGTTGCAGATGGTAATACAGGAGTCACAGGCTGGATAGAAAATTACCCACAGGCATATGCTGTTTGGATCACATAGCATTTTACAAATCAGGAAATTTCAAGATTAGTGACTTTTTTTTTTTTTT
>NW_016107387.1:3341910-3410279 GCF_001604975.1 Cebus imitator | reverse complement strand
GGGGGGCAGAAATCTGAAGATCCAGTCACAGGGACTCTGGGATTCTACATAGCAACCATTGGCTGGAGTTGTGTCCTGGCGCCCCCTACAGATGGAGTACATACTCTGAGTCATTACAAATCCCCCCAAGTATGCCTCTTGGGACTCTTAATTTTTTTTTAAGGTGCCAAAATAAATTCGAGATTCCATTTTCTGTTTAGGAACGTAGGTGTTATGTATTTTTTTCAACTTTTATTTTAGAAGCAGAGGGTACATGTCCAGGTTTGTTACTTGGGCATATTGCCTGATGTTGAGGTTTGGGTAGGATTGATCCCATCTTGCAGATAGTAAGCATAGTACCCAATAATTAGTTTTTCAACCTTTGCCTCCCTCTCCTTCCCCTCTAGTGGTTCCCAGTGTTTATTGTTCCCTTCTTTATGTCTGTGAATACCCATTGTTTTAGCTCCCACTTAAAAGTTAGAACATGCCATAGGGAGAAATGCCAGATATAGGTGATGGGGTGAAAGGCAGCACATCACACTGCCATGTGTGTACCTATGCAACAATCTTGCATGTTCTTCACATGTACCCCAAAACCTAAAATGCAATAAAAAATAAAATAAAAATAAAGAGCTTTGCTTTGACTAACAACAACAACAACAAAAAGTTAGAACATGCTGTATTTGTTTTTCTGTTCCTGCATCAATTCACTTAGGATAACTGCCTCCAGCTGCATCCATGTTGCTGCAAAGGACAGGGTTTTGTTCTTTTTTTTATGACTGCATAGCATTCCATGATGTATATGTATCACATTTTCTTTATACAATCTGTCATTGATGGGCACCTGGGTTGATTCCCTGTCTTTGCTATTGTGAATAGTACTGTGATGAACATGTGTCTCCCATTCAAGTACTAACCAGGCCCGACCCTGCTTAGCTTCTGAGATCAGCTGAGATCCGGCACCTTCAGGATGGCATGGCTGTATCTTTTTGGTAGAATTATTTCTTTTCTTTTTCTTTTTTTTTTGGTTTTGAGACAGAGTCTTGCTCTGTCACCAGGGCTGGACGGCAGCGACACTATGTTGGCTCACTGCAACCTCTGCCTCCCAGGTTCAAGTGATTCTCGTGCCTCAGCTTTCTAAGTAGCTGGGACTACAGGCACACACCATCATGCTTAGCTAAGTTTTTGTATTTTTAGTAGAGATGGGGTTTCACCATGCTGGCCAGACTTATCTCAAACTACTGATCTTGTGATCTACCTGCCTCAGCCTCCCAAAGTGCTGGGATTACAGGCATGAGCCACCGCACCTGGCCCGAATGATTTATTTTCTTTTGGATATACACCCAGTAATGTGATTACTAGGTTAAATGGTAGTTCTGTTTTAAGTTCTTTGAGAAGTCTCTAAACTGCTTTCCACAGTGGCTGAACTAATTTACATTCCTACCAACAGTGTGTAAGCATTTTCCTTTCTCCACAGCCTCTCCAGCATCTGTTGGTTTTTGACTTTTTAAAAATGGCCATTCTGACTGATGTGAGATGTTATCTCACTGTGGTTTTGAGTTGCATTTATCTTGACTTGATGATTAGTGATAATGAGTATTTTTCCATATGTTTGTTGGCTGCTTGTATGTCTTCTTTTGAGAAATATCTGTCCATGTCCTTAGCCCACTTTTTAAGGAGGTCATTTGTGTTTTTTGCTTGTTGATTTGTTTGAGTTCCTGTAGAGTCTGGATATTTGGCCTCTGTTGAATGCATAGTATGTAAATATTTTCTCCCATTGTGTAGGTTGTCTGTTTACTTTGTTGATAATTTCTTTTGCTGTGCAGAAGCTATTTAATTTCATTAGCTCCCAACCGTCAATTTTTATTTTTGCTGCAATTGCTTTTGAGGACTTAGTCATAAAATCTTTCCCAAGGCTGACATCCAGAATGGCGTTTCCTACATTTTCTTCCAGGATTCTTACAGTTTGAGGTCTTACCTTCAAGTTTTTAGTCCATCTTGAGTTAATTTTTATATATGGTGAAAGGTAGGGATCCAGTTTTATTCTTGTGCATATGGCTAGCCAGTTATCCCAGCACCATATATTGAATAGGGAGTCTCTTCCCCATTGCTTGTTTTTCTCAACTTTGTCAAAGATCAGATGGTTGTAGATGTGCAGCTTTATTTCTGAGTTCTCTATTTTGTTCCATTGGCCTATGTGTCTGTTTTTGTACCACTACCATGCTGTTTTGGTTACTGCTGCTTTAAAGTATAGTTTGAAGTTGGGTAGTGTGATGCCTCCAGCTTTGTTCTTTTTGATTAGCATTTCCTTGGCTATTTGAACTGTTTTGATTCCAGAAGAATTTTAGATTTTTTTTTTCTAATTCTGTAAAAAATGAAATTGGTCACTTGATAGGAATAGCGTTGAATCTGTAGATTGCTTTGGGCAGTATGGCCATTTTAATGATGTTGATTCTTCCAATCCATGAGTTTAGGATGTTTTTCCATTTATTTGTGTGGTCTGTGATTTCTTTCAGCAGTGATTTGTAGGTCTCTTTGTAGAGATCTTTCACCTCTTTGGTTGACTGTATTCTTAAGTATCTTATTCTTTTGTGGCTATTGTAAGTGGGAATGTGATTTGATTTGGCTCTCAGCTTGAATGTTATTGGTGTATAGAAATGCTACTGATTTTTGTACATTGATTTTGCATCCTAAAACTTTATCAAAGCCATTTATGAGTTCTAGAGCCTTTTGGCATAGTCTAGGGTTTTCTGGGTATAGAATCATATCATCAGCAAAGATAGCTTGACTTCTTCTTTTCCTATTTGAATGCCTTTTATTTATTTCTCTTGCCTGGTTTCTCTGGCTAGGACTTCCAGTACTCTGTTAAGTGGGGATGGTGGGGATTCTTAATTTCTATATTATGGGTCTGCTTCTCATAGGCATTGGAATTTATAACTCGAGCCAACCAACTAAGATAAAGGAACATTAGAGGGCACATGCAGAGGATAAAGTAATCTGTGAATGATTAGTGACTACATGAAATATTGATGTGTGAGCCAGTGAACGGCACTCAAAGTCTCCTGGCTATTTGTGAGAGTAAACAGCTTACATAATCTCAAAAAAAAAAAAAAGGCAAAGAGCTAACTAACTGACGCTTTCTGCTCTTCCTGGAAATTTTAAACTTAGAAGCATGGGAAACTATTGCTTAAATCTTTTAAATCTTTACCTTATGCCATGGTTAACAAAGCAGAAAATGCCCAATTCTTTCCTGGGATAGTGGAGAGTTTCACAGTTCCCTTTTTTCTTTCCTGCTGTAGCAAAAATGATTATCACCTGCTGGACTCTTAACGGTGTGTGTGTGTGTGTGTGTGTGTGTGTGTGTGTGTGTGTGTGTTGTCACTGGAAGCTTTTGAGAACAGGTAGTGGAGTATTGCATGTTTTTTGCCACAGCAGCGTAAAAGCAGAACAGCCACATGACAGAGCTTGTTTATTTTTCTCAAGAACAACTTACCCTCTGACTAGTTGTGATCTTCAAGTGAGTTATTTAACCTCTCTGAGCCTTGGTTTTTACCTCTATAAATCTGAGAGTAGCGGTTTTATCTCTCAGTGTTTTTGTGAGGATTAAATCATATGCTCTGTGTGAGTACCTGGCACAGAGCCTCCATCAGAAAGGTCTCCAGTGAGTCTTTCTGTTCAGGACATTCATAAGAAGAGCCCCCGAGCAGAGAGCGAGGCCCCAGGGAGTGCCCAAACAGTCATCCCCAACAACCCGGTCTCTGAACTGTAGCTCAGGAATGGGAGTGCTGGGGAACTGCCTTCTGGAACTGGCACAAACAGACCCTCCAGAGAGAGAGAGGCTGTGCACCTGCTCATTTGGGTTAACTACCCTGGGGGGTTGCTCTTCTTCCAAGAATAAGAAGTATCACACTGCTGCTCAGGGCGTTAATTTTTGTTAGAGAATAAGGGAAGAAAAATTCTTTGGCCACAACCCTGATTCTGATGTCTATTTGCTGGGGGCCATTTTCCTTCAGGAAGTGGGCTGATAAGTCTGGATTTTCTAAAGTAGTTCAGATCAAAGCTATTCCTTCCCCATGAGTCATTAACCCTGTTGAGGTAACAAGTATTTATCGGGCACCTTCTCATTGCCAGGGATGATCAAGATATACCTCAAGAAGCTGACAGTCTAGTGGGGGAGCTGGATAAATAGATGGACAATTAAATACAGTCTGCTAGGTTCTGCTACAAACACAGAAGGCTCAGGATACCATGAGAGTTCATGGGAAGGGCAATGAAACCACTTTGGGAAAATTTGGGAACGCTTTTTGAAAGAGTGCTATGGTCTGCATGTTGTGTTTCCGCAGAATTCGTATGTTGAAATCTTTTTTGTTAAAAAATTTTTTTAAACTTTTATTTTAAATTCAGGGCTAAACACACATGTTTGTTGTAGAGTAAACTTATTTCATGGGAGTTTGTTGTACAGATTATTTTATTATTCAGGCATTAAGCTTAATACCCATTAGTTTTTTTTCCTGATTCTCTCCCTCCTTCAACCCTCCACACTTGGGTAGGCCCCAGTATGTGTTGTTCCCCTCTGTGTGTCCATGTGTTCTAATCATTTAGCTCCCACTTTTAAAAGAACATGTGGTACTTGGTTTTCTGTTCCTGAATTAATTTGCTAAGGACAATGGCCTCCAGCTTCATCCATGTTCCAGCAAAGGATATGTTCCCGTTCTTTTTTATGGCTGCAGAGTATTCCATGGTATATATGTCGCACATTTTCTTTATCCAGTCTACCATTAATGAGCATTTAGCTTGATTCCATGTCTTTGCTATTGTGAATAGTGTTGCAATGAACATACACGTGCTTCCTATCCTCCTGTTTCTGAACTTTCAAGAGTTTAAAATGTGGCAAGTGTTCATTTCCTAGACCTCAAACTCAGGTTTGCAAAATAAAAGACAACGCTCTTTTCCATAACTGAATTTGATTTCTATCTCCAGCTCCATGCCCCTGACAGTGAATATTGAATCTTAGTCATTTCAGGAAAACTAATTAATTCAAGGTTTTTCTCAATCAGTTCACAGCCCCCCTCTTTCCTCCTCCCTCCACAACGGCATCTCATTTCCAGGAGATGTGACTCCTGGGAAGCCGTGGGGAGGGGTTTTGGATTCTTGGCCCTCACATCTCTTCCGCATCTCCATCACGGCCTCATTCCCGTTGACCCTGTTGTCACTGCCCATCTTTGCTGGCCTCCTTTGTGATACTTGAGTTTTCATCTTTTCCCTGGTAGTTAGTCGATAAAGCTTACCTTGCAGCCCCGCAAGACAACAAGGGGACATTAGGCTCATCAACCCTAAAGATTGAATGGGAGGCCAGGTGCAGTGGCTCACGCCTGTAATCCCAACACTTTGGGAGGCCAAGGCAGGCAGATCACTTGAGGCCAGGAGTTTCAGAACAGCCTGGTCAACATGGGGAAAATCTGTCTCTACTAAAAATGCAAAAATTAGCCAAGTGTGGTGCCACACACCTGTAATGCCACCTACTTGGGAGGCTGAGACCCGAGAATTGCTTGATCCTGGGAGGTGGAGGTTGCAGTGAATTGAGTTGGTGCCACTGCACTCCAGCCTGGTCGACAGAGTGAAATTCTGTCTCAAAAAAAATTGAGTGGGAAACATCTAACCTCTTATCTTACTGCACGGGACCTGGGAGGTCAAGTCTGTTTCCCTGGATCCTTCAAGCCAATTCTCTATCACTGTGGCTAGGATAGAGATGGAGAATTCTCAGACCTTGTTTACTTGCCCCAGCCCTGCTCAGCAGGTAAGTGTGGGTTTCTTCTGCTCTTGGGCTTATGGTTCTTCCCAGCACCATGGACTTGACCCCAAAGGGGCAAGACACAGAGGCTTCTCTCAGATCACACCTAGTTTCATTCTCTTTCTATGGAGGAGATTTTAGTCTAATATGAGTGGTAGTAAAAACTGGCTTTGACTGGTCATGACATCTTTTTGCTTAACTGAACTTTATGCCCTGAGTCTTACTAGGGTCTGCTTTGGAATTCCAAATTCCCTTCTTCTCAAACTTTTGCCTTTGTCATAAGTTCAAATGTCCATTTGGAAAAGAAAACCTGAGCATGATTTTTTTCCCTTTTTCCTTTTTGCTGCTGTAACAACCCTCCCCAGGGGCAGTTGGCATAGAATGGTCTCCCTGTTGGTCCGGGAAAGGTACGCGTAAGGCAGTCCCCAGGCAAAACTCTCACGGGCGATCACTAATAGAGTATCCCTCCACAAAAGAGTTACCCATGGAGAATTGTAAAACAGGAGGCACTCACGAGTGTTAGAGTGGACTGCAGCATGGAGAGGGCAAGCTGAGTGCTGTCCATAGCC
This sequence comes from Cebus imitator, assembly GCF_001604975.1. Taxonomy (NCBI): domain Eukaryota; kingdom Metazoa; phylum Chordata; class Mammalia; order Primates; family Cebidae; genus Cebus; species Cebus imitator. The sequence continues at coordinate 3,403,940 of NW_016107387.1, read as the reverse complement.
TAGATGCTAGGTATAAGGAACCATTTACTTTCTTCCCTGCTCAAGAGGCATTATTAGAATGCAAGTGATAGAAGTCCTTGGAATACTCTGCCTGATAAGAATGCCTTTGTATACCACATGGGTGCCCCATGCTTACATGACTGACCCCCATAGAAACCCCAGACAACAAGGTTTGGGTGAGCTTCCCTGGCTAGTAATGTTTTGTGTGCAGGCAAATATCATTGCTGGGAGATGTTTCTCTTGTACGCTACCCTATGCCATTTTTATTTTATATTTGCAGCTTTTGAATCTGAATCCTTTCTGTGTAATAAACCATGACTATGAATATAACAGCTCTTCTGAGTTTTGTGAGTCCTTCTAGTGAATCATTGAACCTGAGGGTGGTCTTGAGGACCCTCACCACAACTGAGAACCCTGCAGAGAGAGAGATGCCATCTCTTGCCAAGTTTCAGAGTCTACCTGGTCCTTAAACATTTATTCCAGCTGGCTCTAGGCTGGTGCTTCTTCATGTTACCGCTTCTGGAAAGTTAAATTTTCCTTGTGATCTCTGAGGTGTCTGACTCCTGGACCACTGGCATAACTTCAGCACCCTTGTTTTTGAACCATTCCATTCTCTGGCCACAGATGGCTCTGACTTCCCCAGTGTCAATGACTCAGCTTCCATTCACTTAACCAATTCAGTCCTGTTGTCACCTACTATACCTTGTTCATCACTTGGGGTGACTCAACCTACAAAACTCATATGCTCAGAATCTAGCTCACAACCCTTTTGGGCCATACCTTCATGGCCTGAGGCTTACAGTCAGATAAGTCCACAGTAATCTGACTTTTCTGAACTGTAGTTACTCTTCTGCAAAGTGAGAGAGTACTAACTGAGACCAGACATGTAAAGCTGTTAGCATGATACCTGATGCATAAAAACCAAGGGTTACAGTGAGAGCCACTGTTACCAAGTCTGTGATGGTTGATTTTATGCATCAACTCGACAGAACTATGGGATGCCCATATATATGGCTAAACGTTATCACTGAGTGTGTCTGTGAGGGAAGAGATTAGCATTTGAACTGGTAGACTGAGTAAAGCAGATGGCCTCTCCCAATGTGTGGTGTGGGGTGGGCATCGCTCATGCTGTTGAGGGCCAAAATAGAACAAAAAGGCAGAGGAAGGTTGAACTCTCCCTCTCTTTCTGCCTGAGACATTGGTCTTCTGCACTTGGACTGGGATGTACATGATCAGTGCTCAGACCTTTGGACGTGGACTGGAATTTACACCATTGGTTCTCCTGGGTCTTTGAAGACGGCCAATCATGGGACTTCTCAGCTACCATAATTGTGTGAGCCATTTCTTTAAAATAACTTCATAATAAATCACATATATACATGATTTATTATAAATGTTCTTAATTGTAAACATTCTTCTCTCTATATCTACATCTGTATCTATATCTATCTATAGCTATGTCTATTGATTCTGTTTCTCTGGGGAACCCTGATTTATATCTAGTCAAAGCCTACAACTACAAAACTTTATACTGAAATTATGTGCACCGATGTAACTGGCACTTGATTTTACAGGACCTCACTTGGCCTTGCCCTTCTCCCCTTCCTCAGCTAGATTTAATCACCCATCCCTTCAAAGGCACGCTCACCCGTGCCCCCATCTCCTTCATCTCCTTGTCCTCCTTCCACAGCTGTGCCTCCTTTCCATTCCCAATGCTGTGTCAATTCAATTCTTTCTCCTTCCCTGCCTTCCAATGCTAGAGAAAAATCACATAACCATGCTGAATTGGTTCCATTACAAATTTATGAGCATCTCAGCCTCAGCTGTGCTGCCAGCCCTGCTCAGTCATCTTCCAATCATCTCTTGTTGACTTTCTCTCCCTGTCTCTTCAGTGGCTGCCCTGACCTCCCCTTGCTCCACCCAACCCACCATCACCCCTCCTCCCCCCGTCCATTCCCAGCTGAGGCTCTGCAGAGGATATGGAGGTCATCAGAAGTCATTTATTTCATATATATTCCTTCTAAGTTCTTACTTCTAAATTTGTCTATATTTTTACCTATCCTTACTTCCTTAATCATTATATCTGAAGTTTTTCTACTCTCACAACTTCGTTGTCTCTTTCTTTCTCCCGGCTTTCCCCCACTGCATACAATTATGTATTCATTTCCTCTTTCACATGCTTTTTCCTCATTTCTTTCTACTTTGTTTTCTTTTCAGGATTTGCCCTGTATGTTCCTCTCTTAGTCACTTGACCAGTGGTCCTTGACCTTTGCTGTCCACTGGAATCCTATGGGAGAGCTTTAAGAAAAATACCCAGTTTGTGGTTTATGCCTGTAATCTCAGCACTTTGGGAGGCTGAGGTGGGTGGATTACTTGAGGTCATGAGTTTGAGACCAGCCTGGCCAACATGGCAAAACATCATCTCTACTAAAAGTACAAAAATTAGCTGGGCATGGTTGTGTGTGCTTATAATCCCAGCTACTGGGGAGAAGGCTGAGGCAAGAGAATCACTTAAAACCCTGGGAGTGGAGGTTGCAGTGAGCTGAGATTGTGCCACTGCACTCCAGCCTGGGTGACAGAGTGAGACTCTGTTTAAAAAAAAAAAAAATCCCTATGGTTATTTCTTATTCCAGGACAATTAAACAAGGTTCTCTGGGCTTGCAACTGAGGCATTTGCATTTTCAAAAGCTTCCCAAGTAACTCTAATATGCAGCCACAGCTGAGAGCCACTGTTCCCTCTCCTTGTATCTAGATCTCAGCCTATGACAATCCATCTTCTCCTTGCTACCTCTACACTGAAACTGAGCTTCCTAAGGTCACCAAAGATTTCCTCATTCCAAAATTCTATCACCACCTTCAGGCCTCAGGCTATTCAACATTTATGAAACATGTGATTCTTAATGTATGTTTTCCCCTCTGGACTCCCAAGGCAACGTTCTATCCCAGCTCTCTCCCCACTCAGATTTCTCTTTTCAGCAGCAATGCCATCCACTCCCATCCCTTTCTTCTTTTGCTTTCTCTGTTCCTTTTCTATCAATGTGCTCACCATTCCTCCTGCTGTCACTAAATTAGCCAAACTACCAATACTTGGAGGCATCACTGACGTTTTTCCTTCCTTCACATGTGCATCTGATCGGCTAATAAAGATTCCATTGTCGATGCAATCACACTCTGCTTGAAAGCCTCTACGAGGTCTCAGTTTGAAACAAGATGAAGTCCAAATCCTGTATCCTGCTTGAGAAGACCATTCATAATTTGCTTCCAGTCTGCCTTTCTGGTCCCACTGCCAGCTGCTCCTGGCCTCGCAGTTCCTGCCTCAGCCTCCTGAGTAGCGAGGATTACAGGTGTTTGCCACCATGCCCTGCTAATTTTTGTATTTTTAGTGGAGACAGGGTTTCACTATGTTGGTCAGGCTGGTCTCGAACTCCTGACCTCATGATCCACCCACCTCCGCCTCCCAAACTGCTGAGATTACAGTTGTGGGCCATTGTGTCCAGCCCATATTTTTAATCTCTGGTAGCTCTGTACTTGCTCTTTCCTGGACTCCCTTCCTACCCTCCTAACTCCCTGGTGACCTTCTACTCACCTTCAAGGTCCAAATAAAATGTCAGGTCTCTCTGGCACTCTTAATTCATTTATATGCTCGTAGAGCATAATAACAAACTCTAATTAAGCACTTACTCAAGTGTCTTATGGGAACTGATTTATGTATTTCTGCCTTTGCTGCTTTTTGGTGAAGCCCTAGAGGGCAGAGGCCATGACTCATCCTTTATTGTCTCTGTCATTCCCAACACAGATCCTGGAACACTGCAGGAGGCCAGGAGACATGAGCTGAGCGGAACCAGCAGGGATGATGTGCAAATGGTCCAGAGAGAATGGGACAGTAGGACTGAGGGACACAGTGGGACCCTGTGGCACAAGAGCAGGATGTGGCGTCTGTGTCAAGTGGAACAAGTACTAGAGCTGCTCACAAAATATTCCTTGCTCCTGATGTTAAGGACAGAATACTGAACTGGATAGAGCTGCATCTGACATCATTTATTATATATTATGGTTTTATGTCTGTGTGTGGGAAAGGAGCAGAATTGGATTATCTCTCTGCCTCAGGAAATAGTCATGTAGTAAGCAGTAATGGGATCAATGTGCACTGACTGAAATTCTCTGCAATCCCCCAGGACAGAGATTAGTGGAAAGAAGGCTCTCTCAGAGAGATGTGTGGTCTCATCCTTGGGGATAAAGAGAGCCCTGTTAAATTAGGCGGCTGCTTTGAGAGCAGCCGGGGCAGAAGCTGACACAAAGCTGCCAGGGTGGGCTGTGTTCCCGTGTGCCTTTCTGCGCCAATGATGCTGGAGATTCTTGCCTTGTATAAAGACGTGAGCAGCCTTTTCTTCTGGGCACAGAGTTATGCAAGGCTGCTTTCGTCTATTCATCCTACTTCTTTTACTCAGTGGTATTTATTTATTTATTTATTTATTTTTTTGAGACGGAGTTTCGCTCTTGTTACCCAGGCTGGAGTGCAATGGCGCAATCTCGGCTCACCGCAACCTCCGCCTCCTGGGTTCAGGCAATTCTCCTGCCTCAGCCTCCTGAGTAGCTGGGATTACAGGCACGCGCCACCATGCCCAGCTGATTTTTTGTATTTTTAGTAGAGACGGGGTTTCACCATGTTGATCAGGATGGTCTCGATCTCTTGACCTCGTGATCCACCTGCCTCGGCCTCCCAAAGTGCTGGGATTATAGGCGTAAGCCACCGCGCCCGGCCCTCAGTGGTATTTCTGTGTCCTGGATCCTTTGCCCACATCAACATTATAGCAACTTACAGCCATATGATGTGGTAGATCCTTGGTGTTGATGATTTGACATTTTGAGTAATGCTTTATGCACCACATCCCAAAGACCCATGATAGATAGTCATTGGTTATCTTCCTAAGGTATGAATCTGTATGCATTGCTCTGCAATGAGAGGGCTGCTCTTTGTCATAAAAAGACTTCAGAAAGGAAGTTGACTTTTAGTGCTAGTAGGGGAGTGAAGGTGTCTGAATGCAATGGTGAACTTGGGGATTTTAAAGACCTCTGACTGTATTCTTCAGGAAAGCCGAGAGGCTTGTACAGTTGCTGGTTTGCCTGTGATCAGGCTGTGAGCATCCTGGGACCTCCCAGGTCTGTGCCATTTTAGTTCTGTGTCTCCTAAATCCATGTCTACTTGTTGGACAATGAGCTAGTGTTAAAGCTCTAAACCAGGAGGCAGCAGAAATGGATTAGAAATGGGCTTGGGCTATAATCCCAAAAGACACAATCCTGAATGCAGTAATTCTGTTGGTTGAAGTGCTGAGAATCACAATCCTGAAATATCAAAATCCCAAAAGGATGATTCTTGAAAAATTAATGAAAAACTTAATTAAAAGATATTTATTAGACTGGGCACAGTGGCTCATGCTTGTAATACCTGCATTTTGGGAGGCCAAGGTGGGCAGGTCATGAGGTTAGGAGTTTGAGACCAGCCTGCCAACATGGTGAAACCCTGTCTCTAGTAAAAATACAAAAATTAGCCTGGCATGGTGGCAGGTGCCTGTAATCCTAGCCACTCAGGAGGCTGAGGCAGGAGAATTGCTTGAACTCAGGAGGCAGAGGTTGCGGCAAGCCGATATCATGCCACTGGACTCCAGCCCGAATGACAACTGAGTAAGACTCTTTCTCGGAAAAAAAAAGGGGATGTATATAAGAAACATAAAAACACAACAAAACACTTCATAGGCCACTTGATACAACAAAATAGGCAATAACAACATTCATATTTTTGCAAGCAAACACCCAGGCTTACCAACTATAGTCACGTGGGTATAACACTTACGAGCAGCAGATGAACCATATTCTTAAAGAATCAGGTCACAAAGTGAAATGAAGTATAGATACATATTACTATGGATTATTGTGTACATTGAGTTTTATACCTGTGGTCCTCTGAAATACTGTGACAAACACACTAAGTCTTTCAGTGAGATCCATCCAAAACAGTGATGAGTCACCACCATTTATGCAGTCACCCAAAGAGCAAAGATTTTGAGTAATTTTACCTTTCACAAATAAAGATGCACACAGAGGACATCTCTTCATTTACTGAGGAAGTTTCAATGTTTTTAAATACATGCACAATGCCTACACAACATGTTAATGTTGTGATGTCACACTTTGGTGGAGTCAAATTTCTGACGCTCCAGGCAGCAGAAGGAAAGTCTGTCCCAGCTTTCAGTTTGCTTTCTACATTTTTCTCTCTGGACCCTCAGCCAACTGCCTGGTGCCCACCAGCACTGAGGGCATATTTTCCCCCACCTGTTCCACTCAGATTCACACACTATTCTCCTCTGGAAACACCCTTACAGACTAACCCAAAATAATGCTTTATCTGGTTTCTACCTATTCCTTAATTCAGTCAAGTTGGCACCTAAAATTAGGTTCACAAATCCACCCTTGTCAACTTGGCATCCATACGCATTTTCTTAAACCTTACTTAATTTGTAAATAAAGACAATAGCAAGGTAATAGTTCTACCCAATGTGATGCAATTAACATAACGCAACTATCCTTCATACAACTGAAAACACACAAATTCCTTCCCCAGAATTTGGCTTTCAGGATTTAAACATTGGGAATTGTGTCTTTAGGGACTGTATTACTCTGTTTTCACACTGCTATAAAGATACTACCTGAGGCTGGGTGATTTAGAAAAGAAAAAAGTTTAACTGACTTACAGTTGTGCATGGCTGGGGAGGCTGCAGGAAACTTAACAATCATGGCAGAAGGAGAAGCAGGCGCATCTTACACAGTGGCGGGTGAGAGAGAGCCTGTGAAAAAGAAACTGTCAATCACTTATAAAGCCATCAGATTTCGTGAGAACTCACTCACTATCATGAGCACAGCATGAGGGAAACTGCCTCCATGATCCAATCAACTCCCACGAGTTTCCTCCCTCAACATGTGAGGATTATGGGGATTGCAATTCGAGATGAGATTTGGGTGGGGACACAGAGCCAAACCACATCAGAGATTATGATTGGCACCAATTCAAATTCTAGCTCCATCATTAACTAGTTGCATTAACCCCTTCCGGACACCTTACACTAAAATTAACTCCAGATGGATTAAAGATCTAAACATGAGACCTAACACCATAAAAACCCTAGAAGAAAGCTTAGGCAGAACCATTCAGGACATAGGTATAGGCAAGGACTTCATGGCTAAAACACCAAAAGCAATGACAACAAAAGCCAAATAGACAAATGGGATTGAATTAAACTCCAGAGCTTCTGTACAGCAAAGGAAACGAGCGACCCAGCAACCAACAGAATGGGAAAAAATTTTTGCAATCTACCCATCTGACAAAGGGCTAATATCTAGAATCTACAAAGAAGTAAAACAGATTTACAAGAAAAAAACAAACCCATTCAAAAGTGGACGAAGGATATGAACAGACACTTTACAAAAGAAGACATACATGAGGCCAACAAACATATGAAAAAATGCTCATCATCACTGGTCATTAGAGAAATGCGAATCAAAACCACATTGAGATACCATCTCATGCCAGTTAGAATGGTGACCATTAAAAAATCTGGAGACAACAGATGCTGGAGAGGATGTGGAGAAATAGGAACACTTTTACACTGTTGGTGGGTGTGTAAATTAGTTCAACCATTGTGGAAGACAGTGTGGCGATTCCTCAAGGACCTAGAAATAGAAATACCATTTGACCTAGCAATCCCATTACTAGATATATACCCAGAGAATTATAAATTGTTCTATTGTAAAGACATATGCACATGTATGTTTATTGTGGCACTGTTTACAATAGCAAAGACCTGGAACCAACCCAAATGTTCATCATCAATAGACTGGATAAAGAAAATGTGGCACATATACACCATGGAATACTATGCAGCCATAAAAAATGATGAGTTTGTGTCCTTTGTAGGGACATGGATGAATCTGGAAACCATCATTCTCAGCAAACTGACACAAGAACAGAAAACCAAACACTGCATGTTATCACTTATAGGTGGGTGTTGAACAATTAGAACATGTGGACACAGGGAGGGGAGCATCACACACTGTGGTCAGTAGTGGGGGGGCTAGGGGAGGGACAGTGGTGGGTTGGGAGGGTGGGGAGGGATAATGAGGGGAGAAATACCAGATATAGGTGATGGGGGGATGAAGGCAGCAAACCACTTGCCATGTATGTACCTATGCAACAATCCTGCATAATCTGCACATGTACCCCAGAACCTAAAGTACGATTAAAAAAAAGAAAAGAGGAGAGCTTCATATCTACTTTCCAGTAACGATTTTGGTAAAAGTACCATGGGGGAGGACTGACAAATTTGGAACTGGAAACTCGGTCTGTGAAAGTGAAATACAAATTGGCAGGACAACCCACTAGAAAATGGGGCCAAGAACAACAAGAAACCAACCACAGATTAATCAGGGAAATGAAAGCAAATGCAATACTTTGTATCTTTCAAATAGGGGAATATCTGTAGTCTCACTGCTGGGAGGATTATAAATCAGTATGGCCATTTGGGAAGGTATTTTGGCAGTTTGTCAAAGTTCCACTCAGCACTGTGCCTCTCTCTTCTGCCCTATATGAAGCACCAAGAGCTGAGAAACAACCTCAGGAAGAGAGAGAGAGAGACCTTGCTCAGATTTATTTATTCTTAGTTTGTCAATTCCTGTCATATTACATACGTATTCTATTTTGTTGTTTATTAGCTGCCTCACTTATTGAAACGTAAGTTCATTGGAATGAACTTTATTGGAATGTAGGAGAGGACAGGAATTTCATCTCTCATGTCCATAGGCATATGAACATGAAATTCAGAATATGAATACATAAAAAGATCCCGCAGGGTTCTGGAAAGAACTGCATGCAATTGTTCTGCATCTTGCTTTTTCAGTCAATAGTTGGCTTGGAGGTCAAGCCACATTGGTACTTATAGATTTAGCTAATCTATTCAACTTCTGATTCTGTAAACATTGCTCTATTGCAGGGCTAGAAACTCAAATTCAACCTCCATTACATGGGAAACCTAAATGTGATGTCCAGGAGAAAGGTGTGTTATGATCAAATATCACGACTTCCTAATTATATGGCCACTTGAAACATTGTGCATGCCAAGTAAATCACCAAACAACACACACACCTGGGCTATATTTTGCTGAAGAACCAGCATTTTGTGAACTTTGCTACTGTCTTCTCATGTCTTTGTAATCTTCTGTGGGTAACCATTGGTGTTTTAAGTTACTTCCTCTTTCCTTCCCAAGTTGGTACTAACTTGGGTTACACACTTTGGGATAAACTTGAGAACACAGGAGATAGAAAAAAGAAAAAAAATATTAGTTGTGTTACCTTAAAGCTGATTGGAGAAAGAGGCTTTAGATCTGTGGCCAAAGGGACTTACTGACCCCTACCTTCTAAAATTGACAGAATCCTGGGCATAGTCATGGGTACCACTGCCTGCCTCTACGCTGAGGGCTGGATTATTACCACCTGACAGGTAAGGAGGGACATACTTCCTGCGGCTGATGGATTTCATCAGACAGGGGCAAAAGCTGAGCCATGCATGTTAGTTGCTTTGCTCAAATGCACTTACCTTACTATTCTTTGTTTGTTTCACTTATAAGTTACTGTTCTTCTTACACAGAGAAATCACTGGAGGTAGAGAAAAAGGCTGGGAGTGTTATTCTTTTTTTTTTTTTTTTTCCTTTTTGAGATGAAGTTTCGCTCTTGTTACCCAGGCTGGAGTGCAATGGCACGATCTCTGCTCACCGCAACCTCCGTCTCCTGGGTTCAAGCAATTCTCCTGCCTCAGCCTCCCAAGTAGCTGGGACTACAGGCGTGTGCCACCACGCCCAGCTAATTTTTGTATTTTTAGTAGAGATGGGGTTTCACCATGTTGACCAGGATGGTTTCGATCTCTTGACCTCGTGATCCACCAGTCTCGGAGGGAGTGTTATTCTTATAAAAATTCCTCCCCATAGAAGTATAAAACTAGCGGGGAGATTGATCCTTTTAATAGTAATTAGTGTTTTCTGTCTGGAAACATGTTCTTATCTCTCTGTCGTTTTAATACAACACCTTAACTAAGGCAGTTCTTGACCTTGGTCTCTGTTCACTTATTTTGCCAGCTAGGTAGCAAAAATCTTTTCATTGTAACTTCCACTATGCCTACAAGTCATCGGTCACAGATTCCTCCTTCTAAGATAGCTTTGATTACTATTTCTAGTTTATTAGTTCTGACTTATTCCCTTATTTATTCACATTTCTCTTATGGTTCTCAATTATTTGTTTCTAAAATATGGTGACTTTTGGCCAGGTGCGATGACTCATGCCTGTAATCCCAGCACTTTGGGGAGCTGAGGTGGGAGGATTTCCTGAGGCCAGGAGTTTGAATCCAGCCTGGAAACGTAGCAAGATCCCATCTCCACACACACACACACACACACACACACACACACACACACACACACACACACAAATTAGCTGGGCATGGTAGCACATGCCTGTAGCCCCAGCTACTCAGGAGACTGAAGTGGGGGGATCACTTGAGCCTAGGAATTTGAGGCTTCAGTGTGATATGATTATGACACTGCACTCCAGTCTGGGCAGCAGTGAGACCCTGTCTTCTGACAAAACACAAAACAAAAGAACTAAAATATGTTTACTTTCCATAGGTGATTTTTTTCCCTCTCATAACTTTATTTTCCATATAAAATCTTTGTCTCTAGCCCAGACCTCTATCCTAAGCTGATCCATATATCCAAATGTTGTCGAGTTTCGTGTATCCAAAAGTTCTCATCTTCCCCTCAAAACCTGTTCTATTGCCTGACGGTCAGTCTATTTAAACTTTAACTCCTGTGGAGTTTAAAATCATACGGACTTTATAGGGTTCACTGGAAAGATTAGATGAGATAATGAAAGAGATTTTTGCTTAGAAGTCAAGAGAAATAAGGACGGTAAAGTCCAATTGCAGAATTTAAACCTGCACCAAAACCCACAAAGCACAGTTTTTATCTTGTGACTTCTTCACTATCCTATGCTAGAATTGGTGTTTTCCTTTTTCCTTCATAGCTCAAAAGGGTCACAAAGCAAGGGAATTTTCTATTTTTACAGGTGTTTTAAAACATCTGCATTCTTTCTCATACTCAATTTATAGTTTAGGGGCATATAAGATTCTAGGCAATATGTTTTTCCTCAGAATGTTTAAGGCTTTGCTTCATTATATTCTAGCATCTAATGTTGCTCATAAGAGGTTGCGTTTCTGATTTCTTATTCTTAGTATATGACCTATTAATTTTTCCTCTCTGGATACTTTTAGAACCTTTTGTAAAAATCCGTGGGATTCTGAAATTTCAAAGTGACGTGCCTTGTTTGACTTTTTCTTATTCATCCTGTACAGCATTTTATGGGCTCCTTCCACTGGAGTTGGGCCTTTCAATTCTGAAGAATGTTTTCCTATTATTTTCTTCAGTGATTTCCTTTTCTTTCTTTGCTGTTTTAAGTCCAATTATTTAGACATTGCAATTTCAGAAAAATACTTTTTTCTTTTCTCCACTATTTTCTGCTTCCTAATCTTTTCATCTATTTATGGGATATTCCCTCAACTTCATATGCTATTATTGAATTTTAGTTATAAAATACTTTAATTTCTAAAGGTTCTTTCCTTGTTCTCGGATTGCTCTTTTGTGTGGAATGCTGTTCCTTTTGCAATTCGTGGTCCAGAGATGCAATATCTCCTTTCACTCTGCTAAAGATGCTGATACAAGTCCAGATAAAGATGGGGATCTTTCCTCTGCTCCTGGAGTCATTTCTGCATGACCCAGGTTCCTTATTTATACTAGTTTGGCTTTCTTTCTGTTGATTAGAGGACTTTTCAAGTGTCTGGTTATCCTTAGCCGACCATTTTCTTTCCAGTGGCAAAATATACAGCATGTGAAATTTACCATTTTAATCATTTTCGAATGGACAGTTCAGTGGTATTAAGCGCATTCACATGGTTGTGCAATCATCACTGCCATGCATCTCCAGAACTTTCTCATCTTCTCAAACTGAAACTCTGTACCGGTTAAACACTAATTCCCCATCCCCCTTCCTGCAGCCCCTGGTAACCATGATTCTACTTTCTCAATGAATTTGACTATTTGAAGTACTTCATATAAGTGGAATCAACCATTATTTATCCTTTTTGTGTCTGGCTTATTTCACTGAGCAAAATGTTTTCATCCATGCTGTAGCAAGTATCAGAAATTCATTCTTTTTCAAGGCTGAGTAATTCCATTGTATGTCTGGACCATGCTTTGTTTATCCATTCATCTATTGATGGGCATGGGTTGCTTCCACCTTTTTTAAAATTTTTACTTTAAGTTCTGGGATACATGTGCAGATCTTGTAGGATTGTTACATAGATGTACACATGCCATGGTGATTTGCTGCCTCCATTCCCCCCCACCCATCATCTACATTAGGTATTTCTCCTAATGCTATCCCTCCCCAATCTCCCCATCCCCTGTTATCCCTCCCCTAGCCTGCCACACTTCAACAGACCCCAATGTGTGATGTTCCCCTTCCTGTGTCCATGTGTTCTCATTGTTCAACAGCCACTTATAAGTGAGAACATGCGGTGTTTGGTTTTCTGTTCTTGTGTCAGTTTGTTGAGAGTGATGGTTTCCAGATTCATCCATGTCCCTGCAAAGTACATGAACTCATCCTTTTTTATGGTTGCATAGTATTCCATGGTGTATATGTGCCACATTTTCTTTACCCAGTCTATCATTGATGGGCATTTGGTTTAGTTCCAAGTCTATTGTAAACACTGCCGCAATGAACATACGTGTGCATGTGTCTTTACAATAGAACAATTTATAATCCTTTGGATGTATACCCAGTAATGGGATTGCTGGGTCAAATGGAATTTCTATTTCTAGATCCTTGAGGAATCACCACGCTGTCTTCCGCAATGGTTGAACCAATTTACACTCCTACCAACAGTGTAAAAGCGTTCCTATTTCTCCACATCCTCTTCAGCATTTGTTATCTCCAGATCTTTTTTAATGATCACCATTCTAACTGGCGTGAGATGGTATCTCAATGTGGTTTTGATTGCATTTCTCTAATGACCAATGATGATGAGCAATTTTTCATATGTTTGTTGGTCTCATAAATGTCTTCTTATGAGAAGTGTCTGTTCACGTCCTTCTGATTATTGTCAATAAGACTGTAATGAACATGAGTATACAAAGATCAGCTCCAGTCCCTGCTTTCAATTCTTTTTTTTTTTTTTTTTGAAATGGGGTCTCTATGTTGCGCAGGTTGTAGTGCAGTGGCTCTTCACAAGCGTGATCATTGTGCACTGTAGCTCAGACTCCTGGGTTTAAGTGATCCTCCTGCCTGAGCCTGCTGAGTAACTGGGACAGCAGGTATGTGCCGTTGCTCTTGGCTCTTTCAGTTTACTTTTAAAGTGAGACAATAAAAATTTATTAGGGCTGTGTGTATGTATGTGCACAGATTGCTAGGGAGCTCACCGTAAGTGAATGGGATTTCAAAAAAGCCATTCATGAGAGGATCCCAGGAAGAGTCTATCTTTTATAGAAGAGTCTATCTATTATTATTTCAAAGTCCTATTTATTAGGCTCATGCTTTCTCCTCTATATTTAGCAGAGATAGCTGAACATTTGCAGCATACAGCACAGCACCCAGGGAAGTGCCTGGAACTTGCTGAATGAATGGTATGTGGGTGTCATTCTTTCTCAACTTTCTTATATAATTTCCCCATATTCTGATATTTCATTGATAGTTTTAGTTGCAATTTGGAAAGTCAGGAATGAGATGGGGAGCAGGGAGCAGTCAAATTATACGTTTGTGCTCAATCTGCCTTGATACTTGGAAATTCCTTTGACACATTTCCTTTAGTTGGCTCTGGGAGCAGAGACTACATTTTATATGCACAAACTACTTAGACAACTGTGTGGGTATTCCTGGAGCAAGCAGATGATAACGGAGATGCCTCAGGGACATGAGGTGGGTGCAAGGGATGGGGAACTGAGAGGGAGGGAAGATGTCTCAGGGAGAGTGGACTTCTTGCTTGGGGGTCCTATCCTCCTCTTGTCTCCTGTTTTCAGATGCTCTGCTCTGACCCTTTCATGGGGCAAGCTCCCTAGGACGGTAGGTTTCAGGTGGAAAAGTTAAAGATTTATTGTGGTGGTGGTTGAAAAGTAGGGCTAACTTTGGCCGGGCGTGATAGCTCAAGGCTGTAATCCCAGCTCTATGGGGGGCTGAGGCAGGTGGATCACTGGAGGTCAGGAGCTGGAGATCAGCCTGGCCAACAGGGTGAAACCCTGTTTCCACTACAACTACAAAAATTAGTCAGATGGGTGGTACATGCCTGTAATCCCAGCTACTTGGGAGGCTGAGGCAGGAGAATTGTTTGAACCTGGGAGGCTGAGGCTACAATGAGCCAAGATCGCTCCACTGTACTCTAGGCTGGGCAACAGAGCCAGACTCAGTCTCAAGAAGAAGAAGAAGAAATTAAGGCAAACTTCCATGAGAGATTTTCTCACAGACAGGGCCATGGTGCCATTATCTCCATTGCAGTGTTTGAGCAAAGCACAAGGATAAAGTCAGGAGGGAAGAACGAGGTCTGGGCAGCTGGTGTTCGCTTCAGCCTCTTTCAGAGGCACCTCAGAGCCATCGGGGAACACGAACGAGCTATTGCCTTTCCCTGCACAGCCCCAGTGAGAACCTGGGTGTGATGTGCAGATATGGAGGTGCATTGTTGCTGGCTTCTCAGTGATAGTCTTCCTTCTAATTTCCCTATTCTACTGCTGGCAAATTTATGTAAAATCCATGTATATCTACTTAAGTTTGGCTCCCACTGATGTTATTGTTATTTATTTATTTACACATTCCTAGGTGGATTATGTAAGATTTAACAGTTTCTTTCTTGAAGTCTTGCACTTTTATCAACAGAATACCATCTGCCATCATTAGAGAGTAGTGGATGTGGATGTGTCTCAGGAATTAGTTGATGTCCTGTGAACTAGATTTGGATAAGCTTCTGCAGCCTCTGCTAATGAGTGTAAGATGGTTACCAGGGCCTGCTATTACAGAGAGTGATTATAAAACAGGCAGAAGTCTCAGGCAGGGCACGGTGGCTCACACCTGTAATCCCAGCACTTTGGAAGGCCAAGGCGGACGGATCACCTGAGGTCGAGAGTTCGAGACCAGCCTGATCAACATAGAGAAATCCATCTCTACTAAAAATACAAAATTAGCTGGGTGTGGCGGTGCACCCCTGTAATCCCAGCTACTCAGGAGGCTGAGGCAGAAGAATCACTTGAACCTGGGAGGGAGAGGTTGCGTTGAGCTGAGATTGCACCACTGCACTCGATGCTAGAAAACTACTACTTTTGGCTGGGTGTGGTGGCTCACATCTGTAATCCTAGTACTTTGGGAGGCCGAGGCAGCTGGATCACCTGAGGTCAGGAGTTTGAGACCAGCCTGGTCAACATGGTGAAACCCTGTCTCTACTAAAAATACAAAAATTGGCCGGGTGTGGTGTCGGATGCCTGTAATTCCAGCTATGCAGGCGGCTGAAGCAGGAGAATTGCTTGAACCCAGGAGGCAGAGGTTGCAGTGAGCTGAGATCACACCACTGCACTCCAGCCTAGGAGGCTGAGACTCCATCTTAAACAAACAAACAAAAACTACGAAAAGAAAATGACTCCTTTCAATTGTGAGCTTAAGGAAGCATTTAGCTAAAATCTGAGGGATAAGAAAGAACTAACTGGTAGAGACCCTTAGTGCCTGAAATAGACCAATGATGGGGATTTCTGTAAAAAAACTGAAACACCTTCCTAACTTTTTCAAGGCATTTTCATAAGGTGAAGACGGGATACCAGGAACTGAAGCCTAGGAAGGATTTTCTGTGTCCACTTCCATCTACTATAAGATGAACCCCAATTCTCTGTTTGGCAGTTGTTTATTGATCAATGTTAGGTTTAAGGATTGTGAGGTTCTACCTTTTCTCAGTCTTCATGGAAATCTGAGTTGAACAATTAATGTTTGATTATGGTTAAATGTTGAACGATTAAGCTTAATCAGGTTTTTATGAAGAATTGAGCAACAATGCCTTTCACAGTATACTCTCTGACAAGTACCTATTGCACAAGTGTTCTGTTTTGCCAGTTAAGGATAGAACAATGGGAATCATTACATTTTTAAATAAAAGCTGAGTAGGCTAATGCAATTGCCTGGTAGTTTCTTCTTGCCCACTGCACATATAGAGCCAATTCACTCAGAGAGTGGTATTGCAGTAAAGAAAGAGGTTAATTAACGCAAGGCTAGTCATGCAGAAGGTGAGAGTTTGTTACTCAAATCATCTCCCCAAGAACTCAGAGGCTGGGGTTTTTATGAGCAACTTGGCAGGCAGGGGATAGGGAATGGGTGCTGCTGATGGGTTGGGGGAGAAATCATAAGTGTGTGGAAAATGGCCCTTGTACACTGAGTTAGCCCCTGGCTAGGGAGCCATGAGTTATGGGTCTTAGTGGAGTCAGTAGGTTGCCAGAATTCAGAAGTCTGAAAAATATCTCAAAAGACCAATTTTTAGGTTCTAGAAGAATGATGTCATCTGTAGGAGCAATTGGGGAAGTTATAAATCTTGTGACCTCTGTCACAGAAAATGATTATAGAAAGGCAAGCTATGCCTACATTTTAGCAGAATTCAGGCCCCTCCCATAATCCTAATCTTGTGGCCTTTCATTATTCTTATAAAGGCAGTTTCAATCCCTGAACAAGAAAGGGGTTAGTTTTACAGAGGGGCTACTATCACCCTTGCCTCAAAGTTAAGCTGTAAACTAAATTCATCCCATAGTTAGCTTGTTCTACTCTGAGAAATGAACGAGGGTGGCCAGTCTGTGAGGCTAGAAGCAAAATGGAATCAGCCATAGTAGATTTCTCTCACTGTCATAATCTTTGCAAAGGCAGTTTCATTAAGAAAAAATATATCTAAATATAAGCCCACCCCACTAGTATACATTGTACCTCCTGGTGTTGTTTAGAGTGAATTTTCCCTCCTCTTTCCCCTTTTCAGAGCTAATGTATTATTCAATAAATAAATGTAGGCTGATTTCAACCCATAGGAATGAATGATTGAAGCACCACGGTTATAAGCCATGGAGCATGGCTGTAAAAAATTTACTCCAAATACTTTTAAAAGCAGATACTATCTAATAACCATGCAGGTTATTTAAAAAGTTAGAGTGAAACACTCACAAAATGTCTAATTTTGAGAATTATAAATTCCGGTGTCCTTTGCCAAAGAAAGCATTTGTAAAATGTAATTGTCAAAGATGATGCTACATTATTTTTTGGAAGACTTAACAACTTAGCAAAGTACATGAAAAAGCAACTTAACCATCCCTTGAAAGACTCAGCAGGAGTTTATCAGGTAATGAAATGTGTCCTGCGTGTAGGGATTGGGGTTGAAGAGCTATTTAGGGGAACAACAGAGACTTGCAAGGTGGAAAAGTCACTCCAAGCAGATGGAGAAGCAGGGACCGAAGTGTGGAGGTGGAGGGAACACATCACATGTAGAAAGACAGCTACATTTTGATGGGAAATAGGATGGGTGAGATTGTCAACACCATTAGATTGGAAGCTTTGTTTATCTAATTCAGGGGGTTGGCTAACTATCTCCTAGGGACCAAAAGTTTTTGTAAATAAAGGTCTATCAGAGCAAGGTCATGTCCATTTGATTACATATTATCTGCTACTGCTTTTGTACTACATTGACAGAGTAGTGCAGAAATCATCACTGCTGCTGCAGAAACAGTGTGGCAAACAAGCCTCAAAATATTTACTATCTGGCCCTTTCTAGATGAAGTTGCTGACTTCTGAACTAACTCTTTGCATGTCCCCTGGTATGGAGATTCCAGTGTAATGCCTGGTACACAGTAGGTGCTCAATATACCGGTGAGTTATATTGAATTGAAGCATTCACTGGTATTCAAATAAGGGGCCTCTCGTGGTTCTTCTTGTTAGGAACTTGGAGCTTTATCTTAATGGTAAAGCATTTTTAAGCCATGTATTCATGCACACATTCATTTATGCATTCTTATTCTTCGAGACTCACCTCTAGCCTGAATTGGCCTCCCTCTGCTGTGTCTCTAGCAAACTGGGCAAAACATTCAACAGGCTGCTTCCTGTGGGCTGGTTTCTCCACTAGACTGTGATCTACTTGAAGAAAAAGGGTATTTCTATTGTCTCTGTATTCGCCTGGCATGACACAATGCCTGCAACATTGGGAGACCTTGATAAATACTCTTTGAATGAATGAAATGAGTATTTGTCAAGCACTATTTTGAATGACTCAAGAAATCCAGAGACAATGCTGATTTGAGAAGACACTTGTGTTCGTAAGAATTATGTGGAAGTGCTTTATAATCTAAACAGAACGATGCAAATGGAAAATTCTTTTAGTGTTTAAAAACTCTTTCTTCTTGTATGTATCTTAAGTGTGTAATCTCCTTCAGGAATTAATGACAAGAAAACAGATCTCAGTTCAAATTCTAGCTTTTCTTCAATTTCTAATAATGAGCAACTGGGTTTGCACAAGCCTAAACCAGGATCGCTTTAAAAAAAAAATATATATATATATATATATATATATATATATTTAAAAATTCAATAGCTTTTGAGGTACAAGTGGTTTTTAGTTGCATGAATGAATTGTATAGTGGTGAAGTCTAAGATTTAGAGCACCGGTCACTTGACTAGCGTACATTGTACCCAATATGCAGTTTTTTATTCCTTACCCAACTTCCAAGTCTCCAAAGTTTTTATATCACTCACCCTGTATGCCTTTGCCAACTCATAGCATAGCTCAAGGGGCTCACATTTTTAATAATGCAATTGAAATTGAAAACTTTTTTTTTTTTTTTTTGAGATAGAGTCTCACTCTGTCACCAGGCTGGAGTGCAATGACGTGATCTTGGCTCACTGCAGCCTCTACCTACCGGGTTCAAGTGATTCCCCTGCCTCAGCCTGCCAAGTAGCTGGGACTACAGGTGTATGCTACCATGCCCAAATAATTTTTCTATTTTTAGTAAAGACAGAATTTCACCATGTTGGCCAGGATGGTCTCCATCTCTTGACCTCGTGATCCACTTGCCTCAGCCTCCCTAAGGGCTGGAATTACAGGTGTGAGCCACCGCACCCGGCCAAAAATGAAAAATTTTATGGGGTTCCATGGAAGAATGTTCATCCTTACAATTTGGATAATCCACATTTTTAAATAGAAGAATATCTCTGAAAAAAGTGGCTCTGCTTTTAGCCATTGAATGTCTTTGGGAAGCAATAAACACAAAGGGATATTTTAGAAAAGGTTTTGTCTCACAGATTTCTTTAGTGCTCAAAGCGAGTTTACATGCACTGTCTCATTCAATCACCAAAATATGCAGTGAGGTATTATTAAACATATTACCCCAGTTAAACATAGAGCCACCTAGCAATTCCACTTATAAGCATACAACCCCCAGCCCAAAATTTAAAACAAATATTCAAAACAACTTGTACATATATGTTGACAAAAACACTATTCATCAATAGAATAGACAAAGGACAATAGAAAGCCAATAGAAAGAGAAAGGACGAAAGGGTGGAAAATGCAGAATCTTTGATTGCTGGGTGGCCACATGGCCATCCATGGTATGGAACTCCAGTTGGGTTGTGCTCAGGTAGTAAAGGAAAAAGTTAGCAGTGAAATTTAGAGATGAATTCAACGCCTGGGGAGTTGGTTCACTGGATGCATAAGGAAATGCAAACCAACAAGGAAAAAATGAGATATTTAAACTCTTGGTTATTGTTATCTATAGTAGCTAAAATGAAAGTAAGAGAGTGCTGGGTTGGGTGTTGAGGCTGATGTGGGTCTGTCTGAGCTCATGTCATTAGCCTCAAAGCTACTGTCAAAGGGGAAAACTATGCCAGGGCAAGAGATTACCAAGAAGGTGGGCAACCTAGGGGAGGGCAAAACCAAGTAACTATTGAAACCAGAGGGGATAGTGTGAAGGAATTGTTCCACTTCGTAGATTGGTATCATCAGCTCATGGAGGAACCTTTACTAAAATGGATAGTGAGAGTAACATATCTGAGAGCTGTGTCTTTGCTTTTAAATGCTGCAGAGTAGAAAAAAGTTTGAGTTGATTCAGGCCCCACAGCTCACTACTAAATAATCATAGATATGTGATTTAGACACACAGGTGGGTATTCCTGAGGGAACAGCGGCCTGATGGACTAGATAAAAGTCACTGTAAGGTTCAAGTGATTCTCCTGCCTTAGCTTCCCCAATAGATGGGATTGCAGGCACCTGCCACCATGCCTGGCTACTTTTTCTATTTTTAATACAGACAAGGGTTCACCCACATTGGCCAGACTGGTCTCGAACTCCTGACCTCAAGTGGTCCACCCATCATGGCCTTCCAAAGTGCTGGGATTGCAGGCATGAAGCCACCATGCCAGGCCATGACTTACTTTTCAATCAGACTCTGGCATAGCATTATGAGACAAGGAAAAAATATTTAACCTGAAAATATATTTCCTTGCCATACCTTGAAATTGCCCTGCAAAGTCTCTTGTGGGAACAGTCCATATTTTATAGAGAATCTTCTTTCCTCTTTGTTTTCTTTTCTTTCTTTGTAGATCCAGGAGATGATCAACTAAGGGCCAGGCACCCTTGTAGGTCTAATAAGAAACATTTTACAACCTGCTCTCTCTCTGAAGTCTGGTATCTGAGAGATTCCTCTGCACAATAAAACTTGGTCTCCACAATCTTTATCTTAAGCTGAACATTCCTTTCCACTAATCCTGGGTCTTCAGATAAACTCAACCAATTGTCAACCAGAAAATGTTTAAATTTACCTATAGCCCGGAAGTCCCCACTTTGAGTTGTCCCACCTTTCTAAACCAAACTAGTGTATTTCTGAAATGTATTTGATTGATGTCTCATTTCTCCCTAAAATATATAAAATCAAGCTTTACCCCGACCACGTTGGGCACATGTTCTCAGGACTTCCTGAGGGCTGTGTCACGGGCCATGGTCACTCATTATTTGAGTTAGAATAAATCTCTTAAAATATTTTACAGAGTTTGACTCTTTTTTTTTTTGACACTATTTAAATTATTAGTGTTATGTATCTCATTGTTTTACTTCTGGAAAAAAAAAAAAAAAAAAAGCAAGTCATGGTATTCTGAAGTCTCGAGCTGATTAAATAGCCTGTGAATCTCCCTCATTTGGAATCCCACTGGGCTTGATCTGTTTTTCATTGCCAGAGCACAGCTGCTAAAGCTATAGCACTTCAAGCACCCTCCCTAAAGGCTCAGGGACCTTTGTGGAAGAGAAGGGCATGTGAGGTTCTAAGAGCCGGGTTGCAGATGGAGTGTGGAGGCCAGAGCAACTTGGGCGCCAATCAGCCATGTTGGCTTCTGATTAACCCCTGTTCTGGAAATGCTTCTAAGATTTCCAGTTTATCCATTGTTTCCTGTGTAAGAGCAAGTACTTATCATAAATCTCGCCCTTAGGTCAAACAATCTTGAGATTATAGTACTTCAATTATCCTACACATCCCTTTTGAATCACCCTTTCTTTGTGGTATACATCCCTGGCTCTGGGGGTTAAGGGGACAAGGATCTACTATCTTATCTTGCCGCTTCTTGAGACACAGTCATGGCATCTGTTTGTAAGTTTCTGTTTAATGTTTCTGAGAGGGCTGGGTGCAGCGGGATCACACCTGTAATCCCAGTACTTAGGGAGGCCGAGGTGGGCAAATCACCTAAGGTCAGGAGTTCGAGACCAGCCTGATCCACATGGAGAAACCCCGTTTCTACTAAAAATACAAAATTAGCCAGGCATGGTGGTGCATGCTTGTGATCCCAGCTATTTGGGAGGCTGAGGCAGGAGAATCATTTGAACCCAGGAGGTGGAGGTTGTGGTGAGCCAAGATCGCACCACTGCACTCCAGCCTGGGCAACAAGAACAAAATTCTGTCTCAAAAAAAAAAAAAAAAAAAGTTTCTGAGAGACTGGATTTGTCAGCCTCTTTCTTTGGACTCTCAGCTTCCTTGGACTTAGGGAGTAGGTTTGCACAGACCTGCCCACATTGGAACAGTATGAATAGACAAAGTGTGCACAGTTATCACTGAAATTAGACCACCTGCCATGAAAGAAAACTGGGCGTGCATTCACTCAACAATGGCCATCCATTGCTCAACGTTATCTGTTCTACTGGCTTTTATTTTAGTTGGTTTTTCTGAGGATGGAGTCTCTCTCTGTCCCCCAGGCTGGAGTGCAATGGTATGATCTTGGCTCACTGCAACCTCTGCCTCCTGGGTTCAAGCGATTCTCCTGCTTCAGCCTCCCGAGCTGCTAAGATTACAGGTGCCCGCCACGACACCCAGGTACTTTTTGTATATTTCGTAGAGACGGGGTTTCACCATGTTGGCCAGGCTAGTCTTGAACTCCTGACCTCAAGTGATCTGCCTGCCTTGGCCTCCCAAAATTCTGGGATTACAAGCATGAGCCACCACACCTGTCCTTGTCCTAACAGCTTTTGTTGCTTATTATCCCCACCTCAAATCTTTTTTTAACATCTACTCAGGTATTCTAGATTTTTGTCCCCAACACCATTGACTCCTGGGACCTTGTGGGATGCTAAATAACTGGAGAAAGGCAGCAAAAAGGCAGATTGTTCAGGTGAAACATCCAAGGGTTTATCATCAAGTTTCACCTTTGGCTCTAATCCGAAGCATTTCTGTCTTATTGATTCTGTGGATTTTCCAGATTGCCTTCCACTTGAACCTCTGTGCCTCTGAAGGAGTCCCCAAGGGCTGGACTCAGCCTGATCAGGGTTGGAGTTGGGACTTATCGGCAAGTGACCATTCAACCTGTGAAGGTCAAGAGGAAAGAGGCGGAAGTTACCTGGAGGAAAGAGGCAAGGGGCTCGGGGCTCAGAGAAGGCTCCTTTGTGCTTGTGCTCTTGGCCCCCTTTCCCATAGCGGACGGGTCCCACCTATGTCTCCTGCATGCACCATTTTCATCATTTTCCTTCATACTTACACTCAGTAAAAGAGGAAACTTCCTGCAGCATAATTCTTACTCCGCAAGAGGAGATTCAGTAGGGAAGATGCATTTATAACTCTACAAATCTAGATATTAGACTCACTGGAATTATGGGAGAAGATCTGAATATGTCCTCTTACATCCAGAGAAACTAGAACCATCTCCTGGGACAAGATAATGAGCTTAGAGAGTTTTACAGGAGGAAAAATGTGAGCTTATTTTAGTATTATAGACTGATGCAGAGACCAAAGCTGAGACTCCGGGTGAATGTGCCCAAGCCAGTCCTAATAGCTCACCCTCAATAATACCAGCCCTTTCATTTTTTTTAATTTCTCGATAGATTTATTGATTTTTATCAATGCTGAGCAGATGAAAGCTGAATCTGCTCAGGAGAAATATTCCATAGATTAATTTATTTCCTCCTGACTCAGAAAGAGGGAATTCCTGGAACTCCTTCCTGGTGAAGGAGTTTGCACACTCTAATTTCCCTGCTACAGAAGACCAAATATCCACTGGATAGTTTCTGAAGGTGACTTCTTTGCTCTTTCCCCAAATGTCCAAGCCACACAGGCTCCTGTACTCCTCTCAGGTTTCTAAGAGAGGAGTAAGCTGTTCTGAGCACGGCCCAGGCACCCCACACAGCACATGAAAATTTGATGTGTGCAATAAAGCCTGTCTTGCTTAATGCATCCAGCCCCTTTGTCCATGGGAGCTAATATCCTTTTGGGAAATACTGTGATTTCATCTGAAATGTTGGGGAAAGGGAGGGCAGAGAGGGAATGTGGGACTTTGCCATGCAACCCCTTACTCCGACCACTTAATAACTTGGCTAGAAGCCACAATCGATATAGAGCTGTCAGCTGGGCTCCAGCCCTCCCAGACTTCCCAATCAATCAACAAGATTTAGTAAGCCACTGGTTGGAATCTATGCCACATAAAAAGTGTGGGTTCCTAGACCAGTCCTACAGAGACTGATTAATTCCTCCTGGGCACCTGGATTAGCTTCCATTTGGAGAACAGTAGCCTGTTGATGGAGGCCCAGCTGTTAGACCTTCCCAGTGTATACCTAGGACAAATAGGCGTTTTGCAAATGATCCACTTATTTCTGCATTTTTCTCTCTACACATAACTCTTTCATCAGTTAATAGCCCATTTTTAAAAAAATGGAGTTATGTTTGAGGAAAGAGAATCATTGCAGTCTTTCTAATATGCCAAACTTCTTATATTCATTTCTTTTTGAACTTGTTCTTCCAAGAGGTATGCTATAATTTTTACTTAAGAGATAGTTATAACTACAACTCATTTTTTTTTCCATAGGAGGAAATGGTGGCAAGCCTGCCCTTCCCTCAAGAGGAGCCAAGAGGGAACCCTGAGCAGTGGACCTAGGACCTCAGCTCCCAGAAAACCTATCTAGCTTTAACAAGGATCAGGAAGGAGCCTCTGGAGTTTGGAATGAGACTGAGCTTTTCCGGCCTCCTCACCTCCAATAACAGAGTCTGGAGTCAGTTCTACACATGTACCCTTCTCTGTGCTTCAATGCTTTTAGCGCCGCTACTACTGATTGCCCTGAGTCCCTCACAACATATCCCATTTTCCCCTGTATCTCTGTTCACGTCCACGACATACAAGGCTCCAGATTCCCAGGTTATCATGTTTCTTGGCCTATTAACTCCCCAAAGGCACTCCATATTCCCATGCATTTCTTATCTGTCTTCATCTCATGCAAACCATCCACGCTGACATCAGGAATTCCTGGTCCATCAGTAGCCAAATTCTCTGTCTTCCACCTTTCCTCCGGATGGGCGCTTTTTCCTCTTGCTCTAATGGGGACCTGGCTTTTGCTGAGGTCAGTTTTCTCTGCCACTCTCTAAGTGATGGCTAGCTTCTCTCCCATCCCTTTTCCTTATACCTCAGAGCCTCCTCATTTCTTGTTTCTGCTTTCAGACCAGGCTTTCTCCTACCTTCATTAAAACCCCCATTGAACTCTCAAGTTATCAAGCCACTCAGACCCCAGTGCTACTTTTCTTGACCAAGCACTCAGGTTTCCCACTGCTTGACAGTTTTGCATCCTTGAAGGACATCTCACTGTCACCAGCACCACACCCATCTTAATTCTTGAAGATTTCCACATACCCTTGGATAATTTTCACTGTTCTTGAATTCCTCTCCTCCTTTGAAGTTATATGAAGTTATATTCTACCTTAGCTTGGCCATTCACTCCCATGTCCTCATCCTAGAACTCATCATTATCCATGCAGATTCTCATAATCTCTATTTTATGCCACTCTTTTTGATCACCACCTCCTGTGTTTTAACTTGTTACATCTTTTAACTCATGATATCTAGTAACTAACAATTTTCTGATCTCACAGGGACAGCCCATCCACTGATCCAATCGTTCCCCTGCCCACCACATCGTGATGTTACGGTTTCCCTTCTCGTACAGTTTAAATTCCACGGCTCCCTGTTCATTTTATTTCCTTGTCTGTGCCCTCAACTGCCTTGCACATCTCACATTGTTTCACTCTCTGCTCCATGCCTACACCCATGTAGCTGGATAAGGCTAGAAGCCAAAACCAAAAACTAACCTAAGGCTATTCCTTTTTTGACTCATGACTGCAAACATAATGCTGTGAGCAGTAATATATTTCCCTAGTCCATCCATTCTCCTCTCCCAGATAACTAGCTTATACCTTCTCCTCTTATCTCAGAAATCTCAAGCTTCCTCACACACCCACACTATTGGCTGATGACTTGCTTCCTGTATCACTGGGAAAACGAAGCAATCTGAAGAGGGCTTCCTCAAATTCCCACCACCAAATCCATCCACATACGGCATCTGCACCGTATGCTCTGCCTTCTGGACTTTTTCTAGATGAACTGTTTGTGTTCCCATAGTAAGCCAATCTTGTTTTTATACATTCATTCTATCCCTTCTCCTCTACCCTGTGACATCACACCAGCGATTCTCCCTGCTGTCTCTCACAGCATCAATTTCTCTCCTTCTCAAGTAACACGCTGTTAACTTGTTCTATCTTACAGAGCAAAACTTCCTGTTGGCCCCAATCCCTCACTAGCTACCTCCTACTCTGCTCCCTTTTGGATATAGCAATAGCTTGGACAAGGTCACTTTTGATGGAATGATTGGGGCAAAAGACAAACTGGAGCAGGTTTAAGAGAGAAGGGGAATTGAAAGAAATGAGTCTAGAGGACTCTTTCAAGGAGTTTGTTGTGAAGGGGAGCAGCAGATAGCTCCTACACCAGCAGTTGAGTTAACTTTAGTGAGTTAAAGTCGCAGGAGAAGAACCTGGGAACAGCAGGTTTCCATTTACCTGATGCTCATCAGAAGCCAGGCATGCTCACAGGACTGGAATGCAGATGGATGCAGAGAGATACAGACATCTGCTCTTTCTCTCGAAGAGCTCTGGCTCCGGGGAGAGACAGGGATGAACAGAATGGGTGGGGGGCTGCATGCTAACAACCAGACAGAGGCCTCTGCCCTACCTTTGTCTGCCCTAGCCTTCAACTTGTAGACACTCACAACTTTGTTTTCTCAGGTCCACACTGTTTCTTTCTTAACATCACCTGAGCTGCTTGGGGTCTTCTCAGGCAGACCAGTGTGGGACTCAACTCAGGGCAGACTTGACCCTGTCATGAGATAGAGCAAGCTCCTTCGCTCCGCCCTCGGGGCGCCAGGGCTAGAATCAGATGGTGGGATTGGCTCTGCATCTTTCCTGGTGCTTTCAAGGGAGCCCAATTCGGCCTGTCCTCTAGGTTTTGTCTCTTGAACTCCTGGAACATTTTTCTCCTCTCTAAGGGAGAAGAGCAACTGAGGGTCTATCTACCCCTGCAGGTCTCAGCCCTGCTCTTGCCACCACATGGATGCCCACAGATGGATCCTGACTTTAACGGCCCCCTTCCTCTCTCTTTCCAGAAAACATGTTGGAATGCAATTGACCAAGAGTAGGATGATTCTAAGGATGACGTTGATGCTGCTTTGATAAACACTGCATGTCCTCACTCATAAGTGGGAGTTGAACAATGAGAACACATGGACACAGGGAGGGGAGCATCACACACTGGGGCCTGTGAGGGGGTAGGAAGCTAGGGCAGGGATGGCATTAGGAGAAATACCTAATGTAGGTCATGGGGTGATGGATGCAGCAAACCACCATGGCATGTGTATAACTATGTGACAAACCTGCACGTTCCGCACATGTGCCCCAGAACTTCAAATATAACAAAAAAAGGAAAAAGAAAAAAAGTAAATTATTTGCGAATATTGGCATTTTAACCACCATGAATAACTATGACTGGCATTCTCACAAGGAATAAGGCTACTCCCTGTAATTGAGACTAAAGTGCTGTCAAGTTCAGCTACAATACAAGCAGGAGTCCCACAGGTCACCGAAAGGGGCAAAGGGCCTGGGTGGGAACTGTAGCAAGCTCGAGAAGAAGTGTCTGCCTTCAGGGGGCCAAATATGGCTTTCCTCCAGTTCATTACCATTGTTGACTGCACAGACATGACCCATCTTCCTAGTTTTCCAGAAAAGCTGGAAATCTAGACTTTCAGGGAAACCTGCCTTATAAATATTGATGACTAATGAAAAATCTAAATCTTCAAAAATGCTGGGCATGACAAACATAATACAACTGTCAGCTGAGTTTGGCCCATGGGCAGATATGCTGCCTAATCTGCTCTCCGACCTCCGGGTCTGGGCATTCCCAGAACGGCTTTGTCTCAGCCCTTCCAGCTCTGTGTCTGCCTGTGATCCCACTCAGCTTCCCAGGTCAGCATTTCAGCACCTTACCCTTGCTGCCTGGGTTAACTGGGAGAGGAGGGGGTTCCTGCATCCAGGGGCTGGAGAGATGTGAAGAGAGAGCAAAGTTAGTCTGTTTGTTTGTTTTGGGTTACGGGGAAGGCATGTACACAATCTGATGTGGATCAGTCTTTCACTTCCCTGGGGTCTGATGCTAGAACAGCCTCCATCATTGTCCTGTCCCCTTGAGTCAGTATATGGTGTGAAAGATGATGCAGGATACTCACTCACTCACCTATTCATTCATTTGCTTATTTATTCACTCATTCATTCATTCACCTACTCATTCATTCATTCATTCATTCACTCATTATTCATCTGTGTATTCACTCACTCATTTACACAGTTACTCATTCACTCACCTACTCACACATTCACTCATTCATTCACTCACACACTCACTCATTCACTTATTTATTTGCTCATTCACTTATTTACTCATTCACTCACACACCTACTCACTCACTCACTTATTCACTCATTCATTCACTCATTTATTCACTCACTCACTCATTTATTCCCCCACTGCTTCATTTACAAAGTATTTATAAAACACCTGCCAGGACTCTTGTGGACATTAGGAATTTAGCAGGGGAAAAACAGTCAAGAACCTGACTTCCTGAAGCTTATATTCTGGTGAGGAGACAGGCATGGACAGACAATAAACAAGTAGGTGTGTCACAAAATATGCATCTGGAGCTGAAAACTGCTTTCAAGAAAAATAAGGCAAATTAAAGGCAAAAAATGGTTAGTTTAAATGGATCAGAGGAAAGAGAAAGGCCAGTCAGAGGAGGTGTCATTTAAGAAAGATCTGGAGGAAGTTAGAGAGCAAGGCTTGCAAGTACTCACAGGAAGAGCTTTTCAGCAGGAGGGAGAGGAATTTTGGAGGTCCTGAGTGGGGGTGTGCTTAACCTTCCACAGAACAGCATGAAGGCTCACAGTGGCTGGAGAGAAGTGAGATAAGATGGGGGGAGGACACAGAGACGGTTGAAGAGGAAATCAAAGGCCAGGCGTTGGTCCTTTGGGCAGTGACATGATAGCGAGCCACTGAAGGATGTGAGCAGAGGGGAAGCATGATCTGATTTCCATCTGAAAAAGATCACTCTGGCTATGGTGTTGACAATAGACTACACTAAGGAGGGGCAGGCATGGAAGCAGGGAGCTGAACATCCAGGCTGTCTTAGGGGTCCAGGACTGAAATGATGGGGACCTAGGCTGGATGCTAGAGGGGGAGGTGATGTCTGCTGGATTTGGCATAGACATGCATTTATTTATTTATTTATTTATTTATTTATTTGGAGATAGAGTCTTGCACTGTCGCCAAGCTGGAGCTCAGTGGCGTGATCTTGGCTCACTGCAACTCCGCCTCCTGGGTTCAAGTGATTCTCCTGCCTTGGCCTCCCGAGTACCTGGGACTACATTAATTTTTGTATTTTTAATAAAGATGGGATTTTACCATGTTGGCCAGGATGGTCTTGATCTCCTGACATTGTGAGCTGCCCGCCTTGGCCTCCACAGTACTGGGATTACAGGCGTGAGCCACTGTGCCCAGCCAATTTGGCATATATTTTAAGAACCAAGTCAATAGGCTTTGCTGTCAGTTCTCTGAGAGCCCAGGTAGGATTGTGAGTGGAGGTGTGCACATGTGCACACTCGGGCACGTGGGTTGGAGCACCGGTCTGTGGGGGTACACGGTAGAACACAAGCACACGTGCTGGTACAGCAGCTTCACCCTTTCCAAGGGCAGGAGAGGCAGATCTGTGTTCTTTGGAGCTCTGCTGTGTTCAGCTGCTTTCAGTGAACCCAGCAGCACTCCTCCAGTGCTGCATCACTGTTTGGGTGCCAAGGCCACAGTTCCCTCTTCTCCTAGTAGCATTAGTGCCCTGAGACATACAGGGAGGTACTTTGTCTCCTGCCCGACTCAGGAAAATTTTGAGGGTGAACACCCATCCCACATCTTTCTGCCAGCCATTGGTGGACATGCCTGCAGGCTCTTTTCCACACATCAGAAGACAGGAGGAGGCTGAATCAAATAGAACAGACACATGTGACCGCCGGGCCTCCTCACAGCAGGGTTATTGACTAAAGCCTGGCTCTCTTATTTTTCTTTAGTTCTTATTCCTTGGGTGAGTTCGGCCCCTCTTACAACTTCAAAACTAAAGAGTCATTCTCTGGGTGACTCCAGGTGGACTCTCTGGCTTGTGTTCTGACTTCAAACAACACATCCATCTGATGGACTTGAAGGTGGACATGAGAATCAGCAGGAATTCTCTCTTAATCTTTCTAAGAGTCTAGTTTCTTGGATCAAGAGAAACTCTGTTTGTAAATTTTCTAAAGTTTACATCTCAGAGTTTCCAAAAATACACATTTTCTCCCTCCCTTTATCCCTTGATTCCTTCATTCCTTCCTTCAGTCTTAGAGTTTTACTTAGAAAAGGTGCAAATGACTGTTAGAACCAGAAAGGGCTTTAGATTTACACAAATCTAGGTCAGAATTCTTAGGTCTTTAATTTTTTAACTGTGTAATTTGAACTAGATTCATTGGTTTTCCTCATCATAGTATGAGGATGACAATATCTAACTTTAGAATATTTATTAAGGTTACACAGGGTCTTTACAAAACACTTTATAAAACTTTACAGAAAGATCCTAGTAATGTTGGTATGTTGGGATCCCACAAAAGAGGACTTGTTCTCCAAATTTCTCTTCCCTTTTTTTTGAAATTGCACTTTAGGTTCTGGGGCATGTGTGCAGATCATGCAGGTTTGTTGCGCAGGTACATACATGGCAAGGTGGTTTGCTGCCTCCATACCCCCGTCACTCATATCTGGCATTTCTCCCCATGTTACCTCTCCCCGACCTCCCCACCCCAGGCTGTCCCGCCCCTAGCCCCCCAAAACAGACTCCAGTGTGTAAACATCGAGGTATTGATGACTTTGCTGAAAAGCTGAATCTCTGGGCTTTAAGCTGAACTTTTATGAGGTCAGGGAATATTTTCTGTGAAATCACTGGGTTCTGCATAGTGGCTGGCTCATAGTAGGGCTTCACAACATATTGTCGAATGGACACAAGAAAGGAAGGAGGGAAGCAAGAAAGAAAAGGCTAGAGGGAGAGAAGGAATGAAGAAACAAAGGAGAGTTTAGTAGGAATCAACCCTGTATGTGAAGCCTTGTGTGAGATGTATGATAAAGTCTACGTCATTTTTGGGGGGTAGGGGGTGGGATGTTGAATACTAGATCAAGCTTTTTTCTTCTATGACAAACAACACAGAGAGCAGGAGGGGAAGCCTGCATAGAATTATTATTATTATTTTTACCACCAGACAATTAGGCAGGTTCCCTTTTGTTAAAATCCAAAGATTTTTTTTTTTTTTCCATCTGGGGAGAAATAGTTTTAGTAATGTGGCAGTTTCAATTCTGAGCCAGAGAAATAATTTATAAACAGAAAAATGAACATTTCTTTAAAAATGACCATATAATTTACAGCCCCAAATGATTATATTAAGGGTTTAGTTAATGTTATGCCTTCTTTGAAGCAGGGAGAAAGCGGCAGAACCACTGTCACACAGTCATACTGAATAGCCAACCAGTGGGTGCTGCAAAGTCAGCTTTCTCTTGATTGCATTGGATGTTGGTTCCAAGTGCTGCCACGGCTCCCCAAGGTTGATGTTGCCAGGGCTGAATGAATAGAGCCTTTGCATTTCCTTGGCTATTGAACTCAAAGCACAGTGCAGGCGGGCGGGTTCTCTCCACTTCAGCTGACTAGTGGGAACGACCATCATTTTGTCCTGGGAAGGAGAGTATTAATTTCTTTCCTTTTTGTGCAAACTCCTTTAGCAATTCACTCCTTCTATTCATCCAGGGAAACTTTTGGGGGCATCTTTTATTTGCCCCCCACTAAGGCAGTTCCCTATGCATGTGACAATGGACATAATGGCTGCTGTAGAAGGGAATCAATTTCTCCTTCCTTTCGTAAGGAAAGAAAAGTCCATCCTTCTTTCCAACACCATTGCTGTTTCTTCCCCGGGAGGAGGCAATGACTTATCCAACTGCTAATACTGGAGAAAGAAAAGTATATTGTGTAGCTTAGCCCCTTCTTGCTTCTGTTTAGGATCCTAGCTGTGTACATTCTCGTTCTTATTTCCTCCAGTCAGTAAAAGTCCTGTCCTGCCTCCCTCCTTGCTGTGTGTGATAGCGTGAGTGGGGGTAGGAGCTGAACTAGAAGGTAGTTTCCATTGTGGAGGGTAATAATATGGCAAGGACTAAGCATTTTCCCCCACATGCCTTACCATAAATAAGTTTAATGTGGTTACCAACTGATTTTTGTCTCAGTTGATTCTGACCTCGAAGGAGGAGAAGCATGATCATTGGCATACTTAAATTTAAGCATCTATATTAAAGAAGCTGCAGTCTATGTGGGAAGACACACTGGTAACCTGGCAATCAAATAATAAGGGTGATCAGTGAAAAGTGGAATGAATAAGAATTAGCCAGATGAAGTGAAATACAGTCAGTGTGGCTGAAACATAATGGGAGATGGGGAGCAGGAGATCAGGCTGCAGAGATTGGTGGAGACCAGGTAATGAAAGGCCTCATAGGTCTTTGTGGAATAGTTTAGATTTTATCTTGAAGAAAATGGGAGCCACTGCGGGTCTTTAAGGAAGAGAGTGAACGAGTGAATTGAGCAGATTTAGGAAGATTGTTCTGACTCTTTGTTTGGAGAATAGGTTGGAGGGAGGCAGGTTTGGAAGGTGGGGATGTTTTAGGGTACTATTGAAATTGTTCCAGGTGAGATGATGATAGCCTGAATGAGGGCATTGGCGTAGGTCAAAGTGTTTGGACTGCAGACACATTTAACAGATAAAATCAGGAGGACTTAGTGAGTAGTTAACTAGGTAGGGGAGTCAGAGAAAGAAGTCCTTGATGACTCTCAGGTTTCTGGCTTGGATATTGGTGGGTGGTGCAATTAGGAAAGAAATTAGGAAACCCAGGGGGAAGAAACAGCTTTGGAAAGGAAGATGGTGAGTTCCACTTTGCACTATTGAACATAGATTTCAGTTGGCTATCCAATGGTAGAGTTTGCTTGGTAGAGTGCATCTCAGGGAGAAGTATAGGCTGGAGGCAATGGATGTGGGAGCCGGTGGGCTGCTTACGGCAGGAGAGATCTCGCAAGCAAGATAGGTCGAATGGGAAGAGAACTGGGTAAAGAATAGAACACCAAGGACCACAATAACAGAATGCAAGCAACAGAGTCAGAGAAAGTGCAGTCAAAGGAGAAAAAGGAAAACAAGGAGAGGTTTGATTCAGTCTATATGATGAATAGGGGAGCATGTTGCTTATAGGAACATGGAAGCATTCTTGGTAAGAATTGAGGAACTATTTGCATTTTGAGTCCATTAATGTGGTTGGGGGCAGTGGCGGGAACAGACATGGGTCTTATTACCAAATCATCCAACCTAAAAGTCTACAGCATTCCTTTTTGATACCCCCTCCTCCTTGCTCAGCCTCTACTTTAGGTCATATTCTTAAAATAGCATCAGTTAGTTCTGAGTAATTGAGGACACTCAGAATCTCTAAGCAAAAATTTTAGGAAAGGTCTATTTATCCTTCATTAGCCGCAAAATAAACTGATATTCCATTACCTTGCAGTTCAGGGACTGCTGGGTTGGTGCTTACATCTGTGGTGAGAAATGCTTCCTGCTGTCCCTTCTAAAGATTCTCTTATCCTTTGCACTTTCTCCAGCCAGTTATTGCACATCAGAAACATCAGGGGAGCTTTCAAAGCTTTGGTCTCCCCAGGGTTCACCCTAGTCCATCTATATTAGAATCTCCAGGGGTGGAATACAGGCATTGACATTTTTTAAAAGCTCCTCCAGAGTTTCTAATGGGTAGTCAGGACTGTGAGCTACTCATCTAGCCAGACTCAAACCCCATGAGTCATTAACCTTCACCAAGTTAAATAGCTAATCCTCCACAAAGGAAAAATCCTGCAAATCTGGAGCAGCTGTTGATAGTGTTATAGAAAGTGATTTGTTTTCATCCTAGAGTATTCCAGCTGCTGGAGAAGCTGACTTTACCCTTTATGGGAATGGACAAACTCGAGAAGGACTAGGACAATGATGTCTGTGGTTGTCTTCTGAGTTCCCTTCAACCTCTGGCTACGTGGACAGTATTGCTACCTAAAGAGACAGGGTGGAGATTTCAGCAAACCTTTGGTAATAAAATCCCAGCGGATTGGATCCTACCATGTGCATACCACTATGAAGATTCCACAGCACCAGAATTCCATGGTTGCCTGTGTTCTGATTCTCAAGTTCTTAGACCCATCTTCACCTGGACAGAAGTGAAAGGTGATGTGTTGGGAATTGTGAATCTGCCTCAATTATGGCAAGTTAAGTTTTGCTTAGAGAAGATTTTTGGGTTACAGCACTGTCCTATACAACATAGCCAATTCTAAGCCCCAATGAATCAAAGAATTGTTTAGCTCTGCCAATGGGCTGGGCTCCCATGTGTGACCTGCAGCCTCTTACACTCAAGCATCAGACATTTGTCTGTATTCCTTTTGGTCAAACAGGATATTCCCCATTCTCCAGTTCTGTGGGCACCTGCCCAGGTGAACACAGGCAGCCATGAAATTCTGGCCCAGTAGAATCTTCACAGGGGTGTTGCCCACAGGCAGGGTTCTTAAGGCTTCACAGGGGAGGAGGACAAGCTCACCTTTCCCCTAAGCTATATCAGCTTTTTTTAAATCCACAGGAGATGCCAATTTTCTGCATTTGCAACAGCCAAATGAGCTTTGTCATATGCACAAGACAAGTTGTAATTTATCAAATCCACTCGTACTCCTTTCCCTTGCTTTTTACCCAGACAAAGAATGTAGCAGAGAAGTTATTAATCCTTTTCTAGGGGTGAAATATACAGAAAAGCCGTGTGAGTCAGTAATGCACTCCAAGAATTTAAGTAAATTCGTTATGCTTGATCTCACTGTTACGTAGCCAAGTTTGCTGCTCTTTACAAGATAATAGGCAAAAATATATATTCGGCACACACAGCCCCTGATAGTCCCTGCTGCTCCCAACAATAGGAGCTGAGCTTCCTGCTTTAGCTCATATTTTTCTGAATAAGAGGAAATGTATGGACAATCTTCTGTTCCTTCATCTTGTGCCTGGAATTTCAACCACATTCCTAGAAGGCTTCTTAGTGGTTCTTCCCCTCTACTGGGCTACCATATTTATCCACATTTAATGGTACAGAAAGTCCCACTTTTAGATAGAATGCACACTTGGGAACTGTGTCTTAGAAGTGACTTGCATATCAATGAAATTGACTGCATGTATGATAATTCTGCCTTTGCTTATTTGGATATCAAAGACATAAATGTTTATAGGACATTTGTTTATTGAGACCCTAATATGTTCCTAACCCTGTGCAGGACACTTCACTACATTAGCTCATGAAATTCTCACAATAGCCTTGCAAGATAGATATTATCTCAGTTTACAGGTGATAAGACAGTGTCAAGAGAGATTACATTTCCTGCTCAAGATCAGACATTGCCAAATGTCCCCTGGGGGACAAAACTGCCCCTCAGTGAGAACCACTGACCTTGACCATAGGAGTGTGAAAGTAGCTGTACCTAAACACATCTACTTTCAAGTCTTCTTTGAGCCTCGTAATGTAGAGTTCAGCCCTTTGCTGTCAGTGGTGGGCTGGCCCCATCTTAATATGAATGGGCAAAAGTCAGCAGCTATGCCATGTCAGGTAGGAATCAGAATTTTGTATTAGTCCATTCTCACACTGCTATAAAGACATACCTGAGACTGGGTAACTTACAAAGAAAAGAGGTGTAATTGGCTTATGGTTCTGTAGGCTCTATAGGCTTCTGCTTCTTGGGAGGCCTTAGGAAACTTACAGTCATGGCAGAAGGAGAAGGGGAAAAAAGCACATCTTCACATGGCCAGCAGGAGAGAGAGAGAAGGCAGGGGGCAGTGCTACATACTTTTAAACAATCAAATCTCAT
The DNA here is from genome assembly GCF_001604975.1 of Cebus imitator. Lineage (NCBI taxonomy): Eukaryota > Metazoa > Chordata > Mammalia > Primates > Cebidae > Cebus > Cebus imitator. The sequence continues at coordinate 3,367,944 of NW_016107387.1, read as the reverse complement.
GAGAACTATATCATGAGACTGCAATAGGGAGATGGTGCTAAACCATTAGAAATCACCCCCATGATCCAATTACCTCCAACCAGGTTCCACCTCTAACATACTGGGGATTATAATTCAACATGAGATTTGGCGGGGGTGGGATGGGGGTGGACACAGAGCCAAACCATATTAACTTTGAAATGTCATTTTGCTTCCACTGTCCCTGAGCTTTCTCTGCTGAGAGCTGTAGACCATGTTCATAGGTGACACAACTCTGGCAAGTCAGGACACTGGGTGACTGGTACAGTGGACCTTAGGATTCATCTCGGAAGCCATAACGGTGTCAGGACAGCTAGCAATAAGTTTGTTATATATGGAAGTGACTGCCAACCATGTAAATATATCCTTCTAAATTCAAATTATATTCCCAACTCAATTTACCTTTAACTATATCCCCCAAATGCTCATGGCCATCCCAGTGCCACCAGATATGAAAGAATGTATGATGGAGGAGAAGTCAAAGAAGAAATAATAGTCCTGACCAATCGACCGAGATTAAAATATTTGACTTTTGAAAATTTCAAAATAATAAAGTGACTGTGGAAAAATACTGCTAAGTCCCTCCAGGAATGTGCAAGTAGCCTGTGTAGGTGAAGAGTTTTGAAGCTGAAACTTTGTTAGCTTCACAGTAAAGCTTCACCTTTGTAGGTAGCCTTTGCTTACTCTTCTCCCTGCCTCTCATGATCTTGTTTGATATAAAAGAGTATTTGTGAATAAGCAAGGGGGGCAGTTTGTTTCTTGTCTTTTAACCTAGCATCGCTGGTAGTGTGAAACAGGTAGGCATAGTCTAAGACCCAGACCGCTTCTTAGATTTGCACATTTGTCAAAGGTGAAAGAATAAGTTTCTCCAAATTTGTCGGTCTTGAGTTGAGGGATAGGAAGGACACATGAGAATCTGTCAAGATTGTTACTGTGTTGGCCCCAGAGCTATGCTGTAGGGAGAGGATTCAAGCTGTGTACAGTCAAAGACAGATGGAAAGAAGGGAAAGTGTCCTAAGATCTTTTAGTGGAAGGTCTGCCCTGATAAGCGTCATGGAACTAATCTCCCCTAGGACAATTTGCTGGTTTCCCATGGCCAGAGCCAGCCTCCTGGCCAGCACTGAGAACGTAGACCAAGAGCACCCAGGCAGCAGGTCAGCAAGGGACCAGCTCATGAGTGACCAAGATTCACAACTCCTTCTCAGACCCACAAGAGTTGGGCCAATTACAAAGATGATCATAGCACTGCTGCCCTCAGGTGTGCAACTCAACGGAGTTGAGATGCCGCAACTGATAGAGTTGGTTGGGAAAAACAGAAGATGGAGAAGGAAGACAGAGCTGTTTGGGAAATACACAAGAAAAGTACAGAAAGGAATGGCATTGTTATAATTTCAAAACCAGACTAGGAAAGAGTTAATAATCTCAGATTTATTATTTATTTATTTATTTATTTAGAGATGGAGTCTTGCTCTGTCACCCAGGCTGGAGTGCAGTGGCATGATCTTGGTTCACTGCAACCTCCGCCTTTCGGGTTCACGTGATTCTCCTGCCTCAGCCTCTGAGTAGCTGGGACTACAGGTATGTGCCACCACACCCAGCTAATTTTATTTTATATATTTTTAGTAGAGATGGGGTTTTACCATGTTTATTAGGCTGGTTTCAAACTCCGGATCTCAAATGCTCCCCCTGCCTCAGTCTCCCGAAATGCTGGGATACAGGCAGGAGCCGCCACACCCAGCCCCCAGGTTTAATTTTAAAAATCACATTGGAATATGAAAACTGAATGGATCATATTATTTTACCTACTCCAGGGCAATTCAGAGACTCAGAGCCAGAAATTAAAGTCAGCTCTAAATATTAAGAAAGCTACATTTTTTTTTTCATACTGAAGCTTGGGATTCTTCAAACATTTATTATATCTGTTAAATCAGAATCTAGCTACCTTTGGACCACAGAAATCTCTTAATTAGTGCCCTTAGACTGTATTCTCTGGGCCGAGTTGCTCCTGGGAAAGGGGGAGAGTGGAGGGGTCAGAAGGAGTGATGTTGGAATGCTGGAGGGTTGGTTTAAGGAGATCAAATGTGGTGTTCTCTTCAGTGAACAGTGTCAGACAACTGAATTTTGTCGCCTGGTACCAGGAGTGGTGTCATAAGCATTGATGTGACATCTTCTCCCAATGCTGAGTAGTGCCTAGAGCAGATGCATCTCCGCTTCCTCATTACTCATCTTAAGTCCTGCCTTGAAGTAAAGATAAAGATGGGGCAGGATTTGAAGGCTCTAGGGAGAGACCTGGCATCTCTTGCTCTGCCTTAGGAGTGGGAGCTGCCCTCTTGGGACTAAAGCGAAGACTATCTGGGTCAAAGTCATTATTTCTAAGCAGAAAATGAGTCTTTTACACGGTGATTTATGTTCTTCACAATTCAATATAACACAGCATTTTCTGCTCAGCTTCTATAAGAGGGTTTTCGAAAATTTTGTCCACTTGCACCTCATGAAAAATGCAAGTGGGTAGCACAGGGAGACCTCAGTGCTAAGGAGCGTAGGTCTCACCCCTAGAAAAGCCACATTTTCTTTGGCAGTGCCTAGACAGATCAGTTGCATCTGGCTTTGAGGGAAACAAGGATGACTTCTTTTAGAAGTCGTGAAGGAGGAAACAGGACTCTTTCAGTGGGCTCTGGTTCTCACAGAAAGGAGAAATATTGTGCATTCAGAAATAGGGAGAATGATCAAACACACTATGTTTTGTTTAGGAGTCTGTGTAACTCTTAGCTTGCAGCCAGGACTTCTGATCCAGAAACACATCTTCAGTTCCTCTTACTGCCTGGAGATCAGAGCCCAAAGGAAGGTGAGAGGAATGATTTTATTTCTTTGAATGAATATGCTTTCTAATATCCTTTTGCCCTGGGGCTTTTGGGTAGTCTTGCAATCAGCCAGTGGGAGTGATATGGAGTTCGGAAGCATTGCACGTTATAAGGATAAAATGTAACAGAGACAGAAAGCCCTTTCCCTCTGCTAGAAGGAGGGTGCAGCAGCTGATGTCCTAGTATTTGGCTACTGAGAGGGATGAGTAGCATTCCTATTTCACAAATGAATCTTAAGACAGTGGAGTGGAAAAAGAATCATGGGGGTGTCTTGTGCCTGCCAAGGCTTTGCATGTAGAAGATAGGCTGGCAGCCCTAGGGGAAGTGGCTGAGAACATTGTTGTGGTGTGGGGAGCAGCTAGGATCAGGAAAGAAGGAGATGTGGGGCTGATTCCTGTCTCTGCCCTCTCTTGCTTAAGGAGTTGAGACCAATAATCATACCTCTTGTGACTCACTTTCCTAATCTGTGTATTTCATTTATTCAACCACTATTTATTTACTGAGCCTCTGCTCTGTGCCAGGCCTCTGTAAATGTCAGAGACACTGAGAAAAGAGGTCTTGGCTTCAAGTTACACACCATCTGATGTGTCAGACAAGGCAGCCTCTAAGACCTTTCTAGTCAGGTGCTATTTGTTCAATCCTGAGGTTTAGCAACCCTATTGAGAGTTTCCTATAGGATCTCTTCTATATAAATCTCCTCTCTCTCTAAGGGCTTAGAAGAAGTTGTGTTTATCTCCCACCCCTCATTCCTCATCCTCCCAAAGCCCCATCCCTACCCCCTCCCCTTATCAGATTCTCAGGGGCCACTCTCATTTATGGGTTTCCCTTCATGCCATTGCTGAATCTGTGTGGGCAGATGAGACAAAAGAATTCAGACTGAGTTATTTGTTATTGATTTGCATGTTTATACATTTAATCTGCTATTCCTTTCAGGTAACATTTGCCTATTAACAGCAATTTCTAACACATTGATCCAAACATTGATCTCAAGAAGGATTTGATAGTGCTTAAAAACTCATTGATTACAAAGGAGGAATAAAGGAAAGGGAAGTGTGAGAGACTAACACTAAGGATTTGAGTCTGATTAGAGAAGAATGGGAGTATTATCAGATACGGGGATTAGAGTTTGAGAATCTAGTTTTTTATTTTTATTTTTATTCTTTTTGAGACAGAGTCTTGCTTCGACGCCTAGGCTGGAGTGCAGTGGCATGACCTCAGCTCACTGCAACCCCCGCCTCTCAGGTTCAAACAGTTCTCTACCTCAGCCTCCCGAGTAGCTGGGATTACAGGTGCCTGCCACCACACCCAGCTAATTTTTGTATTTTTAGTAGAGACAGGGTTTCACCATCTTGGTCACGCTGGTCTTGAACTCCTGACCTGGTGATCCACCCACCTCGGCCTCCCAAAGTTCTGGGATTACAGGCTTGAGCTACCGTCCCTGGCCCTATTTTTTTTTAAAAAGTAATTTTTATTAATCAAATAATATTCGTCACTTTTGACTACCTCCGATAAACCCAGTTTCTTTCTTAGAGGTAAAGACATTTCAAAACAATGTCTTTATCTCTAGGAAAGAAATTGGGTTTATCGGGAGGTAGTCAATAAAGGTCTATAAAATCTTTCTCTATACACTTAAGAACTTAAAACAGCGCCCCAAAGTAGTAAGCTGTATACAAGTTAGCAATTACTGTTAGTTTTCATTGCTGCATGAATTCCACAGTAGGGATCTACCATAGTTTATTTATACACTACCCTCTATTAATACACTGTTGAGTAGTTTTCTTTTTTTGTCACTGTAAACAATCCTCTGATGAATGTCCTTGTGTCTGCTTGTTTACACATGTGCAAGTGTTTCTCTAGGGTAAATGGGCCATTTTGGTATTTACTGTCTGGTATTTACTTGCTGGATATATTGCCATTTAGCTATGTTTTCTTCAAAGCGGCAGTAGTCACCCACACAGGGAACTAGTGTTTGTGAGAAGAGAATGAATGTGGTTTGGAATATATTGGTGTGAAGTGTCAGCAGAGCATCTCTTATTGAAGCTCTGGGTGGTGGTTGGAGAGAAGGTAGGTTATAGGTTTAAGACTGGAGATGAGGATTATAAATGGTTCTATTATAAAGACACATACATAATTATGTTCATCACGGCAGTGTTTATGATAGCAAAGACTTGGAACCAAAACACATGCCCATCAATGATAGATTGGATACAGAAAATGTGGCACATATACACCATAGAATATTATGCAGCCATAAAAAAGGATGAGATCATGTCCTTTGCAGGGACATGGATGAAGCTGGAAATCATCATTCTCAGCAAACTGACGCAAGAAGAGAAAACCAAACATCGCATTTCTCACTCATAAATGAGAGTTGAGCGATGAGAACACATGGACACAGGGAGGGGGGTGTCACACACTGGGGCCTGTTGGGCAGAGGGGTAAGAGGAGGAGAACATGACATACCAGGGCCTGTTGCGGGGGTGGGGGAGCTACGGGAGGGATAGCAGGGGATGGGGAGGTCCAGGAGGGATAGCATCAGGAAAAATACCTAATGTAGATGATGGGGGTATGGATGCAGCAAAGCACCATGGCATGCGTATTACCTGTATAACAATCCTTCATGATCTGCACATGTACCCCAGAACTTAAAGTATATATATACACACATACACACATATATATGTATATATACACACACATATATATATACATATATATACACACATATATATGTGTATGTACATATACGTGTGTATATACGTGTGTATACAGATATATATACACGTACATATACGTGTATATATGTATATATACGTGTGTATATATGTGTATACACACGTATATACACACATGTATACATATATAAAAGACTGGAGATGTGGATTATAGCAGCAACTCTATAAGCTCTCTGAAAACATGGGGACAGTGGGGTTGGTGGGGGTTGTTAATCCAAGCCAAATATTGCGAGATTGGTTGAGGGAGGGGAAAACTTCCATTATTATGCATAAGGATATAAAATAAAAGCTCTCGGGATGACCAGCAATCCTGTTTTAGAGAGACTGTAAACTTTAGAAAAGGAGGCCCAAAGCAGAGGAGTTCCAAGCAATTAGCGCACAGATCCTGGAGGGAGCAAGGCTCAGCTTCCATGCTAGGGAAAGTTTTTGAGGCACAGGGTCGGGGCTCAAGGTCTAGTACCAGGTGGTGACTTGGTTACAAGCAACAGAAAATGGCTCTGGCTGACTTTGCTGGAGGGGATGTTGAAAGACTGTTGGAGAGCCACAGAAGGAGAAAAAATTGGAGAGATACCCTTGCAACACTATAGGTTAGGGAGAAGAAGCCCAGCTACCATTTTGTGGCAGGGACACCCCAGTCAAAACAGTGGCACACAGATGACCTGGAATTGCCAACACTTTCAGCTCAGTTCAGGGAGGGAGCAACCAACTGGCCCAGCCCAATACCTGACCAGGAGGGGGTAGGCAACATGACAACAGCCCTTCATGATGAATCCAAGAAGTAGGGGGGTTCCTTGGAGAAAAAGTTGGGGTGTTGTGAGGAAGCAGATGTTGGTACCAATCAAAAACATTAACAAAGTCCCACTATCAATCCTCAAAGATTGGCACTCACTTCCTACACACTCCACGTGCCTCATGTATATTCATGTCTAGGTATATGTCCACGCATATATTATGAGCATAGTAGGTGCTCAATACAGTCTTGCTGGATACATAAATGAAAGGATACTCCTACAGAGGAAAACAGACTCCAGTTAGCAGCAAGGAGGATCGGTTCTGACTCACCTGCAAACCAGGAGCAGCCACAGCCCACGCAAAGCCACGGTCTCTGTCTTCACACCAGGGCAGGTCTCACCAGAGGGCATATCAAATGTCCTAAAGTTGCTGATATAAATCTGCCTCATAGCTGTGAGTCACTTTATATAACTGACATCTTCCTAAGCAGTTGTTCTTAAGCCTATTTTTAGGAAAGGTAAAATTTCAGATTCGGTAGGAGAGCTTACTGTTTATAGGAACAGCATACAGCAAACCTTTTTCTTTATTGTATATGACTTCTTTTATAAATCTAGGTTATCTATATAGATTAGATATATTTAAAAGCAGAATAAACCCACTGTTGGCCAGGGTAGGGATGGTAGGCTACTCTGAGTTACTTTTATAAAAAAAAAAGCCATTAACTTCTTAGGCTGAATTTCAGATTCACACGACAGCACTAATTGCTGACAAAGTGTTTCTGAGTGGAGGCCCTGGGGAACCATTTTGGAAAGTCTCTGAATCCCCTTGGTAATTGGTTGTATCCATCTTGATTCTGACAATCAGTGTGCTGAAGTCCTTAAAATCATTATGTTCTTGTAATTCCCTTAAATAGGATTTATGCAATCTGTTTTACTTCAGAAACCCTTTTGTTGCAGGGAATGCAAGCGTGAACTTTACTCTCAATTCGGAGAACTGATCAACAACATTTAGGTGTAATTTCAAACAGCAATCCATGTGAGCTCTTCGCTTTCCAGGCACAGGGCTGGAGACACAGCCTGAATGCCCATGAAGTCTAGTCTCCTCTGGCTAGTAATTAGTTCACTTCTCTTTTATGTTTGGTGATTTGGTCCTGTTCCTCCTCAAGACAATTTTGCATTTCCTTATGTACAGATGGACTGTCTAGTGATTCTAGCTTCCATTCCTCTTGATGACACGATATTGACTTTCACCATTTCCCCATTACGTAGGATTTGTGTCATTTCAGCATTCGTGTTATCTTTTGTTTCTTGTTATTAGGGATTATGCATGAATGCAGGGAAAAGTTTCAGTACCAAGATTCTGGGCTTGTCTGGACATTTCCAGTGCTTAGAGTTGGATGCTATAATATACCTAAAGATGCTTTTAAAAAACCAAAAGTAAAAGGTGAGATTATTGCATGGGATTGCCAAGGAAAAATATCTCTTACTTTGGGGCACAGGTCCAACATAAACCTTTGTCAATACACTTCTGGTGGTTGGATTTGAGGTGTCTTGTTACATATGTAGTAGTTGCTGGCCACGGTGCCAATGAAGCCGTCAAAATTCTCCATTCAGGCTGGTTTCTGCCTGTCATATATCATCCCATAGGCTACAGGGGCCAGGCCTATTTAGCAGAAAGAGTTTTCCTTACCAGCAACACTGCTGACATTTGAGCTCAAAGGTAGCAAGTGCCTCACCTGCTGCCGCTGCTCCCACCAGAGCCCTTGTCAAACATCACAGGTGCCCAAATATGGGCTTTCAAACTTCAATTGTAGGATGCCCCACTGATGGGCTTATGAATTGAAACCTAGTGAAAACCCTGGTGAAGATCATGGGTGCTTAGGAAAAGGCTCCCAACATCTGGCACAAGACAGGGTCTGGTGACCTTGGGCATTTCTTTAAATTCTAAGGACTGTGATTCCATACTAGGTGGTGAGCAACATCACTGTTAGTCCTCCTTTATATGAAAAGGGAACAAATATGTTTATGTGTAATACATAGCATGCTTTGCCTTAGTGTGATATTTTTTACAGTTTGTCTCAGTGAAGCTACATAGGGCCCAGGGTGACGTTGCCCAGGTAGGCTTGCAGGTGCTCATTCTAGAAACCCATCTGCTACTGACTGCAGCTGTCACTCAGAGTGAACTCACTGGCTGATCAAAGCCCTCCTCTTTCTGAGCATAAAATGAAATCTGAAGAGCAAGGCTATGTTGCTGACACCTCTTGGGCAAAGCCTTTTATGGGGGGAAATGTTAATGTCTGTAGGTCCCATTTTTATATCCTGCTCCAGTCCTGGCAAACACGCTGGCTGCTGTCAGTAGCTGAGAGGCACCAGGAGTGTGGAAAATCAAAGCTCTCTCTTGCCACCAGAGAGTTAAACCCCAAAGGGCCTGTACTGAATGATTACTTGGAATGCTGCAAGGGTTTTTTAAAATTCTCTTTCAGGTCAGCTTTGCTGATATCCAGGGGCTAAGTATAACTGTAAGCATGAGAATTTCAATAAATATGTTTCCTTCAATTACCCAGCTGGACAGTTTAGTTCACCAGACCCTGCAATCACACAAAAGCTGCTGGGGAATTGTTGTGATTTAGATAATTTCTAATCTCCTCTTTGCTTAACCTGCAGGGACTATGGGCAGCCTCAGAGACCAGGGGGTGGAGGGAGGGAGGTGGGGAGAGTTTGTTCTCATCCAATTGAGATGTAGGTCCTTGGCTCAGCTTCAGAGGCTGATGCTGCATTCAAACCACGAGGCTGAAAAACATTGTGGAAGGTGAAGGTACATTGGTGGGGGGCTGGTAAGGAATGAGGGGTGGGGTGGAGAATGTGGAGCAGCCACAGGGAAGACAGACAAAGCTGCTGCCTAGCTTGGGTGCTAGAAAGCAAACGTTCCCCCAATGGAGACTCAGCTTTTGTTCTCTGATATTACACTCCACACCCATTCTGCAAATTTCAGAGGGACTGTTGCTAGTTCACAGAGATCACCATTTTGATGTACTATTTGTAAACGAAATTTGGTAGCCCACTTGCCATGACAACATTACCTGTGATGTCCATTTGGCTGATCTCATTAAATAGGCAGTAGATTTATACTTAACTTACTTGATAGGGAGGATGATGACTAGGGAGATGGCTTTTTGGTTATCATGGAAAAATTGCAAAGTACAGTGGAGAATCAGATAGAATTAGAATTATTGTTTGGGGTTGAGTGAGCCTCTGTGATCTGCGATGCCCTCCATGGGTGCACATGTCCTGGGTCATCGGGATTCTAGGCTTGTGGATATAATGGCAGCATTTCATTCTCCTCTTTCACAAATGTTTTCTGGATGCCTGACATCTGTTTCTGCTCTGAAGAGTCCTTTGATTTCCCTTGGGGCATTGTATCCTCCTTGTCTGATACAGTCTTATGGAAATGTCATCAGGGTCCAGCCATCCCATGACCCAATCTTGGCCAGCCAGATGATTCCTACACCTGACATGGCTCCTGGCATGACCAGTGTTCCAGGACACCCCAGTGGCTAGGTCTTAGCCAGAATATGGGACAAGTGTGGTGCCCAGGTGCCTTCGTCTAGATCTGCTTTGGTTCCTAGCCTGGCTCAGCAATTTCTCTTCAATGCTATACAACCCCAATATCCTTTATGCCTGACTTAGTCAGAATTGAATTTCTTCTTGGCAGGGGCTTATGACTATTTTTTTAAATTGAAGTTTTTATTAATTCCAGGGCAGGGACTTTAGAGATCACAGAATCCTCCATGTGATTGCTTTTGTTTTTATTTTTAACAGAAGAAATTGAAGAGATCTGTGGACTGGCCAGGCACAGTGGCTCATGCCTGTAGTCCCAATGTTTTGGGAGGCCAAGGTGGGCAGATTGCTTGAGCCCAGGAGTTTGAGAGCAGCTTGGGCAACATGGTAAAACCCTGTCTCTACCAAAAAAAAAAATAGCTTGGTGTGGTGCACACCTATGGTTTCTGCTACTTAGGGGGTTGAGACAGGAGCATGGCTTTACCTGGGAGGTAAAGGTTGCAGTGAGCTGTGACTGCACCACTGTACTCCAGCCTGGGCAACACAGCAAGACCCTGTCAGGAAGAAAGAAAGAAAGAAAGAGAGAGAGAGAGAGAGGAAAGAAGGAAGGAAGGAAGGAAGGAAGGAAGGAAGGAAGGAAGGAAGGAAGGAAGGAAGGGAAGGAGAAAGGGAGGGAAGTGAGGGAGGGAGGAAGAAAGGAAAGGAAGGGAGGAAAGGGAGGGAAGGAAGGAAGGAAGGAAGGAAGGAAGGAAGGAAGGAAGGAAATAGTGAAAAAGAGATACATTGGTCAACCTGCCCAAGTTTCCACGACTTGACTTGAACTCAGGACTTCAACTGAGTCCACTGCTCTTCCTGCAATCCACACCTTCCTCAGCTTGAACTTCCTGGCAACTGCCTGGCCAGTCAGATTTGTGACAGGAACAGCGAGAGGGTCCCGATGGGTTAGCAGTCATCAAGTCTTTCCTCCTGCAGCGTGGGTTGGCAGGCATGTGTGTGCACAGAGGATGGAGGGAGTTGGCAGAGTTTTGAGGAGACCAGGGAACACTTAGGAAAGCACCTTCATTTGCCCTTTTGCTTGGTCAGAGGTCCTATGTCTATAATAGAAGTTGCCCATAATAAGGGTACATTAATATAAATGGGAAATAAATAAGAAATAACCACAACATTCACATTTCAGAATCACCTTGGAAGAAAGTCCTCAGGATCCCCAGGGAGCTGTGGAGGGAGGTAGAGCTGGAGTCAGCCCCAGAGATGTTCTTACTCCCTGTGCCTTGTAATCTCAATTCAACAAGTCCCCCACCCCCGCCCCACCCCAAAACTCTGCAGCTGCTCTCTCTGACACTCATCTCAGGCTCTTGGCAGGAACCTGCCCTCTGACACTCACCAGGGCCCTTCCTCCTGCAAATGGCCACGCTAACGAGGGTGACATTTCCACTTCTTTCTGTTGTCTTTGTCTTCCTGTAACATCTTGGGACTGATCTCCTGGGAAGCCTAATTAAAAGGCTGGTAGTGCTTTTACCAGTAGTCATACTTGGAGCTGGGAATTGTATCTCTGTGAAATAACAGGTAGCATCTTTGGATCTGTCCTAGAGGCCTGTATTCTGTATAGTAATGTAGCCCACATTCATCAGACGGCAGGCACTGAGTACTAGAGAGGCACACCATGTCTGTAATCTGAGGATATCCTGCTTTATGACATAAGGCGATTTGAATGGTAACCCTGACTGCATTCATTTGTTCAATGATTAAGTCACTAACCGTGAACTGCCTTCTGCATGCTAGGTACTATGTTAGATAAAGATACATGGATGGGCAAATCTACAAGCAGCCTCCTGCTCTCAAGAGGTCCAGCATGTTTATGACTTGCATAGCATCTATGTCTCCTTACCTGATAATCACACCTTAATCTCTTCCTGAGGGACCCTCCTGTCCCATTTTCTATCCACAGAGATTTGAAGGAAAGAACTGATTCTATTTCCTGGCTCAAGGACTGGGCAGATGAGCAAGGTCTGTCCCTTAGGGTACTGTCCAACATATTTTTCCTAGCCATAATGGCTGGTTCAGAGAGGGAACATGACCCTTGTCAGTCCCAGAAAGAGTCAGTTCTGGAACGTTTGCCAGAGCTCTTGGGACTGAGGAGTTTTTTCCTTCTACCAGTGTTTCTAAGAGGCAGGAGGAAAGCCTAGAGATTCTGGGGTCATCCTCGTTGCTATTTAAGAAGCCACTGCTTAACGATGAAGCCACAACAGAGGAGAGCAGATTTCTTAATGCATCATTTGAGAACCCACATCCAATCATGCCAAATCTACCCATGAATGTTTCAATTACCAATAAATTATCTTTTCTCTTTCTTAGACCAATTAGATATGGGTTTTTGTCTTTTGAAACAAAAACAGTTCTTACTAGAGTTAAAAGGGCGCAAGATGAATCAATTGCTTATTGTAACACATCGTCATGATAGACATGTGTAGAAATGCCTTGGAATCTGTAGCTGGGAAAGAGGGAGCCTCACCCAACCTGAGAGATTTGGAGAAGGAATTGCAAGATGAGAAACTACTTGGGCTAGTCATAAAGGATGAGTGGGAATTGTCTAGGTACATTCCAGGAAGAAGGAAGAACCTAGACGAAAATAAACTAAAATTTATTTAGCATCCTTTTTTTTCATTTTTTTTTTTGAGAGGAGGTCTCGCTTTGTTGCCTAGGCTGGAGTGCAGTGGCATGATCTTGGCTCATTGCAAGCTCTGTCTCCTGGGTTCAAGTGATTCACCTGCCTCAGACTCCCAAGTAGCTGGGACAACAGGTACACACCACCACACCCAGCTAATTTATTTTACATTTTTTAGTAGAGATGGGGTTTCACCATGTTGGCCAGGCTGGTCTCAAACTCCTGACCTCAAATGATCTGCCCACTTCACTACTGTAAAGTGCTGGGATTGCAAGCATGAGCCACAGCACTCGGCCTTAACACACTATTTTTAAAGAAAACAGCATTACATTTCAGAAAGATTTGGATCTCAGATGATTTACTTAAAAACACTTTGATATTTAAAATGTGCAATTTCTATTTTATGAGAAGTTAATGAATGTGGGATAGCTTATTCCTTTGTGACTCTATGTAACTGCTGCTGTATTGGTGAACTAATGATTTCCATACACACCCTTCTCATTCTTTCCTTTCTTTCCAGAAAGGAAACACACCCTCAGAAGAGAGTGGGATCTACGGCCATGATCCAGGAAACTGATCACTAAGGGGAGTGGAAATACAGACACACAGACCCCCACCTCTGACTGAGGGGGCCTAGTGTTTTATTCAAATTTCTCAGATGATTTTGCTGTGTAGCCAGCTTTAGCATGCACCAAATCTAAAGAGAGGAGAAAAATAACATAATGATAGGAAGCATCAATATTTGGAAGTTAAGCATATCCGGGACTCTATTCCACCATTTATTAGCCACACTGCATTTCATCACCTCATTTGTAAAACAGAAATAATCACATTTGCATGTTAATGACATTCACAAATAATTGTGTAGTGCTTCTTAAGTACTGGATACTGTCTAATTTCCAACTAGTTGAGAATTTCCCAACTATTTGTATTAATGATTGATTTATTATTTAGGGTTGATTATTGATATCTTGTTTAATTCTATTGTCCTCTGAGAACATACTTTGTATAATTTCTGTTTTTTCAAAATCATGAAGGTATGTTTTATGGCCCAGAATGTGGACTATTGGTGAATGATAGATCACAGCTTGAGAAGAATGTGTACTGTGCTGTCGTTGGATGGAGTATTCTATAAATATCAATTAGATCAAGTGAATTGATAGTGCTACTCAAGTCACCTATATTCTTTCTGATTTCTGTCTGCTACATCTCTGATTTCAATAAACATTGTAAATATGAATGCTCTAAATGCATCAATTAAAGGACAAATATGATTAGAATGGGTTTATGAGGCCAAAACTGATACAATGTAAATGAAAGAGCAATGGTGAGATCTTCAACTACAATCGCATATTTGTATATCTGTTCTTTTAGCTCTATCAGTTTTGGCCTCAAAAATTTGGAGGCAAAAATTTAGATGCTCCATTTTTAGGTCAGTATACATTTAGGATTATTAAATCTTTTAAATGAATTTATCCCTTTATCATCATATAATGCTTCTTTTTATCACTCATAATTTTCCTTGAGCTGAAGTCTTGTTTGTCTGAAATTAACATAAATGTGCCAGCTTTCTTTTGATTAGTATTAGCATAGTATATCTTTCTCCATTCATTTACTTTTAACCTATCTGTGTCTTTATATTTAAAGTATTTGTTTTATGTTTTCATCCACTCTAATCGTATTTAGAACATTCACATTTAAAACGTTTATTGACATAGCAGAATTAATATCTACTAATCTAAATTCACCTTCAAATAACACTATGCCGCTCAGCATGTGGTTGACTACCTTATAACAGAGTATTCCCAATTCCTTCCGTCCTTCCCTATTGAGTTCACTTCTTCATATTTATAGTTACCCAATACATTTCCTATCATTACTTTAAAAAGACTTTAGATTAATTAAAAATAAGAAAACATAACATTTTATTGTACCTTCACTTATTTCTTCTCCAGTGCTTTCTCTTTCAATGTAGATCTACATACTTTCAGCATTTTCTCTTCGACTTTGGTTTTCTGAAGTTTGACCATACTATGCCTAAGTGTAGATTTTTTATTTGTCTTGCCTGGTATCCTCTGAGCTTCTTGGATGTTTTGTTTGGTGCATGTCACTAAGTTGGAAAAATTGTTAGGAACTATTACTTCAAATTTTTTTTTTTGCTCTGATTTGTTCATTTGTTTGTTTGCTTAGACAGAGTCTTGCTCCATCACCCAGGCTGGCGTGCAATGGTGCCATCTCAGCTCACCGCAACCTCTCCCTCCCAGGTTCAAGTGATTCTCCTGCCTCAGCCTCCTGAGTAGCTGGGATTACAGGGGTTCACCACCACGCCCAGCTAATTTTGTATTTTTAGTAGAGATGGATTTCTCTATGTTGATCAGGCTGGTCTCGAACTCTCGACCTCAGGTGATCCGTCCGCCTTGGCCTCCCAAAGTGCTGGGATTACAGGTGTGAGCCACCGTGCCCTGCCTGAGACTTCTGCCTGTTTTATAATCACTCTCTGTAATAGCAGGCCCTGGTAACCATCTTACATTCGTTAGCAGAGGCTGCAGAAGCTTATCCAAATCTAGTTCACAGGACATCAACTAATTCCTGAGACACATCCACATCCACTACTCTCTAATGATGGCAGATGGTATTCTGCTGATAAAAGTGCAAGACTTCAAGAAAGAAACTGTCAAATCTTACATAATCCACCTAGGAATGTGTAGAGTAAATAAATAATTAACAATAACATCAGTGGGAGACAAACTTAAGTAGATATACATGGATTTTACATACATTTGCCAGCAGTAGAATAGGGAGATTAGAAGGAAGACTATCACTTAGAAGCCAGCAATAATGTACCTCGTATTTGCACATCACACCCAGGTTCTCACTGGGGCTGTGCAGGGAAAGGCAATAGCTCGTTCGTGTTCCCCGATGGCTCTGAGGTGCCTCTGAAAGAGGCTGAAGCGAACACCAGCTGCCCAGACCTCGTTCTTCCCTCCTGACTTTATCCTTGTGCTTTGCTCAAACACTGCAATGGAGATAATGGCACCATGGCCCTGTCTGTGAGAAAATCTCTCATGGAAGTTTGCCTTAATTTCTTCTTCTTCTTCTTGAGACTGAGTCTGGCTCTGTTGCCCAGCCTAGAGTACAGTGGAGCGATCTTGGCTCATTGTAGCCTCAGCCTCCCAGGTTCAAACAATTCTCCTGCCTCAGCCTCCCAAGTAGCTGGGATTACAGGCATGTACCACCCATCTGACTAATTTTTGTAGTTGTAGTGGAAACAGGGTTTCACCCTGTTGGCCAGGCTGATCTCCAGCTCCTGACCTCCAGTGATCCACCTGCCTCAGCCCCCCATAGAGCTGGGATTACAGCCTTGAGCTATCACGCCCGGCCAAAGTTAGCCCTACTTTTCAACCACCACCACAATAAATCTTTAACTTTTCCACCTGAAACCTACCGTCCTAGGGAGCTTGCCCCATGAAAGGGTCAGAGCAGAGCATCTGAAAACAGGAGACAAGAGGAGGATAGGACCCCCAAGCAAGAAGTCCACTCTCCCTGAGACATCTTCCCTCCCTCTCAGTTCCCCATCCCTTGCACCCACCTCATGTCCCTGAGGCATCTCCGTTATCATCTGCTTGCTCCAGGAATACCCACACAGTTGTCTAAGTAGTTTGTGCATATAAAATGTAGTCTCTGCTCCCAGAGCCAACTAAAGGAAATGTGTCAAAGGAATTTCCAAGTATCAAGGCAGATTGAGCACAAACGTATAATTTGACTGCTCCCTGCTCCCCATCTCATTCCTGACTTTCCAAATTGCAACTAAAACTATCAATGAAATATCAGAATATGGGGAAATTATATAAGAAAGTTGAGAAAGAATGACACCCACATACCATTCATTCAGCAAGTTCCAGGCACTTCCCTGGGTGCTGTGCTGTATGCTGCAAATGTTCAGCTATCTCTGCTAAATATAGAGGAGAAAGCATGAGCCTAATAAATAGGACTTTGAAATAATAATAGATAGACTCTTCTATAAAAGATAGACTCTTCCTGGGATCCTCTCATGAATGGCTTTTTTGAAATCCCATTCACTTACGGTGAGCTCCCTAGCAATCTGTGCACATACATACACACAGCCCTAATAAATTTTTATTGTCTCACTTTAAAAGTAAACTGAAAGAGCCAAGAGCAACGGCACATACCTGCTGTCCCAGTTACTCAGCAGGCTCAGGCAGGAGGATCACTTAAACCCAGGAGTCTGAGCTACAGTGCACAATGATCACGCTTGTGAAGAGCCACTGCACTACAACCTGCGCAACATAGAGACCCCATTTCAAAAAAAAAAAAAAAAAGAATTGAAAGCAGGGACTGGAGCTGATCTTTGTATACTCATGTTCATTACAGTCTTATTGACAATAATCAGAAGGACGTGAACAGACACTTCTCATAAGAAGACATTTATGAGACCAACAAACATATGAAAAATTGCTCATCATCATTGGTCATTAGAGAAATGCAATCAAAACCACATTGAGATACCATCTCACGCCAGTTAGAATGGTGATCATTAAAAAAGATCTGGAGATAACAAATGCTGAAGAGGATGTGGAGAAATAGGAACGCTTTTACACTGTTGGTAGGAGTGTAAATTGGTTCAACCATTGCGGAAGACAGCGTGGTGATTCCTCAAGGATCTAGAAATAGAAATTCCATTTGACCCAGCAATCCCATTACTGGGTATACATCCAAAGGATTATAAATTGTTCTATTGTAAAGACACATGCACACGTATGTTCATTGCGGCAGTGTTTACAATAGACTTGGAACTAAACCAAATGCCCATCAATGATAGACTGGGTAAAGAAAATGTGGCACATATACACCATGGAATACTATGCAACCATAAAAAAGGATGAGTTCATGTACTTTGCAGGGACATGGATGAATCTGGAAACCATCACTCTCAACAAACTGACACAAGAACAGAAAACCAAACACCGCATGTTCTCACTTATAAGTGGCTGTTGAACAATGAGAACACATGGACACAGGAAGGGGAACATCACACATTGGGGTCTGTTGAAGTGTGGCAGGCTAGGGGAGGGATAACAGGGGATGGGGAGATTGGGGAGGGATAGCATTAGGAGAAATACCTAATGTAGATGATGGGTGGGGGGGAATGGAGGCAGCAAATCACCATGGCATGTGTACATCTATGTAACAATCCTACAAGATCTGCACATGTATCCCAGAACTTAAAGTAAAAATTTTAAAAAAGGTGGAAGCAACCCATGCCCATCAATAGATGAATGGATAAACAAAGCATGGTCCAGACATACAATGGAATTACTCAGCCTTGAAAAAGAATGAATTTCTGATACTTGCTACAGCATGGATGAAAACATTTTGCTCAGTGAAATAAGCCAGACACAAAAAGGATAAATAATGGTTGATTCCACTTATATGAAGTACTTCAAATAGTCAAATTCATTGAGAAAGTAGAATCATGGTTACCAGGGGCTGCAGGAAGGGGGATGGGGAATTAGTGTTTAACCGGTACAGAGTTTCAGTTTGAGAAGATGAGAAAGTTCTGGAGATGCATGGCAGTGATGATTGCACAACCATGTGAATGCGCTTAATACCACTGAACTGTCCATTCGAAAATGATTAAAATGGTAAATTTCACATGCTGTATATTTTGCCACTGGAAAGAAAATGGTCGGCTAAGGATAACCAGACACTTGAAAAGTCCTCTAATCAACAGAAAGAAAGCCAAACTAGTATAAATAAGGAACCTGGGTCATGCAGAAATGACTCCAGGAGCAGAGGAAAGATCCCCATCTTTATCTGGACTTGTATCAGCATCTTTAGCAGAGTGAAAGGAGATATTGCATCTCTGGACCACGAATTGCAAAAGGAACAGCATTCCACACAAAAGAGCAATCCGAGAACAAGGAAAGAACCTTTAGAAATTAAAGTATTTTATAACTAAAATTCAATAATAGCATATGAAGTTGAGGGAATATCCCATAAATAGATGAAAAGATTAGGAAGCAGAAAATAGTGGAGAAAAGAAAAAAGTATTTTTCTGAAATTGCAATGTCTAAATAATTGGACTTAAAACAGCAAAGAAAGAAAAGGAAATCACTGAAGAAAATAATAGGAAAACATTCTTCAGAATTGAAAGGCCCAACTCCAGTGGAAGGAGCCCATAAAATGCTGTACAGGATGAATAAGAAAAAGTCAAACAAGGCACGTCACTTTGAAATTTCAGAATCCCACGGATTTTTACAAAAGGTTCTAAAAGTATCCAGAGAGGAAAAATTAATAGGTCATATACTAAGAATAAGAAATCAGAAACGCAACCTCTTATGAGCAACATTAGATGCTAGAATATAATGAAGCAAAGCCTTAAACATTCTGAGGAAAAACATATTGCCTAGAATCTTATATGCCCCTAAACTATAAATTGAGTATGAGAAAGAATGCAGATGTTTTAAAACACCTGTAAAAATAGAAAATTCCCTTGCTTTGTGACCCTTTTGAGCTATGAAGGAAAAAGGAAAACACCAATTCTAGCATAGGATAGTGAAGAAGTCACAAGATAAAAACTGTGCTTTGTGGGTTTTGGTGCAGGTTTAAATTCTGCAATTGGACTTTACCGTCCTTATTTCTCTTGACTTCTAAGCAAAAATCTCTTTCATTATCTCATCTAATCTTTCCAGTGAACCCTATAAAGTCCGTATGATTTTAAACTCCACAGGAGTTAAAGTTTAAATAGACTGACCGTCAGGCAATAGAACAGGTTTTGAGGGGAAGATGAGAACTTTTGGATACACGAAACTCGACAACATTTGGATATATGGATCAGCTTAGGATAGAGGTCTGGGCTAGAGACAAAGATTTTATATGGAAAATAAAGTTATGAGAGGGAAAAAAATCACCTATGGAAAGTAAACATATTTTAGTTCTTTTGTTTTGTGTTTTGTCAGAAGACAGGGTCTCACTGCTGCCCAGACTGGAGTGCAGTGTCATAATCATATCACACTGAAGCCTCAAATTCCTAGGCTCAAGTGATCCCCCCACTTCAGTCTCCTGAGTAGCTGGGGCTACAGGCATGTGCTACCATGCCCAGCTAATTTGTGTGTGTGTGTGTGTGTGTGTGTGTGTGTGTGTGTGTGTGTGTGTGTGTGGAGATGGGATCTTGCTACGTTTCCAGGCTGGATTCAAACTCCTGGCCTCAGGAAATCCTCCCACCTCAGCTCCCCAAAGTGCTGGGATTACAGGCATGAGTCATCGCACCTGGCCAAAAGTCACCATATTTTAGAAACAAATAATTGAGAACCATAAGAGAAATGTGAATAAATAAGGGAATAAGTCAGAACTAATAAACTAGAAATAGTAATCAAAGCTATCTTAGAAGGAGGAATCTGTGACCGATGACTTGTAGGCATAGTGGAAGTTACAATGAAAAGATTTTTGCTACCTAGCTGGCAAAATAAGTGAACAGAGACCAAGGTCAAGAACTGCCTTAGTTAAGGTGTTGTATTAAAACGACAGAGAGATAAGAACATGTTTCCAGACAGAAAACACTAATTACTATTAAAAGGATCAATCTCCCCGCTAGTTTTATACTTCTATGGGGAGGAATTTTTATAAGAATAACACTCCCTCCGAGACTGGTGGATCACGAGGTCAAGAGATCGAAACCATCCTGGTCAACATGGTGAAACCCCATCTCTACTAAAAATACAAAAATTAGCTGGGCGTGGTGGCACACGCCTGTAGTCCCAGCTACTTGGGAGGCTGAGGCAGGAGAATTGCTTGAACCCAGGAGACGGAGGTTGCGGTGAGCAGAGATCGTGCCATTGCACTCCAGCCTGGGTAACAAGAGCGAAACTTCATCTCAAAAANTTTTTGGTATTTTTAATAGAGATGGGGTTTCTCCACGTTGGTCAGGTCGGTCTCTAACTCCTGATCTCAGGTAACCTGCCCGCCTCAGCTTCCCAAATTGCTGGGATTACAGGCGTGAGCCACTGTGCCCAGACTGTTTTAATATTTCAATTGCACATATGTTTCCTTCTCAATACTATCTTTTTGAGGATCATTTGCTCCTTCCTGCAAATCTTCACATATAAAAAAGAAACTTTTTCATGTAGTTCAATTTGCTACCCAGAGAAATCTAGAAACCTGTGGGTTATTTTTGGCCCTGTTTTTGGCAGTTAAAAGACGTAGAGTAATGGAGAAGAGGACAGAGGAGTAGAAAAAGAGAAAGACTAACTCTTATACATAGAATTTAAAGTCTAATGCTTTCCAGTTTACATTAATCTGATGCTTGAGAGTACCTGCTCACTCCGTGACATCAAAGTTTTCTGGTATCCCCCAGATTCTCTGGGACTGAAGGCAGAAGAGAGGAGGGGGTGGGGCCATAGTTTGAACCCTTCCTCTACCCGTTTAGCAGTCTGACCTTAGGCAAGTAACTAAACTTCTCTGAGGCTCAGTATTCTCATTGGTAAAATAATTCAACTTAATTTTATAAGCATCAAGTAAAATTATTTATGTAAAACACATGATCATAGGGTGGGCACCTGTTAAGACCTATTATTATTATTTATTGTTTTTAGCCAATATTATCATTCCAGGCCCAATGTTATCATTCCAGTCTTGTACAGTAGTTCTGGTGGATGGGTTTCTGCAAAAGTCATCTATTTCACACGAGTATGAGCCCACAGAGACCTCTTTTATCTCCTTGATTTACCAACTTGTTTATCTTTTTCCCCTTTAATTTTATTTGTTTATTTATTTAAGACAGAATTTTGCTCTTGTCACCCAGGCTGGAGTGCAGTGGCACAGTCTGGGCTCACTGCAGCCTCTGCCTCCCAGGCTCAAGTGATTCTCCTGCCTCAACCTCCCGAGTAGTTGGGATTACAGGTACACACCACCACACCAGGCTAATTTTTGTATTTTTTTAGTGTATATTTTATTGCACTTTAGGTTCTGGGGTACATGTGCAGAACATGCCGGATTGTTGCATAGGTACTTACATGGCAATGTGATTTGCTGCCTCCGTCCCCTCCTACATCATCTGTATCAGGCCTTTCTCCCCATGTTATCCCTCCCCAACTTCCCTACCCCCTGCTGTCCCTCCCCTATTTCCCCCCCATCAGACCCCAGTGTGTGATGCTCCCCTCCCTGTGTCCATGTGTTCTCATTGTTCAACACCCGCCTATGAGTGAGAACATGCAGCGTTTGATTTTCTGTTCTTGTGTCAGTTTGTTGAGAATGATGGTTTCCAGATTCATCCATGTCCCTGCAAAGGACACAAACTCATCATTTTTTATGGCTGCATAGTATTCCATGGTGTATATGTGCCACATTTTCTTTATCCAGTCTATTGATGGTGAACATTTGGGTTGGTTCCAGGTCTTTGCTATTGTAAACAGTGCCGCAATGAACATACATGTGCATGTGTCTTTATAATAGAACAATTTATAATCCTTTGGATATATACCCAGCAATGGGATTGCTGGGTCAAATGGAATTTCTATTTCTAGGTCCTTGAGGAATCACCACAGTGTCTTCCACAATGGTTGAACTAGTTTACACTTCCACCAACAGTGTAAAAGTGTTCCTATTTCTTCACATCCTCTCCAGCATCTGTTGTCTCCAGATTTTTTAATGATCACCATTCTAACTGGTGTGAGATGGTATCTCAATGTGGTTTTCATTTGCATTTCTCTAATGACTAGTGATGATGAGCATTTTTCCATGTTTGTTGGCCTCATATATGTCATCTTTTGAAAAGTGTCTGTTCATATCCTTTGCCCACTTTCGGATGGGTTTGTTTGTTTTTTTCTTGTAAATCTGTTTTACTTCTTTGTAGATTCTAGCTATTAGCCCTTTGTCAGATGGGTAGATTGCAAAATTTTTTTTCTTATTCTGTTGGTTGCTGGTTCACTCTAATGATTGTTACTTTTGCTGTACAGAAGCTCTGGAATTTAATTAAATCCCATTTGTCTAATTTTGGCTTTTGTTGCCAATGCTTTGGTGTTTTAGTTATGAAGTCCTTGCCTATGCCTATGTCCTGAGTGATTTTGCCTAGATTTTCTTCTAGGGTTTTCATGGTGTTAGGTCTTATGTTTAAGTCTTCAATCCATCTGGAGTTAATTTTAGTGTAAGGTGTCAGGAAGGGTTCCAGTTTCTGCTTTCTGCAGATGGCTAGCCAGTTTCCCCAACACCATTTATTAAATAGGGAATCCTTTCCCCATTGCTTGTTTTTGTTAGGTTTGTCAAAGATCAGATGGTTGTAGCTGTGTGACATTGCCTCCAAGGCCTCTGCTCTGTTCCATTGGTCTATATCTCTGTTTTGGTACCAGTGTCATGCTGTTTTGATTACTGTAGCGTTGGAGTGTTGTTTGAAGTCAGGTAGCGTGATGCTTCCAGCTTTGTTCTTTTTGCTTAGAATTGTCTTGGCTATGTGGGCTCTCTTTTGGTTCCATATGAAATTTAAGGTGGTTTTTTCCATTTCTGTGAAGAGGGTCATAGCTAGCTTAATGGGGATAACACTGAATCTATAAATTACTTTGGGCAGTATGGCCGTTTTCACAATATTGATTCATGCTAACCATGAGCATGGAAATGTTTTTCCATCTGTTTGTGTCTTCTCTTATTTCCTTGAGCAGTGATTTATAGTTCTCCTTGAAGAGGTCAGTCCTTTACATCCTTTGTTAGTTGTAGTCCTAGGAATTTTATTCTCTTTGTAGCAATTGTGAATGGCAGTTCATTCTTGATTTGGCTCTCTTTAAGTCGATGATTGGTGTATAGGAATGCTTAATTTTTATATTTTTAGTAGAGACGGGTTTTCACCATGTTGGCCAGGTTGGTCTCAAACTCCTGGCCTTAAGTGATCCACCTACCTCAGCCTCCCAAAGTGCTGGGATTACAGATATGAGCCACCATGCCCAGCCTTCCCACTTTAAATTTTTAATCTTCTGATAAATGAGGATTGTTCAGATTGATTACTCTATTGGTTTGCTAGGGCTGCTGTAACAAAGTACCACAAACTCTGTGGCCTCAATGTCAGAAATGTATTTTCCCATAGTTCTAGAAGCTGGAAGTCCAAGATCAAGGTGTCAGTACAGTTGGTCCTTCTGAGGGCTGTGAGGGAGAACCTCTTCTATGCCTCTCTCCTTGTCTTTTATGTCTTTTTACATAGTGTCTTTCCTCTCTTCCTATCATTGTGTTAAACTTTTCTCTCTGGAAAAGAACATGAGTTATATTGGATTAGGGTCCGCTCTACCTCATTTTAAAATTTAGTACCTCTGTAAAGACCCAATCTCCAAATAAGATCACATTATGAGATCGGGGAGATTGGAACTTCAAAACATGAATTTTGGTAGGGAAGACACAATTCAGTCTATGATAATAACCTTATCAATAACTTCTCTCGGGTGCTACTTCTGTCCCATATTGCTCTTTGTCAGTGTTCTTTAGTTTGAGAAATTTCCAAATTCTTTGTGAGGCTGAGTCACCTGCTTGACACACCTTTCCTTTTTTTTTTTTTTTCAGAAGTTTGGCTCAATTTAGTCTCTGTTCTTGGGCTGTCATTACTTTTTCTGACTCTTTCTTGATCCATTGAGGGGAAATTCTGTCACTAGTTGGCTATTCTTGTGCTCTTGCTGCGTTTTTCTTGGTTTTTGAACAAATTCCAAAAATAATCCTTCGTAACCTGTAATTTTATCTCCACGTTGTCTTTTGTTTTGCTCCACATTGCTGGAACCATGACAGAAAATTCTCAGAGTAATTGATCAGCATATACTCATGGCAGGCCTCTAAAGGTTATTTCATTCTTAGGCAGATGCATCTGTAATTTTGCAGCTCTCAGTACACATGGCTTCCAGCCTCAGGGCAGAAACCACTTTTGGGCATAGCATGGAACTCATGTATGAAACTGGCTTTAGAATGCTGTATATTTGCATGCTTAGAAATTTTGTTTATTTCAATTCAACAAATATTTATTGAGCACCTACTATGCGTCAAACCCTGGAAATAAAATAATTCATAAAGTGTGGTTGCTGATATTCAGAAGCCCTTGATCTAGTAGCGAAGACAGATCTTGATACGGTGTGGCAAGTGACACTCAATGATAAGCATAAAATGTTATGCAAGTTGTTAAGTTTTTGATTTTATTTCATTTTTGAGACAAACTTAGAGCTTATTTATTTTTTTGAAGTTTTTTCATGGCTGTTGGTCCAGTATATTAATGATGATTTGACCTGATGTCATGGATTTCCAGTGCTCTTAGGGTATATTAAAAATCTTCAGAGTAGGCTATTAGGGCTTGCATGACCTGACCCTGCTCACCTCCTCTGCCTGAGCTGGACTTGTACTGTTCCCAAGACAATGTTTTCCTACAACACTAGTAGCCTTTCAGTTGGTGAAGTCTCTATATTTTCTCCCATTTCAAGATCTAAGCACAGGGTCCTGCTAGCGATATGCTTGTCCGTCTCACTTGGCCAACATCTTTTCTTCCTCTGGCCTTTGGAATAAAAGCCACTTCTTCAAAAGGGGTTCTGCCGGGATCCCCTCTGTGTATCTCAGTTCATTCCTCTGTGTTACTTTTTTTCCTGCACCTTTCTTTCATCATACTTACAATGGTTTTTGTCTACTTATTTGTGAGATTAGTTCTTTTATGTCTATTACTTCCACTGGATTATAAGATCTATGGGGTAGGAAACTGATCCCTTTTGCTCGTCATTCTGTGCCCAGCATAGTGTCTGACTCAAAATGAGATCTGTTACAATTTCCATCTTAAATCTTTTATGTCCATCCTCATGTTCTCTCCTTACACACAAATTAAAGTGTCCCGGGTGGCAGTTACGTCCATGTCCTCTGGCTCCAAATCTCCTGCCTTGTGCTGTGGTTACATTCTGAGAGCATCTGATTCACTTGTATGGCTAGAGATCTACTTCCGAAAATTGTTGTATGGATGTAGCTTCCAGAATGAGATCCTGTGCTGATATTTATGTTTTCCTTATTTTTAAAAAATACTACTTTGAGGTAAAGGAGACAAAATTATGTGAAATTAAATAAACTCTTTGTAAACATTATTCCTACACTTAGAGTAGGTTTATCTAAACAAATGGTAGTGGTAGCTTGTTTGGGATGATATGCATCCCAGTCAGAAAATAGGCTTTGTCTCATGCCAATTTCAGAATATTATTGGCAGCTGCCTAGGGTGCTACGTTGCAGATTTTGTGTGAAGTCCTGTCTTGTCTCACAATGAAAAAAAAAATGGCATGGTTCATTAGCAGAATAGGGAGGAAAGGCAGCACACACACAGACCTTATCCTATTGCCCCAGGCCTCAGAGATGGGTTAACTTACTAGAGTAACAAAATTGGAAATTCCACTCAGTATTTTCAGTAGATGCTGATCGATGAGTTTTTCCCTCATTCTTTTCTTTCTTTTTTTTTTTTT
>NW_016107387.1:3289392-3336394 GCF_001604975.1 Cebus imitator | reverse complement strand
GCTAGCCTAAAGGGCCCCCGGACCAGTGTATTTTGTACGGAGAACCGCGGCTCCGGGGCGCCGACAAAGCAGCCGCGCTGGTGACCGTGGAGCACCTCTGCCCGGGAATTTCCTAGTCTGTGGGCAATAAAAACACGGCGTCCACTCACCCTCTGCGCTTTCACTGGGAGCTGCAATCCTGAGCTGTTCCTAAACGGCCATCTTGGATCCACCTCTTTCTTCTTTCTTTTTTTTTTGGGGGGGGGGTGAGTAGCCATACATTCCCTCATTCTTTTCAATCTACATATAATTTACAAACAGTGAAATCTACACTTTTTAGGATAGCCTTCTGAGAGTTTTGACAGTACACATAATTGCGTAACAACCTTCATGCTGTCAAGATACAGAAGAGTTTTTTACCCCCCAAAGTTCCCCCTTATCCTTTGTAGTCAGCTCCTCCCTTCACCTCAAGCCCTTGGTAACACTAATTTGCTTTCTGTCCTTACACTTATGCTTTTGCAAGGATGTTACATAAATTGAGTGAAAACCCTATAGCCTTTTGAGGCAGTCTTCTTTCATTTAGCATAATGCATTTGAGAGTTATCCACGTTAGGTTTTAATTCAAGGTTAGTTAGGCGATTCAATCAATGAAATAGATATTCATTTACTAATTTAAAAATATTTACTGAACTTATTGAAATTATGATCATTAATATGCATGATCATAATTTAAATAAGTTTCATAAGTGCAAATAAATATCCATAAGTATGGTCTTTTTCCATGCCAAACATTGTCTCTCTCTCTCTCTATCTATCTATCAATCAATCATCTATCTATCATGTATATCTCAAGGTAAGTTATTATAAAACAAATTCTAAATGAGTGCTTACAGGCAGTAAGTTCTGAAGGAGTTTGGAGGAGGGAGAGGTCTTTGTTTATAACTGGGGGTGTTTTTATAAAAGAGATGGCATTTGAGTGAGCCTTGGAGAGTGGCTAGGACATTCCTTTAGAAATGTTGAACACCGCTAACAAAGCATTTAAATATTCTTATTTTGCTTCTCAGGAGTCCATTAGGCCTTTTTCACTTCCAGTCAAACCTTATAGCCATGCACAAGCAGGAAAAAGGATACTTTGGACAGTGAGTGGATTTTTTAAAATCAATTTTTACTATAATGAACATTTATTAACCATATACTAGTTGTAAATGTCAATGCAAAGTGTTCTGGGGAATACAAAGGTGAAGACATTGTTTTACTTACTTTATCTGTTACTTACTTAGATTACACTTTTCTTTATCTTCATTTCCCCCCTTTCTTCTATCTTGTTTTATAAAGGATTTGAATCAACTTCCAAAACTCCTCATAAAATAAATTATTAAAAATATTTGGACAAAGAAATAATATGAGTAAAAAAAACACACCCCTAACAATCCAGGGGTAAATTTACCTGCCTCTCAGGAATGTTTGCCAGCTTATTTTATAGAGATACTAGAGATTGAGTTATATATTTTTCTGGAGGCTAAAGTAAGTAGGGAAATGAATTCAGTTAAAAAACCCATATTGTCCAGAAGAAAAAGACAACCCACTTGTTTAAGGTTTTCATCCTGCTGAGCTGAGAAAAGATTTCTCCCTTGGGTCTTTATAAAAAAATACTTTTTTTTTTAATTCAGAGAATATCTTTTTGGCTTCCATCCCAGCAATAAACACAAGAAGAGTAAAGTTAGCGCAGCTGCTTCTTGCAGCATCCTTCCACACAAGCCAATATTGGAACAGCAAAGCTCCATTATGTCAAGTAAATCTGACAACAGTCAGAGTGATGCCATCCAGATACACAGTTCTCAGATGGTGTGCTCTGATCCAAGGGTAAAATTTATCATTTCTAGAAAATAGATGAATAGCATGTCCTTCAGACAATCCTCCATAAACATCTGTTCTCATAAATAGGGTTTTGATAGGATTTGGACAACAGAGACTTATCTGACAAGTAACTAGAATACATCCATTCAGTGTTTCCATGAAGAGCTGATACGCATATTTTGACCACTGATCACACAGTAGGTAGGATAAGATTGTTAACTGAAAATCACGAAGACCATATAAGGTATGTTTGAATAGGGGTTATTCTTTGCTTGGTACAAAGTTGCCCTTATTCTAGAAGAAGGTGCTGTGCTGAGACCTTTAAGTGTATTCTGTGCTCTGAACATCCTATAGAATCTCTATGGTGGCTTCTATTTTGATGCCCATTTTACAGAAAAGCTAGCTAACATTTTGAGGAGTTCAGTGATTTGTTCAACTTACAAGCATGTAAGTAATAGAGCCAGGATTCAAAATAATAAGGTCTCGGCCGGGCGCAGTGGCTCAAGCCTGTAATCCCAGCACTTGGGGAGGCTGAGGTGGGTGGATTACGAGGTCAAGAGATCGAGACCATCCTGGCCAACATGGTGAAACCCCGTCTCTACTAAAAATACAAAAATTAGCTGGGCATGGTGGTGTGCGCCTGCAGTCCCAGCTATTCGGGAGGCTGAGGTGGGAGAATTGCTTGAACCCGTGAGGCAGACGTTGCAGTGAGCCGAGATTGTGCCACTGCACTCCAGCCTGGCGCCTGGTGACAGAGTGAGATTCTGTCTCAAAATAAGGTCTCTCTGGAATCAAAAGCCTCATGAATCTTCGTTTGCTTAAAAATACTTAAACATAAAAAAATTAAGGTATTATACATTGAACACTCACATTCCCGTTGCCCAGCTTATGGTATAAAGCATTAAAAATACAGCTGACACCCCTGCACATTCTTCAGGGATCTCATTATCCTCTTGATTCTCTTTCCCTAGAGATAGCCCCTATTGTTGTAGTTGGTATCACTCTCATGAATGTCTTTATAATTACGTATCATTATGTATAGCCCTAAATAATATTGTTTTGTGTATTTCAAAGCATTAAATAATTGATACCATGTTGTATGAATCTTTCTTTAACTTTTTTTGGTTTAACTGTAAATATTTGTTTTATTTTATTTTATTTTTTGAGATGGTCTTGTCCTGTCACCCAGGCTGGAGTGCAGTGGCACAGTCTCAGCTCACTGCAGCCTCAACCTCCTGGGCTCTAGTCATCCTCCCACCTCAACCTTCCTAGTAGGTGGGACTACAGATGCATGCCACCATGCCCGGCTAGTTTTTGTAATTTCCAGTATAGATGGGGTTTTGCCATGTTGCCCCGGCTGGTCTCAAACTCCTGGGCTCAAGTGATCCACCAGCCTCCACCTCCTAAAGTTCTGGGATCATAGATGTGAGCCACTGTGCCTGACCTATACTTTAGTTTTATCCATCTTGACAGATGTAGTTCACATCCAATTATTGTCACTGCTGGATAACATTAAATTGCAAGACTTGCATTTATTCTTCTATTGATGGTTATTTGAGTCAATTTCAATATTTTTCTGTTATAAAAATGCCATTCTGAACATTCTTGTCCATATCTCCTGGTGGATATGTTTAAGAGTTTCTCTAGGATAGTGGGATATTTTAGAATTGCGGGTTTTTTTTATTTTATTTTATTTTTGAGATGGAATCTCCCTCTGTCACCCAGGCTGGAGTGCAGTGGTGCGATCTCAGCTCACTGCAACCTTCGCCTCCTGGGCTCCAGTGATTCTCCTGCCTCAGCCTCCTGAGTAGCTGAGATGACAAACGTACACCACCACGCCAGCTAATTTGTATATTTTTAGTAGAGACGGGGTTTCACGATGTTGCCCAGGCTGGTCTCAAACTCCTGGCCTCAAGCGACCCACCCGCCTTGGCCTCTCAAAGTGCTGGGATCATAAGCATGAGGCACCATGCCAAGCCAGTGAACCGTCTTTGTCACAATGATTAGGAGGCACTACTGGCACGTAGTGGGTGAGGTCAAGAGAAGCTAGATGTACTGCAATGTATGACACATTCTTATAAACAAGAATGTGTCCTGACATCTTGTGACTTTGCAGTATTTTGCCAGACATTCAGGTGTAAAATTTGTAATTGTCTGACTCTATAAAATAAATTTATTTTACATAAAAACACAAAATACTCTACATAGCTTTAATCCACATGAGTTTTCCAAGGATGTAGCTGACATACATTTTTTAAAAAATGTACTTTCAGAACTTTACCAAGTATTTGCTATTCTGGAAAATTATATCATCAACAGCAATTCTACTCATGTACTTGAGTTACACATTCAACATGCTCGTCCTAGTTTGCCTTAGCAATAGACGCATTACGTTGAAACTACACAAAGGTGTGTTCTAGTTTAGTTAACTAAGCATTTCCCATTGACTGGAAGAAAATATTTGCAAATCATAAAATTCATAACTCAAATTCCTTATAAGGGATTAATACCAAGGATATACAAAGAACTCTTATAACTCTGTAAAGAAAGAAAAACCCAAGCAACATTCTTTAAAAATGAGCAAAGTATTTGAGTAGACATTTCTCCAAAGAAGATATATAAATATCCATCAAGCACAGGAAAATATGTACAACATGACTAATTATTAGGGAAATGCAAGTCAAAACTGAAATTAGATACTGCTTCCACACATTAAGGTGGCTGTTACCCAAAAAGCAGGAAGTAAAAGTGGTGAGGATAGGAATAAATTAAAACAATTTTGCTCTGGGAATTGTCATTGCAATTGGGAAAGTAAAATGGTACAACTGCTGTGGAAAACAGTATGGTGGTTCCTCAAAAAACCAAACATGGATTCAGGATCATCATGGTGGATGGGAGGCAGGACTAGATTACAGCTCCAACTTGGATGGGCAGAGCAGCATGCGGAGGCTCACATCCTGCATTTCAGCTCCAGAATGACTGCAGGAATAAATCAGGAATCCCGAAAGGACCATCTGACAGGACAGACCCTCTGAAGGAAGCAAACTGCTCCTGTGGGGCCCAGGAGACACCCCAAATACTCCACAGTGAGACCCACCCAAGGAAAATCTGAGCTCAGACATGCCCAGTGCTGCCCCCACCTGATAGTACTTCCTTACCCAACCCGGTAGGGTAGCTGAAGGCAAAGGGCATACACTCTTGGGAGTTCTAGGACCCCACCCACTGTCTGTTCCACTTCATACTACCACAGCTGATGCTTTCTGGAAAGTGCCACCTCCTGGCAGGATGCCAACCAATGTAAAAATAGAGCTTTAAACCACCAGAGCTAGGAATTGTCACAGTCAATTTCACCCCCCTGCCACCTCCACTGGAACAGGTGCTGGTATCCACAGCTGAGAGACCCTTAGACAGTTCACATCACAGGACTCTGTGCAGATAACCCCCAGTACCAGCTCAGAGCCTGGTAGACTTGCTGGGTGACTAGACCAGAGAGAGATAACAACCTCTACAGCTAAGCTCTCAGGAAGCCACATCCATAGGAAAAGGGGGAGTTCTATATCAAGGGAACACCCCGTGGAACAAAATAATCTGAACAACAGCCTTTAGCCCTAGACCTTCCCTCTGACAGAGCCTACCCAAATGAGAAGGAACCAGAAAACCAGCTCTGGTAATATGACAAAACAAGGCTGTCTAACACCCGCCAAAAAATCACGCTAGCTCACCAGTGATGGATCCAAACTAAGAAGAAATCTCTGATTTGCCTGAAAAAGAATTCAGGAGGTTAGTTATTAGGCTAATCAAGGATGCACCAGAGAAAGGCAAAGCCCAATGCAAGGAAGTCCAAAAATAAAAACAATAGAAGAAATGAAGGGAGAAATAGGTAGCAGAAAGAAAAACAATCAAAATTTCAGGAAACTTTGAACACGCTTAAAGAAATGCAAAATGCTCTGGAAACTCTCAGCCATAGAATTGAACAAGTAGAAGAAAAAAATTCAGAGCTCAAAGACAAGGCCTTTGAATTAACCCAGTCCAACAAAGACAAAGAAAAAAGAATAAGAAAATGTAAACAAAGGCTCCAAGAAGTCTGGGATTATGTTAAACAACCAAACCTAAGAATAATTGATGTTCCTGAGAAAGAAGAGGATTTCAAAAGTTTGGAAAACATATTTGGGGAAATAATCGAGGAAAACTTCCCTGGCCTTGCTAAAGACCTAGACATCCAAATACAAGAACCACAAAGAACACCTAGGAAATTATTCACAAAAAGATCATCACCTAGGCACATTGTCCTCAGGTTATCTAAATTTAAGCCAAAGGAAATAATCTTAAGAGCTGTGAGACAAAAGCACCAGGTAACCTATCACGAAAAACCTATCAGATTAACAGCAGAAGATGTCAAATTATTTTCCATAGTAATTAAAAAAATCATGCCTTTCTCTAATGACAAGAGATGATGAGCATTTTTTCATATGTTTGTTGGCCTCATGTATGTCTTCTTTTGTAAAGTGTCTGTTCATATGCTTCACCCACTTTTAAATGGGCTTGTTTGTTTTTTTCTTGTAAATCTGTTTTAGTTCTTTGTAAATTCTGGATATCAGCCCTTTGTCATATGGGTAGACTGCAAAAATTTTTTTCCCATTCTGTTGGTTGCCGATTCACTCTAATGACTGTTTCTTTTGCAGTGCAGAAGCTGTGGAGTTTGGGGAGGGACAGCACAGGGTGGGGAGTTGGGGAGAGACAGCATGGGGAGAAATGCTAGTTATAGGTGAAGGGGAGGAAGGCAGCAAATCACGCTGCCATGTGTGTACCTATGCAACAATCTTGCATGCTCTTCACATGTACCCCAAAACCTAAAATGCAATAAAAAAACCATGCCACCAACAGTGTTTTAGAGGTCCTATTTTTTGTTCCACCTCTTCACCAATACTTGGTATCATCAGACTTTGAAATTCCTGCTATCTATATATATGATGTGAGATTGGTTATGACATAGTACGGATGTTCCACCCAAATCTCACGTTTAAATGTAATCCCTAGTGTTGGCTCTGGGGCCTGGTTTTTGGGTCATGGGGGTGGATCCCTCATGGCTTCGTGTTGCCATTGTGATGGTGAGTGAGTTCTCTAGAGAGCTGGTTGTTGTAAAGTGTGGCACCTCCTCCCACACGCTCTTGCTCCTGCTTTCACCATGGAATGTGCCTTCACCTGCTTTGCCTTCCGCCATGAGTAAAACTCCCCAGAAGCCAAGCAGATGCCAGCACCATGCTTGCACAGCCTGCAGAATTATGAGCCAATTGAACCTTTTTTGTTTATAAATTACCCAGTCTCAGGTATTACTTTAGAGCAATGTAAGAATGGTCTAACACAGGTTCCAATTTTATTTTAAAACTAGGAATAATCAATTGATCCAGCCCCATTCATTCAATAGTTCATCCTTCATTAATTCAAAATCCATGACTATATAAAAGCCATGCCTATATATAAGTAAATACATATATATATACACACACATTTTTTACATGTGGATTTGTTGGTTTTTTTCTTTTCTTTTTAAATTGTCATATAATAATTGTACATAATTATGGGGTATATAGTAATATTTTGCTACATATAATATACAGTAATCAGATCAAGGTCATCTTGAATATTTATCATTTCTATATGTTGGGAATATTAATTAATACCCTCCTTATAATAACTTGAAACTATATTATATGTTACTGTTAACTGTAGTCACTCTACAGTTTTATAGAACACTGGAACTAATTCCTCTTATCTAGCTGTAATTTTGTACACATAGATTTGTTTCTGGGTTTCCTATTCTGTTTCATTGTTTTATTTGTGTATTCAATGAAAATATCAATATGTTTTAATATATTCCATGAAAATAGCAGTCTGTCTTAATTATTATAGGTTTATAGTTAGTACTTATGGAAGTCTGCATTTTTTCACTATTAAAATATACTGCTTCCAAAAACATTAATATTTAGCAAAGCAGCTTTATGGTGAGCCTTCTAGGATAAATATAAATAAGCCATAATGTTGTCTTCTCTTACAGGATATACACACAGGTAAATCATTATTTAAATTTTAAATGTAGATGTTGGAGGCAATCAAAAGAAGTGAAAGCGAATCTGTCAAAGATGATGACAGAAACTGATGTCAAGCTTTTATTTTTAGATCTGTCAATGATTAGTTTACCAAATTGCCCATGTAGACTACTTCTAGATTATAACAAGATCAACATGCTGAGAAGTACTCTTAATTTTATGCTTTCATTGGTAGGTAGACATGTGTCCAACTTATCTATTTATATAGACAAAAATGGCAAAAAAAAGACACACATCACAATTTCTAGTATTTGAAATCATTATCTGTTCTTCCCAGAACCCATTTCTCTTAATCACGGTGGATGAGGTCCACTCACTCATTGTGTTCCATTGATGTCACTGTTCTAGTAAGAGCCACATCTACTCAGCTATCTCAATTGTTTTTTTGGGAAGACAAATTATAAAAAGGATCTGCTTCTCTCAGGCTGATATAGCCTCTGGTTCACAGCATGGTAAACAAACAGAAGGACAAGACCCATTTGCTCTGCCTATTGATCATGTGCAGGGCACAACTTGGGAATGACAACAGACCATGCACCTTAGCAGATAATGTCAACTGTAATGTCTGGGGTGCATACATGTTGATACAAATAAAGTCAACCTTCTCAGTAAATGAAATCAGGACATTACATTGAGATATGTAATCCTGAAAATCAGGATTATATTTGTCTGATGATTATACTTCTGTTGTATTAACACACAAGCCTAAAAATGCACTCCCACCTTGATCCAGAACGGATTTGAGTTGTTAGAAGCAGTCTTATCCCTTTCGCAAGAAAGTTGAGAGCCAGAGAAAAAATTAAATGTAAACTAGCAACATTAGAGCAAGGCTATAGGAGAAGGCGTGGATGTGTAGTAAGGATGGAAATGGTCAATGTGGAGCTTCTAAAGTGGGTGGGTGGTTTTGAATATACCGCATTCATATTGAGCAGGGGCTAGGCAAGAAAATGCTAACTAATGATTCAGGATTCTGTTTCTCCACTGCTCTCACAAGACACCTGAGCCCAGTTTTAGCCAAGTAGATAATCCTTCTTCCTATGAAATCAGGTAGGGAATGGAGATGGTGACCAAATGCTTATTCTTTCTTATGTGATTCTTGCAAGTGAAAATGAGAGATGCTGGTGATGACTACCCTCTGGGCCACCAATGATCAGTTAATTTGTCATAATCGCTGCAATTATTATAGGTTGATGACGCTTTAGCAGAGAGGTGATCTTGTTTGAAGGCAAAGAGAATGCTCATTTGACTCTTGAAGAGCAAAATAATTTTCTCTATAGCAAGCTTTACACATATAGAGGGCTTCACAATTACACTAACGTGCAGTAGTCTGAATCTTTGTGATATCCCCAGATTCATACATTAAAACTAAATCCCCAATGTGATCATGATAAGATGGGACCTTTGGGGGGTGATTAGGTCATAAGGGCTAATCCCTCATGAATGGGATTAGTGGTACCCTGATGAAAGAGACCTCAGAAACCTAGTTAGCTCCTTCTACCACATGTGAATGCAGCAAAAAGGTGCCACATCTGAACCAGTGAGTAAGCCTGCACCCAACACTGAATCTGTTGGCACCTTGATCTTGGACTTCCCAGCCTACAGAGCTGTGAGTGATACATTTCTATTGTTTGTAAGCTACTCAGTTTATGGTATTTTTCATTATAATAACCCAAACAGACTAAAACACTCTTCAAAAGGGACTACTGTATATATCTGGGCTATGGGGTACTTGGAATACATTATATTTAATAAAAATGTAGTAAATGAATGAATCCATAAATGAGTAAATACCTACCTCTCCATCACCTTGCTTCTTTGGACTCACCCCTTAATGCTCTCTTCTCTTACAAGATATCACACTTTAAAAGAAAATTTTTAAAATACCAAGTGAGGAGAATCTCATGGTGTAATTTCCTGGATTTTATCAAGTAGTCCATTGACATTTTGGCAATTTCCAAGGAAATATTAATAAGAAAAAACTGTTTTATTTGTGAGAAACATGTATTTCAGAAAGGGAAATGTGTGATTTGTGATTTTTCTTAGAAGCACTATTACTTTTTAACCATTACAAACTTGAAGTCTTCATGGGCCTCACAGGAGTGCACTCATCCGTCCATTTCAGCTAACACATCATTCATGGAGTGAAGTTCTCTTGCCACTATGACATATGGCATTTGGGATTATTGATATTCACTACATTTCCCTTTCTGTGGTCATATTATGTGATGTTATATCTCAAATGCACAAAAATGGATTTGTGACTCATAGTGATTCATTGAGGTGTAAGAATAGTATGAAGAGAGTTCCAGGGTGAAAAGCCTGGAAGTGGTCACTGTCATCCTTAAAATAATCATAATAAAAAAAGATGAATAAATGGAAAATCAATGACTTTTCTTGGCTACATCAAAGAACTGAGGTCATAGAGCAAACTGCCAAACCTGAAACTGGAACACTGAGTACATCTGGGGAGCTACAGTAACTGGGACCTGCTTATCTGGAACAGAAGCCTGTAGTCATCACCTGGTAGGAACATTTAAATGGTAAATTTGAGGAACTGCTGGAAGGCTAGTGTGAGAGTGAGAAACTCCTGGGGCCTCCACACTGCTTTGGATCTCCCCTTCAGAAACTCCACCAGGTTTGGTGAAAATTCCACTCAGATACCCTCAGGGCCCTAGCAGTGGGAGGGAAGGATTAGCTATGGTCAAACATAAAGGGAGTCCTCTCAATTACTGAGGTCCATTCCCGAGGGGAAAGGACTTTGCCTGTTCACAGTTCTGGAAACTTTCCCCAGCTCTGGGAAAAAGAATTTTTCCCCACTCCAGTCCCCAAATGGGAAAATAATCGACATGGGAAAGGGCTCCAAGGAAAATATTTTAAGAACACAGTATGCTTTCCAGGTTTGCAATAAAATAAATTAAAAAAAAATAAAAGAACACAGTATGAAGAAACAAAGTGATCAGAACCAGGCTCAGATATGAAAGACTTTGGGATTATGAGATAGGGAGTTTTCTTTTAATCCTATAACTGGAAACTTTAAGAAAAAGAAATAAAAGGAAATGCTATAAATCAAAAACATTGTAATAAAAATGATGGACTCATCAGTGGGCTTGGCACAACAGAGAAACATCAATGAGCATGAAGATAGGTCAACAGAAATTTTCAAACTGAAAAGTAAAGAGAGAAAAGAATAAAAAACCAACAAGCAAACAGAATATTGAATAACTCAGGGACAATATAAAAAATGGTCTATGTATAACTAAATTCTAGAAAAAAAGAAAGGAGCAGAGGAAACATTTGAGAGGTAATAATGATCAAAAACTTTCTAATCCAAAATTTATATGGAACCAAAAACAGCCTGAATAGCTGAAGCAATTCCAAGCAAAAAGAACAAAGCTGGAGCCATTTCACTACCCAACTTCAAACTATACTATAAAACTACAGTAACCAAAACAGCATGGTACTGATATAAAAATAGACATATAGACCAATGAAACAGAAAAGAAAACTCAGAAATAAAGCCACCCACCTATTATCATCTGATCTTTGATATGGCTGACAAAAATAAACAATGGGGAAATGATTCAATAAATGGTGCTGGGATAACTGGCTAGCCATATGCAGAAGATTGAAACTGGACCCCTTCCTTATATCATACACAAAAATTAACTCAAAATGGAACAAAAATTTAAATGTAAGACCTCAAACTATAACTATCCTAGAAGACAACCTAGGTTTTACTCTTCTTGACAATGGCCTTGGCAAAAAAATTTTGGTGAAGTCCCCAAAAGCAATCGCAACAAAAACAAAAATAGACAAGTGGGGCCTAATTAAACTAAAGAACTTTTGTACAGCAAAATAAACTATCAACAGAGTAAACAGACAGCTACAGAATGGAAGAAGATATTCATCAACTATGCATCTGACAAAGGCCTAATATCCAGAATCTATGGGGAACTTACAACAAGCAAAAACCAAATAACCATATTAAAAGCTGGGCAAATGACATGGACTTCTCTCTTGAAGATATACAAGTGGCCAACACACATATGACCAGTATCACTGATCATCAGAGAAATACAAATCAAAAGCACAATGAGATAACCTCTCATACCACTCAGAATGGCCGTTATTAAAAAGTCAAAAAGCAACAGATGCTAGTGAGGTTGCAGACAAAAGGGAATACTTGTTCACTGTTGGTGTGAATGTAAATTAATTCACCCACTGTGGAAACCAGTTTGGAGATTTCTCAAATAACTTTAAGCAGATTTATCATTGGACCCAGCAACCTCATTCCTGAGTATGTACCCAAAGGAAAAAAAATCGTTCAACCAAAAAGACACACACGCTTGTATGTTCATTGCAGCACTATTCACAATAGCAAAGACATGGAATCACCCCAGGTGCCATCAATGGTAGATAGGTTAAAGAAAATATAGTATATACACACTGTGGAATACTATGCAGCCACAAAAAAGAATAGAATCATGTCATTTGCAGCAACATGGATGCAGTTGGAGGCCATAATCCTAGTGAATTAGCATAGAAACAGAAAACCAAATCCTGCTTACTGTCACTTAAAAACGGGAGCTAAACATTGGACATACATGGACATAGACATGGGAACGATAAACACTGCAGGCTACTAGAGTGTGGATGGAGGGGTGAGGTGCAGGTTGAAAAACAACTTATTGGGCACTATGCTTGCTATCAGGGTGATGGGATCCATAATCCAAATGTCAGCATTATGCAATACACCCATGTAACAATTCTACATATGTACTCCCTGTATCAAAAATAAAAGTTAAAATCTAAAAAAAAGAAAAAAATATCTTGCCTATAGAAAGACTAGGATGAAAATTACAACAGATTTTTTTTTTAAATCAGAAATCATGCATGCCAGAAGATAACATAGTGAAATCTTTAACAGGTTGTTTTAAAAAAGACCAAGACCAGGCAACTCTGCCACCCCATCTTTCTAGAATTCTATGTCCAGTGAAATTATCCTTCTAAGGTGAAGGAAAAACAAAGGCTTTCTCAGACAAACAGAATCTGAGGGAATTCATTACTAACAGATTTGTTCTTCAAGAAATGTCAAAAGGTTTTCACAAAGAAGAAAAATGATATGGATAAAAAATTTGGATCTATGAAAAGAAAAAAAATTGCAGAAAAAGAATAAAGTATCTTTTTTTCTTATCCTTAATTGATCAAAAATATAACTCTTTATTTAGAACAATAATAGTAATAATAGATTGGGTGATTACAGCTTGTGGATAAGTGAAATGAATGACAACAATGTCATAAGGGACAGCAGGGAGGAAGTGGGAATATTTCATCATAAGCTACCGACGCTGCTTGTGCGGTACTTAGGTGCTGACCAAGTAACTTTGGAAATGAAAGCCCATTTCAAGATGGATTTAGATTATTTAAAAACATACATTGTAAAATTCTAGAGCAACTACTAAAAATGTAAAAGTAAATATAAATAATACATTAAGATAGAAAATAAAAATGAAGCCATATAAAATGCTTAGTTGAAACTAGAATGGTCAGAAAAAGAGAAGTAACAAGAAACAAATAGTACACATAAAGAAGAGAAAACAGTGAAAACGTGATAGTCATTAATCCATTTAAATCTATAATAACTTAAAATGTGCATGGCTTGTGCAGCAAACCACCATGACGCACATTTACCTATGTAACAAACCTGCATAACCTGCACATATATCCTGGGACTTAAAAAGTTTTTTTAAAAAGTGCATGGTTTAAATATGCCAATAAAATACACACCAATAAAAATACAGGGATTGTCCCAGTTAATTAAAAGAAAAAAGGACGAAATGGCATATTATCCATAAGAAATCTCCTTTAACTCATGCCTGTAATCCCTGCACTTTGGGAGGCCGTGGCTGGCAGATCACCTGAGGTCAGGAGTTCGAGAGCAGCCTGACCAACATAGAGAAATCCCGTCTCTACTAAAAATACAAAATTAGCCGGGCGTGGTGGCTCATGCCTGTAATCCCAACTACTCAGGGGGCTGAGGCAGGGGAATTGCTTGAACCCAGGAGACAGAGGTTGCCATGAGCCGAGATGGTGCAATTGCACTCCAGCCCGGGCAGCAAGGGCAAAACTCCGTCTAAAAAAACAAAAAAACCAAAACCAAAAAAAACCCCAAAAAACAAAAACTTATAAAGACTAGGAAAATATAAAAGTAAAGTGATTGAGGAAGCTATACTACTAATCAAAAGAAAACTGGAGTAGGTAGTTATATTAATTTCAGACAAAACAGACTTTAGAACAAGGAAGATTATCAGGGAAAGATTACTGGGGATAAGAGAGTTCAATTCTCCAAGAGGACAGCAATCCTAAATATTGATGCCCCTAAAAACAGAATGTCAAAATACATGAGACGAAACTGACAGAACCAAAAGGAGAAATAGACAAATCTGCAATTACAGTTAGAGAGCTCAACAACTTTCTGTTAGTAACTGATAGATGAAGCAGGCAGGCAATCTTTAAGAATATAGATGACTCAAACAGTACTATCAATCAACTTGATCTAAATTTATAAAATGTGCCAACAAAAACCCTTAAAACTCAACAGTAAGAAAATGACTCAATTAAATATTTTTTAAAAAGATCTGAGCACGCATACCTCACCAAAGAAGTTTGCATATAGCAAATAAACAAAAAGAAGTTCAACATCATTAGTCATTATGGAATCACAAATTCAAACCACATGATTTCACTGTTAGACTGCCTAACAGGATGGCTAAAGTCCAGAAGATGTTAATTGCTGGGAAGCAGTTGCATTCTCAGGTATTTACTCAACGGATTAAAAAACTTATGTCCACACAGAAGCCTGCACATGAATGTTCATAGTAGCTTTATTCATAATCACCAAAACATGGAAGTAACCAAGATGTTCTTCAATAGACGGAGGAATGGATGGCCTATAATACATACCTATATTGTGATATTATTCAATAATAAAAAGAAATGAGGTTTCAAGCCTTTTGAAAACATGGATGAATCTTAAATGCATATTGCTAGTGAAAGAGTAAGGGCTCTATGGCTGTGGATCACGTTCTGAAAAGGGCAAAAACTGTCAGAAAGAGTAAACACGTAGTGGTCATGAGGGATGTGGGGGAGGGGAAGCACTGAATAGGTAAAATGTAAGAGTATTTTTAGGTGGTAAAAATGTTCTGAATGATACTGTAATGATGGATACGTTATACTATGTATTTTTTAAACTTATAGAACTTTACAGCACATACAAGTAACTTTAACATGCAAATTTAGGCGGGGTGCAGTGGCTCACGTCTGTGATCCCAGCACTTTGGGAGACCAAGGTGGGTGGATCACAAGGTCAAGAGATCGAGACTATCCTGGTCAACATGGTGAAACCCCGTCTCTACTAAAAATACAAAAATTAGCTGAGTGTGGTGGCACACATCTTACAGAATACCTGACCTGTACTCCTCAAAATTGTCAAGGTCATCAAAAAACAAGCAAAGACTCACCAACATAACAGCTAAATGTAGCATGGTATCCCGCATGGAGTCCTGGAACAGAAAAAGGACCTTAGGTAAAAATGAAGGAAAGCTAAATAAAGTATAAAATTCAGTTAATAATAATGAATTACTGATTCACTAGTTATGATCAATGACTATTTGTAACTATAACTATAACTGTAACTATAACTATAACTATTTGTAACTATTTGTAGCTGACTGATAAGGCAATTGGTTGTGGAATATATGGTAGCTCTGTGCTATCTTCACTTTTCTATAAATCTAAAACTATTCTTAGAAAGATTATTAAAAATAGTAATGAAAATAATAAAAATACTACAACTTGAAATAGTG
This sequence comes from Cebus imitator, assembly GCF_001604975.1. Lineage (NCBI taxonomy): Eukaryota > Metazoa > Chordata > Mammalia > Primates > Cebidae > Cebus > Cebus imitator. The sequence continues at coordinate 3,320,586 of NW_016107387.1, read as the reverse complement.
TCATAAAAATAGTGAATGAGGCTCTCTGAAACCGATTATTTTATTTATTATTATTTTTTGAGACACAGTCTCACACTGTCGCCCAGGCTAGAGTGCAGTGGTGCAATCTTGGCTCACTGTAACCTCTGCCTCCTAAGTGATTTTCATGCCTCAGCCTTTGAGTAGCTGGGATTACAGGTGTGTGCCACCATGCCCAGGTAATTTTTGTATTTTTTAGTAGAGACAGGTTTTACTATGTTGGTCAGGCTGCCCTTGAACTCCTGGCCTCAAGAGATCCTCCTGCCTCGGCTTCCCAAAGTGCTGGTATTACAGGTGCGAGCCACCATTTCAGGCTGTGAAACTGATTTAAAACAAACAACTTAAAAAGGAAAGGATGAACAGGAAGTATGGTGGTGACTACCTAAAAATTGGATTTTACTGGACTGGTACTTCATTGGGTTCCAATCTCCTGGGCTCTGTCTGCTGTCTGCTGCAAGTTGTGATGTGAAGCCATTAAAGGTTTTGGGTTCATTTGCAAACAAAGCCCATGACCTTTCACTAAATTAATTGAATTTTTAAAAAACAAATACAAATCAATGTTTTCCAGTCTGGTGGTATATGGAAGTTGTTTCTAAAGGCAATTTTTAAAAAGGCTAAAATTACAGAGTCATTATTCAAGTTTGCATTCCTGACAGCAAAAAACAGGTACAAGACACATCACTGCTGAGAATTTTGTAAAACCAGATGCAGAGGTGAAAATAAATCTGATTCTCACCAAGAGAAAGGAGAGCAAACTACTGACAAGATTGTTTTATTAGAAGACACTTCTGGCTGCTGTAGATTTTTCAATGGATACCACATGGTATCACTGCTATGATCTCACTTGTAAGCCACCTGACATTTACCTTATACTTGTACAAAACCACTGCTATGCTGAGTACACATTTGTTCTTGGGCTTATTTCTTAAGCTTCATAAGCTAATACATATTAAGAAACACACATATATATGTATACATATATATGTCTTCATATTCATATATATACACACACATATGCATTTATATAATATATGTATACATATATGTGTGTGAAGAAAGTATGCTCAACATTTTTTCCTATTGATTACTGAAAAATCTTACCATGGAGGGCATAGTCTTAATTTAACCATTATTTGATGAGCCCTGGTAGAGGCTACAGAGTGTGTTGGAATCAGTACCTAAAAGTATCAGTAGAGGCTGCGGCCAAGCAGGGCATTCACTGGGTCTTAATAAGAGAGGTCACACTTAGATGTCAACCCAGAGCTTTAGCCACTGATAGTCATCAGTGATCAACAGCATTCTCTAAATTTGATTCAAGATTGAAGAAAATTATAAAAATTGTACATTTAACAAAATCATGGTAACTCTGAGTTTATGTCCATCTTTGCAGCAAGGCATGTGATGAAATGGGCGCTGGCAACATGGCTCTCTCCTTTTCCTCACCTGTGCTAGCCAGAGAGAAAGATGCTCAAGAGAGCTTTTTATTTTTTTGAGATGGAGTCTCACTTTGTCACCCAGGCTGTAGTGCAGTGGTGTGATTTCAGCTCACTGCAACCTCTGCCTCCCAGGTTCAAGTAATTCTCCTGCCTCAGCCTCCTGAGTAGCTGGGATTACAGGCATACACACAACACCCAGCTAATTTTTGTATTTTTAGTAGAGAAGGGTGATCTGGTTGAGGTTATTTTCTTGAGAGATTCTCAACTATCAATTTTAGTATATCTTTTCCACTATGTTGGCCAAGCTGGTTTTAAACTCCTGACCTCCAGTGATCCGCCCTCCTCGGTCTCCCAAAGTGCTGGGATTACAGGTGTGAGCCACCATGCCAGGACTTGTTTTTGTTATATTGATTAATCAGTTTTGAAAAGGTAATCTTTGCATATGGTGCAAAGTTTAAAAGATCCAAAAGGATGTGTGTATATATAGAGAAATGTATAGACTCTCCTCATTCTAGTCTCTCTTTCCTGGAGGCATTGCTACTAGTTTCTTCCTGCATGTTGTGTATGTTGTTGACATGAAGAATAAAATAAAAATTTGATGCCTGTGACTTCTTAAATAGGCCAGGTGGACCACTTGCATTTATCACAATTTCCTCCTGAAATCCCCCCAGGAATGAAAATACAGGGATTAAAAAGGCATAGAACCAAAGGGAAAAGAGAATGGGAAATAAAATAGCAGTAACAAAATTTTGAAATCTGGAGAGCAAACAGGTGGTAATAAATTTGTCAGAATGGAGCAATTTGAAACTTAGGTTGACAGTGCAAGAAGCCTTTAAACAAGATAGTTATCCGTGAAGGGCTGTAGAATTTCAGAATGGTGTACTGAACCCATCTGAAAGTGGGAATTCAGAGTAGCTGAACGTGGAAAATGTGGTTGGAGGTTCTGCATAAGATACAGGCAGATCAGCCTCCCACTCCAAGTGTCTGCTTCCAGGTGACATCATTCAACATTCTGGAAGAAGGTTGGGAGTAAACTCCTTAGAAAGCTGAATCAGAGAAGTTCTGGTCTCAGAGGTTTCAGCTGTGGATATATTCCTTACTGAGAAGTAAAAGCCTATATGCGGAATGATAAGACCACTCAGTTTCCTTCCTCCTGTTGGCTTCTGGAAGGCTGTCGATCAGGTTACACCTTCAAGAAGGAGGTAGAACGATCATCTCTCAGAATCATGGATCAACCAAGGGAAAAGATATACTGAAATTGATAGTTGAGAATCTCTCAAGAAAATAACCTCAACCAGATCACTGTAGTCAAAAATCTCTGCACATGTGCACACCGATTCCTCTTATCTTTGTAGTGCCTCACTACTGAGGATCACCAAGCCACCAAGCCCTGAGGAAACCTCATGACAGACATGATAGAGCAGAAAAGAAGAATCTCAGAGGAACCATAGACAATATTGACAGCAATTAAGCTTTAAAAACCTGTTATTTATATCCATAGAGACGCAGAAGAAAATACTGCACCATGAAACAGAAACAGGATATTGCAAAAAAGGGATATTAAATGAGAAAGAAAAAATTTGGGGTGGTAAAAATATGATAGGAAAATGTAACATTCTATATAAATTTTGGAAGATGAAGTTGAGAGACTCACAAACAAAGTGAAATGAGAAAAGAAACAAGGAACCTAGGGGATCCATTTGGCAGGGTCTGACAGCTGAAGAATAGGAGAGGACAGGGAAAAGAGATGGAGGAATGTTTTGAAGAAATATCTCAATAAAATCTCCAAACCTGAGGTGTATGAGTTTCCAGGTTGAAAAGGCAAACCAAGGATTGATCTCAATAGATTACAAAAAAGATAAAACATTTAAAAAACCCATAATTATATAATTTTAGAATGCTTGGGAAAGAGAGAGGATGTTACAAAATGAGAGAGAGAGAGAGAGAGAGAGAGAGAGAGGAATCACATGCAAATGATCAGGGATCAGGCTTACAGCAGCTTATTCAAGAAATCAGGAGGCCAGAAAACAGTGAAATCAAAGCCTTCAAAATTCTGAGATGAAATTTTCATCTACAGTGTCGATGACTAGCCACATTATTAATCAAATTATGAATGTAGAATTAAGATATCTTAGGTCTAAAATTTTATCTCCTTTGGCCACTTGGTTGCTGGTTCAGGAAGTTACTGTAAAATGAACTCTATTGAAACAGAGAAGTAAAATAGAAAAACAAAACAAAACAAAACAAAAAACATGGGATCCAGGAAATATCAGGGGAAAAAAGCAGTTAAAGGAACTGAAAATGACTGCCTCTAGGGATTTGCTGTTAGGAATTGGTATGGTTTGTGTCTATGTCCCCACCCAAATCTCATGTTGAATTGTAATCCAAATTGTATTTCCCACATGTAGAGGGAGGGACTTGTAGGAGATGATTGGGTCATGGGGGCGGCTTCCTCAATGTTGTTCTTGTGATTCATGAGTCAGTTCTCATGAGAGCTGATAGTTTTAAAGTGTGGCACCTTCTCACTCTCTCATGTTTCTCTCCTGCTGCTTTTTCAAGAAATGCCTTGCTTCCCCTTTGCCTTCTGCCATGATTGTGAGTTTTCTGAGGTCACCCCAGCCATGCAGAACTGTGAGTCAATTAAACCTCTTTTCTTTATAAATTACCCAGTCTCAGGTAGTACCTTTATAGCAGTGTGAAGATGGACTGATATATGACTATTGAGACGTAGGGTAGGGAATATTTCTTTTTTGTTTTATTTTAAGCCATATAGAACTATTTGATTTTTTAAACATAAATAAATAAATAGATAAATGAGTGAGCCAACAAATCTAACACAGGTGAGAGATGAAGAGACCCCTGTAGGATGATGATGAATAGAGGTCCCAGGGACAGAGAGGCTAAAGGACAAGCAGCTCAGGTTTGAGCAGGAGGAAAAAGGGCTGTGGTCATTCCTGATAGCCTGCCTACCATTGCAAATTGGTGCTTCCTGATTTAGGAGAAATCGAACGTACAAAAAATGACAAGATGACTGTAACTGAAGCTTCATTGAGCCGGGTACTGCTAGCTAAGCACAAGACTGTAAACAATATTATCTCACACTACGAGATAAAGCATTGTTACTGATTTAAAATATACTTTATTTTTTACTTGTTTAAAAAACAACGATGATTTTAAAAAAGTTCGCTGAAGATTGTTATGTCAAATGTAAGCCAAACTTAACTATGAAAATGCCTATGCTGGCTGGTGTTTCCTTTGGAGAAGCATTTAGGGTCAAACATCAGTTCTGACTGGTTGCTGGTTAGGCGTCCTTTGTTTGTTTTTCTTTTTCCATATTACATCTATTTCCATGGAAAATGTAAGCCTAGTCCTAATAGAGGGGTTTCCACTAATAGCTTAGGGTTTACCAGCATCATCTAGAAACTTCCATAATAGATGCAACCACCCTTCCTCATTTTTGCCGTGTCAGGGGTTTTACACTGGTGATGTGGAATGTAGGGATAGCAGTGTGTTCTTTGATACTTGGGAACTTTCAAAATACCACTTTTCTTTTTTTCCCCACTTGATAGTTGCATTAAGTCTCAAGGGAAAGCCGGTCTTCTTTGAAAATCAGACTGGGAAACTTTGTTCTAATGCACCAGTAACTCTTGTTTCTTTTTCTGAGTGATTTCAGACCCTCCAAATCTCCTGCTGAGGACTTGAGATGGCAGAGGCAGAGGATAACATGTCTGGCTTATCCTCAGAACATGCAGTCATCAGAGGCCCACTGCAAGATCCCCAGGAGGCAGCATAGTATAGCTCAGAGCACATTCTCTAGAGTCAGATGGGTTGGGATTGAGTCCCATCATTGCAACTTATTAGCTGTGTGACTTTGACCTTGGAGAAGTTGCTTCTATTCCCTGGGGTCCATGGTCCTCCTCTCTAAATTGGGGTGCTATCAGCATCGACCTCACAAAGTTATTGTGACATTTAGAATGATGCTGGGCACATAGTAGGCATACATGTGCTATACGGCTTACAAAATTCAGTTGTGTGGTGATAGCACTCAGCGCCACATGTGGAAAATGGTTCTAACAGCTGACACTCCGAGAAGCTCATCTTCATTTCAGGGCTAAGCAGAAGCCAACTGATAGATTCATGGTGATGGGAGGATTTGTACAAAGTATAGGAGGTGGGGATAGAGCAGCCTGAAAGTCTTCTCCACTTCCCTGTAACATGTTCAAGTCTGAGTCACATGGCCTTTAGCTGGTTAGCTGAGCTCAAGGGCTAATGTTGTATGCCCTGAGCTCAAGGCCACGTATCAGTGTTGCTTGGAATCCACATTTTTGTGGCCAAGGTGGGAGCCAGTTTCTAGAAGCCTTAACTCCATGATGAAATGTAATCTATGGAATGGAAAAATATAACAGCAGCACTGATGTTTTTCCTTCTGTGCTCACTCAGAGCCAAGCCTGCTGGTGTCCTTTGGGTAATGAGGAACTCCACATTTTCAGATGAAATCCATACTTAAACAACAAAAACAAAAACTTTGAGCAAATTGCGCAGGAAGGAAGCGTGTCTCTTGGTGCCAGGAGGCACAGAGGCACAAAGTACAATGTGCTTAGAAACAAGCAGCTCACAGGCACAAACTCACACCGTCTGCTGGGTGTCTCATATGCCCTAGCTGCCAGAAGATGGGAAGATGCTCCCCCAAGAGAGCAGCAAGCTAGCTGCAACGCTGGGCTCCTCAGCCTCCAAGGTGAAGTCTCAATGGGTTCAAATGCATTTCATTAAATGTTCTATTACACTAAAATTACCATATTGTAATGGAACAGACTTGGTATTTTTTTAAGTCCAAAATCAATGTGCTAACATTAGTTATCCTTATATTAATGTAATAACATTAGTCTTCTTTAAAAAAGAAAAATATCATGTGAAATATCACCACTCATATACAATTTCTATAAATTGTCTTTGTTTGTGTGCTTTCTCCCCAGGCTTGTATATTTTTACAGAGTGGTAACCAGCCTTTTCGCTTAATATTATAACATAAGAATTTTCCCAAGTTGCATTTAGTTTTATCACTTAAAGATTTTTTAAAGCTGCTGAGTATTATCTTACATGCATTTGCTGTATTTTAAATGAATAATCATTTACTGTTGGATAAAGTTGCTACTGGTTTTGCATTATAGTAATATTCAGTAATAGTCATACTGATGCTTGTTCTTATTTTTAAATTATTTATTTATCTTCTATAGCACTGCTGGGTTAAAAGATATGAACATCTTTATGACTTTTTTTTTTTTACTGAATTAAAAAACAATGCTTTTTCAATTAAATATAGAAGTTTGGCCACATGCATTTATCTGTCCTTTCTGCTGAGATCCCACTAAGGTGGAAGAGGAAGGGGAACACAGGACATGTTTGGAAAGCCCAAGGAAGGTATTGCACTGAGTGGGCAAGCCACTGCTGGAGAGGCTGCATGATGAGCCCCTTAGAGTAGGTGCAGAGAGAGTGAGGCCAGCTGAGCTGTGCCTCTCCTCTGTCCCCACCAAAGGCCAAGCACGTGGTAAAGCTATTGTGCAGCCTCCAGCCCTGCCCAGGGCTGCTGAATACCACCGAGTGTGTCCGGTCAATACCACTTGCATCAAAGTGTTCACCCCCACAAACCTCAAATCCTTGACCCTCAAATCATGACATACAATGAGATGGTTGTTTTAAGCAACTGAATTTTGCTGCACAGTGATAGATAACTAAAGGAGAAGAGGAAAATATAGGAGAGAGCATATAAAAGTATGAACATGAGAAAGTGATTATGAATTCCAGGAAAAGCAGAACATTTACAAAGAAAAAAAAGTAATTATAGAACAGTGCTCAGCTACTTCTGAATGTACCATAATCTCTTTAATCTCCTCTGACATTTAATGTTTTCTCTCTCTCTCTCTCTCTCTCTCTCTCTGTGTGTGTTTGTGTGTGTGTGTGTGTGTATTATAAACAAGTTTCAGTGAGTACTCATGTACATGCTGCTGGGATATAGGCAGATCCTCAAAATATGCCACTTTGGCTTTTGAGAAAACAGCAAAAGCAGGAAGGCCCTCTTACCTTCTCCTCACCCCTTATCTCTTGAAGCAGGCCCTGAAACCTAGTCCCCTTCCTCTAAAGTGGGGCATGAAACCCTCGTTAACATCCTTATCTCTGAAGATACAGAAACACAGAGGAGAATCCGAACCAACAAACCTTGCTTAGTTCCCCCAGCTCATCACCATTAGATCATACCCCCTTTCTCCAATCATACTTCCTCATGACTATCTATTCTTCATCAAATGTAAGCAAAAAAACTGTGCAGTTTTCCCTGTTTCTTTGGGTCTTCATTTATGAAGGCTGTTGTGTCCCATAAAACTTAGGTTAAGTAAATTTGTATGCTTTTCTTTAGGTCATCTGTCCTTTGTTATAGGGTCCTCAGCCATGAACCTTGCCATAGTTGTGGAAAGATATTTTTTCTCCCCTACAGGGCCAACTTCCTAGGACAGATTCCTGTGGGGGAATTCCTGGGTCAGGCTGTTTTTCTAGGTCAGGAGAGTATTTATTTATTTATTTTTTATTTTTTTATTTTTTGAGATGGAGTCTTGCTCTGTTGCCCAGGCTGGAGTGCAATGGCGTGATCTCGGCTCACTGCAATCTCCGCCTCCCAGGATCAAGTGATTCTCCTGCCTTCGCCTCCTGAGTAGCTGGGATTACAGGCACATGCCACCATGCCCAGAAAATTTTTATATTTTTAGTGGAGACGGGGGTTTCACCACGTTGGCTGGGCTGGTCTCAAACTCCTGACCTTAAGTGATCCGCCCGCCTTGGCCTCCCAAAGTGCTGGATTACAGATGTGAGCCACCACGTTTGGCCTTGATTAATAAGTGTATTAAGGTTCTTGATACACTGCCAGGTTGTTTTTTAGGAGGGTCCCCTACATGCTGAGAGGTTTGTGTCAGTTCCTTGAAAAGGCCGTTTTCATATAAGCTCACTGGCACCTTCAAAATGCTGTAATTCCCCCCTCCTCTTCCCTTTGGATGTCTTGGTACTTTCTGGCCATTGTGTTTTTCCAGGGCCTTTCATTTTCATCAACTCTTGGATAACCCACCTCTCGTCCTCCTTCCCAAAATGCATTTTCCCAGGGGTCCAAACCCAGCCCTTAAATTAGCTAGCTATATAATTTTGAGCAAGTCACTTAAATTAGTTGGAATCCAGGTCCTTCATTTTCAAAGGGAGACAATTTGCCACATTATCTCTAAAGCCCTCTTACAGTTAAAAAAATATTGAATAATTAGAAATAATCTATATGTTAACAACCAATGTTGCATAAATCATGATATATCCAGATGATGGAATACAATGTAGTAATTTTTGAAAAATGTATTTTTGTTACAGTGCATGGGAACTAACTCATGATACAATGCTACATGAAATCAGCAGGATACTGTATGAATCCCAATTGATGAATACACATTTTAATATGTAAAATTAAAAAGAAATACACCACAAGGCTGGCAGCGGCTTACCGTATGATTGTTTTATTCGTGATATACAGTCAGATAAAACATATTTCGTACAATTGTGAAAATCAGACACTGCAGTAGGATCAGGGTAAGCTTCTTGGTTTCTGGGTAAGCTTCTTGGTTTCTGGGTAGCTTTCCTTGACACCCAGGCAGAATCAGGGCCCTTCATCCTGGCTCCAACTAGATGTACAACACGCTTTCAATACAGCAAATATTACTCTGCATTGCAAGTTGACATATTTGCTTCCTACTAAATTCTGAGCCCACTGAAGGCAAAGTCCTCGCCTTGTTTGTTGATATATCCATATCATGACACCTGTCACTTAGAATACTCCAGACACGCATTGGCTGAATGTTTAATGCATTGGTGGGTGAAACAATTTCTGTTGGAACTATAATTTTAAATTTGACATTGCCTGCTACTTTTCAGTTTCTAAGTTAAATAATCTGAGCACCTCAGATAATACTTTCTTCCAAATGCTTTGTCAAAAAACTAGAGTAAATTGCCACCAAGTGCTGTCTGCGAGTTTGGACTGAAAAACTCCTCTGGAGGTGATGGAGGCATCAGACCACCATACCTAGCGGCATCCATTGTGTGTGCATACATCGATGGCCCATTGCTGGGATTCCTTGTTCACCATGTAACTTTCAAGTTGTAATTTGGCTTCTCATGGAAATGTCAAAACAGAACAAATGTGCTAACCAGACTAGAGGGCATGAGTAGCTGATCCCTCTGGTAGTTACGTTTCTCATGGCAAATTAATGAATCGGCAAATTTTTGTTTGCTCAGCCTTTCTGAACTCAATTAACTTTGCAACATGGAGACACTTGGATTTGGAGATCTGCAAAGCTGTGGTTGGGATTTTGGACTTTGGCAATCCAAATGGGGAACGCCACGCTTCGAGGCCTGTCGATATGCTTTCTTTTTGTGACACTGTCTATTTACCCTCCCTCAATAGTAGAGAATCAGAGTGCCCCTTGTCAGTGTTGCTACGGAGAAGATACATGGATGGAAGGACAGCTCCTCGTAGGACTTAGGGCACAACTGAAGAGCTTTGGAGAAACCTTCAGGTTTTGGCACAACAAAGTTTTGACGTACTTAGAAGAAGACCAGGTTAAATTGTGCAATGATTCATCATACAGTCCTCCCTTGGTATATGCCAGAGTTCTGAGTATACCAAATATGTACATGCTCCAGTCCTGTGGTTGGCCCTGTAGAACCCACCTACATAAAAAGTCCTTAGCATCCCAGGAATACTGTATTTTTGATCCTTGCATAAATGGAACATCACAGTTCAAATCCATATTGTTCAAGGGTCAACTGTAGTTACACACTACTGTAAAAGGCACTAAGTTGTACTAGCCATTTGTATTTCTTACATTCCTGCTCTCTAAATTGTATTTTCTTTGTATCCGTAATCAATCTAATTAATATTCATGTTTAGCTGTTTTAAATACATCTTACTGCTTTTGTAGAAAAAGGCTTACTAGTTAGTAAAAGCATGCCACCATCTTTGTTAATGGTTCATCATTTCTTCCATCCCTCGTTTCATAGCTGAAAGGTTCTCCCCTCTGCCACAGTAATGTCTGGCTGGTATTATGACGTCTGATTTTTAAATCTTCCTCTGCCATTAGCTGCTCTTCAAGTCACTTGATTCTCAAGCCTCTCTTGGCCTCTGTATAGTCCTTTCTGGCACTCTGGGTAGAACTGGACCAAGAGACTTCTTGTCAAAAAGCAGATAGGATCATGCATGGTGCCCCATGCTCTAAAAATCTCCCTTGGCTCTCTGTGGTTTAAGAAAAAGTCTAAATCCCCAAGCTGGTATAAAAGACTTCACAATTTGCCACCATGTCCCACTATATAGCTCATGTCCTGGTCACACTGAGATGCTCAAATTCCTCAAATATGTCTTCCTGCCTCATCCTGCTTCAGTGTCTTTATAACCCCATTACTTCTGCCTGGAATGCTTTCCCCAACCTTTTTGAAAATTTCATTTACATCTTTCAAAACCAAGATGATCCATCATGTCAGCAAGTGTGGTTTCTTGCTCCTTCCTTTGTGTTTTCACAATCCTTTAAACAAATCTATTCTTTAGCAATTACCCCCAATTTTATAAATATCTGTTTGCACATATTCATTTCTTTCTAGACTGAACTTCTTGAGAGCAGAGAGCTGTCATTCATCTCTGCAGAGCCAGTGCGTGCATAACACAGTGTTTGACTCATCATAGATCCTTAATTCATGTTTATTGAATTTATTAATTAAGCCATAACCAAGGCATCACCATCCATTTAATTGCAAATGAAGTCCCACGGATGAAATTAACAGCCTCATTTCTACCAGCCCTCACTGATAAAGGTATGACAAACACTGAGTGTTTCACACAGTGCCAGCCAAGGTAGAGCAAAGAAAAGCATCCAAGGGCACTGGCCTTGCCCTTGAGGAGCTTACAATGTAGTTGGAAAGATAAAGTTTTCATTCACCAAACAAACTGAGGACAAAGTGAAGAACATTTAAAGCTGTGTTAGTTGTAGGAGGCATGTGAAGTGTCTGAGGTTTGAGGCTGGAAAAATGCAAGCAGATCCCCTCCCTCACATGCTGCCATCTCTCCCAGCAGTATGGTTGGAAGGTGGAGTCACTTAAAATCCAGTGTGGGAGTAGGTGAGGGGATTGTGATGAGCATCTTCAGAGAGTTTTCTATATGAACTTGGATCAAGACTACTATTGAGGAAAATGTGGTTTGGGATTGGCAGTAGAGAAGGCTGGGAGAAAGGCACTCTAGAAAGGTAAAACAATGTAGGGAAATGCTAGATACTGGGGTTCAGAAGCATGCTTAATCTGAATCAAATCCTTAGGCCTCACAATTGTCTGAAGGACTCTGCAGTGCTGCGCAGCCAGAGAGCAACAATACAAATAATTCTGCTCTCCTTTTGCTTTACAACTCACACAACGTTTCTGCACCTCTGAAATAGTCATTTGGTCCTTGCAACACTTCCATTTGGTGGGCTGAGTCTTCCTTGACCTCATCACCCTGTGCCCCACCCTAAATGAAGGCAGAAACCCTCCTAGAGAGGATGCTCACAAAACACTCCAAAGGCCCCCTGAGCTTCCCTCTGACGAGGCACATTTGCATGCTATTGTGTTTACTGGTTTATCCCTGGGGAAAGTAGATGCCTTTTTTTTTTTTTTTTTTTTTTTTTTTAATCTCTTTCCAGCACCTGAAACAAAACAGAAGCTCAGTAAATGTTTGCTGCATGAGTGATTAAATGCATGGCTGCAATACAATGTATGGCAATCTTACTTGCCATTCTTACTTACTGTCTCTATCTAACGTCTCATTCTTCAGCTGAGTTCACAGGCTACTCAGCAAGTCCCCAGCAGTGAATCCCAAGATTGCAACCCATCTCAGCATCCCTAGCTCACCAAATACTGAATAGTCAGTGTAGCCCACAAATCAGTTGGACCCACCCTTCCTCCAGGCTTAGAGTTACTGAAGCCTGGATAATAAAGATAACAACGCCTTGAGCTTGGCATGTGTGCCTGCCAGAGCACAGAAACAGACATGACCCAGCAGCACTAGGCTCTGCTGATAACAAAGGCTTTCTGAGCAATGGCCCTTCAAAGCAACAAATCAAGACAGACAGCCTGCCAAAATCATGCAGACCCAGCAGATTGAGAATCCCTTACCAACTGAGAAACAGCCTTCCCAGTGCATCCATCACTTAGACAACTCAAATTAGACGGTGAGAACATCAAGGAAGCAGAGTCGGCCTTTATGGGTTTAGGAAAGCTTTCTGATTCCTTGGGCAACCTTGCCCCGAGTAACCCCCACTTTCCACCACTCAGTGAGCCAAAGAAATAAATACCCTTATCTGCCTGTCAGATTTCTATTGATCCTTCAAGACTGCGCAGATGCCACCTCCTCTGTGATGCCTCCACTCAGCTCTGAAGAGCACATTGTTAGGTGAAGAGTTGGTTTTGATGCTGTTCTGGGCAAGGATCTAAGTACTATCCAAATTCTGATTTTCCAACCAAACACCTCTTCCCCAAAAGAGATATCCACAAGGAAAACTTAGGGGAACAAATAATCCTTTTGCACCCAACACCCCATTGTAGACCTCTCTGAAAGTGTAGGATTGGATTATAAAACTTAGCTTGAAACCCAAGCTGGGCTTTTATCTCTTCCTAAAGTCAAAACCCAAGTTATGGTGCCTTAGCCCCTCTCATTATGGCAATGATAAGTGCATTCAGGTGTGTAGAAGGGCGGTGAGACTGTCAGGCCTGGCCTGATGAGGTGGGCTCTGTGTTCACTCAGTTCTACCATATGTGAAGGTTGCTGTCTTAGCCCATCTTTGTTGCTGTAACAAAATATCACAGACTGAGTAACTTATAAATAGGCCAGGTGCAGTGGCTCACGCCTGTAATTCCAGCACTTTGGGAGGCTGAGGCAGCTGAATCACGAAGTTAGGAGATCGAGACTGTCCTGGCCAACATGGTGAAACCCCATCTCTGCTAAAAATACAAAAAATTAGCTGGGTATGGTGGCACGAGCCTATAATCCCAGCTACTTAGAAGACTGAGGCACGAGAACCACTTCAACCCAAGAGGCGAATGTTACAGTGAGCCAAGATCACACCACTGCAATCCAGCCTGGTGACAGAGTGAGACTCCTTCGCACAAACAAACAAAAAACCAACCAACCAAACAAACAAAAAACCCTTATAAACACTAGAAATTGATTTCTCATGGTTCCAGAGGCTGAGAAGTCCAAGGTCAAGGCACCAGTATGATTGGTGTCTGGTTAGGGCTGCTCTCTGCTTCCAAGATAGCACCTTGTTGCTGCACCCTCCAGAGGGGAGGAATGCTGTGTCTCACATTGACAGAAGAGCAGAGAGTAAGAGAGCAAGAGGGAATTGAACTCACCCTTTTATAATGGCTTCAATCCTACCCATGAGAATGGAGCCCCTGTGGTCTAATCATCTCTTAAAGGTTTCATCTCTTAATACTGTTACAATGGCAATTAAATTTTAATGGTGCTTTGGAGGGGACAAACATTCAAGCTATAGGAGGTGGGCTGGAGATGGGAGAAACTGATGTTTTGGCTGATTATTGCTTATCCTTTTCAAATCGAGTGACCCCACTCATACATAAATATGGCTTGGTTAATGGCTTGGAATCTGGCCAACCATATGAGCACAGGGAAGAAGGGCCACTCCCCTTTCAAAGATGACTTTAACCCTTTTACCATCAACCACACATCTATAGAATCAGAATTTTTTTTTTTAATTTTCTTAAAAACAGTTTATTCAGTTTCTTTTGAAGTATTATTAGTATCTGAAATTATTTCGTTACATTGTTCTTGTCTTTGGCATATGACAGGAATGTAAACTCCTTCAAGATGGGAGCTCTGCCTGTCTTGTTTTCTGTTATATCCCAGCATTAAGAAGAGTACCTAATATTTAATACATATTTGGTGCTCAATAAATATTTGTTGGCTGACTGACCTGCTATCTCAGCAACAGCCACAAAGAATCAAATAACAAGTATAAAGCAATAGAATCAGATCTTTAAGGTGACTCATTCACATTCAACATTCACGTTCTGAGTTGGAACCCAAGAGAGGAGGTTCATCTTCAGGCACCACTCAGCAATCCCCTGTATGCATCCTCACAGGTAGGTAATATAAAGGGATATGAATGCATCGTTTTTTAAAGAATCAAAAAATATCTAAATAATTGTTTATTTGCTTTTTTTTTTTTTAAGATGGAGTCTTGCTCTGTCACCAGGCTGGAGTGCAGTGGTGAGATCTCGGCTCACTACAACCTCCACCTCCCAGGTTCAAGCGATTCTCCTGCCTCAGCCGCCCAAGTAAGCTGGGACTACACGTGTGCATCACCACACCCAGTGAATTTTTGTATTTTTTGTAGAGACGGGGTTTCACCATGTTATCCAGGATGATATCGGTCTCTTGACCTCGTGATCTGTCTAAATTCTTCTTCTAGGGCTTCAGGCCATATGAACCAGTCCCTGCCATTTCAGGACTGAGTCAGGAGAAGTGCTTAGGATTTGACAAGCCTGTGGAGTTTCTCAGGATGGAGCAGGTGCACAGGTAGGGGAGAAAGGGTCATAAAGAAGTGCAGAAAAAAACAAGGAGATTATGGAAGGAGGAAAGAAGATGGGGCTGGGGAGACCACAGAGGGCACAGACCTCTCACATTATTCCAGTAGACTCTAGGGACCAAAAGGAGGCTCAATGGACAAGTACAAGAACATTTGGACCATCTCTAGACTCTGTGAGCTCATGGTTAACTGATGGTGAGATGATTTCCTTCCCAGAAATGCTGGCCTGAGTTTACCTCTTGTTTTTCTCATGCAAAGTTGTCTCACACAGATAGCATGTGAATGCATGATTTAGAATAAATGGCCCAGATGAAGACTCTCTCCTTAATGGTCAGAGAAGCTCCAAAAATTACCAGCTTAGACCAGCGGTGGAGACAGCATGGAAGGAAACAGATACCTGAACATTGTCCGTGTAGCTGAGAACTCTGGTGCCCTAGAAACAGTCCCCAGCTTTCCCACCCTCAGTTGTAGACCCTGGTTTCATCTCTGGCATTTCAGATCTCACTTGGCCTCTAGCATGACGGGTGTCCTGATATTTGGTCCCAACTGTCAGCTCTATCAGAAGCTCTCTAAAGGGCAGGGAATTGTTAGACCAAACATGGTACATTCACACTCTTGGTATCCTTCCAAGGATGGACACACATGGCAGACTGTTCACTAATAAGTCTCTTTTAGGAAATGTGAGCCAATGTGGCTTTCACAAATGTAGAAGCATTAAATTGCCAGGAGTCAACATTCCACTCCTTTATTCCCCATAAGAGAAAACCCTGAAGTAGTGATTTAAAACAGAGGCATAATGATGGTGCTAAGTGGTTATCTGGAGCAGGGCCCTTCACCAACCAATGGGGCTTGTAACATCAGTGATACATAGATTTTTAAGCCACTGAGATTCTGGTGGTGGTTATGACTATAACGTAACCTAACTTATGCTAACTTCAATACTTTGCAAGCAGGAAAAAAGCATCGTTGTGAAGAGATTTTAATGGCATGTATATTAGTTACCCAGGACTGCTGTCATAAAGTACCACAGGCTGGGTGGCTTGACCAACAGGAATTTATTGTCTCATCATTCTAGAGGCTAGAAGTCTGAGAGCAAGGTGTCAGCAGGGTTGGTTTCTTCTGAGGCTGTGAGGGAGAATCTGTTTCAGACCTCTCTCTTCACTTCTGGGATTTTGCTGGCAATCTTTGGTGTCTCTTGGCTTGTAGAAGCATCACCCCAATCTCTGCCTTCATCATCACATGCTGTTCTTCCCACATGCATGTCTGTATCCAAAATTCCCTCATTCATTAGGACAGCTTTCATATTGAGTTAGGTGATCACCCTATCCACAGATGACCTCATTTCAACTAATTACATCTGCAATGGTCCTATTTCTGAATCAGGTCACATTCTGAGGTACTGGGGGTTGCAAGTTAAACAGACAGCTAATATACAAGTTTTCTGAAGGGACACAATTCAAACCATAACAGTGTAAAAGCATGGGAATATACCATAACATTAGGTTCAAATAACAGGAAAGAAGTTGCACAATTGGGCTGGGCACAGTGGCTCATGCCTGTAATCCCAGCACGTTGGAAGGCTGAGGCGGGTGGATCACCTGAGGTCGGGAGCGCGAGACCAGCTGACCAACATGGAGAAACCCCATCTCTACTAAAAATACAAAATTAGCCAGGTATGTTGGTGCATGCCTCTAATCCCAGCCACTGAACTCCAGAGTGGGAGGTTGCAGTGAGCCAAGACCTGCTCAGTAGCCTGAACACGGGAGGTGGAGGTTGCAGTGAGCTGAGATGGTGCCATCTGCACTCCAGCCTGGGCAACAAGAGCGAAACTCCATCTCCAAAAAAAACGTTGCACAATAAAAGGACCCTAAATATGATACATGAACTATGAAATATATCTGATACATATATTAATACATAGATATTTGCCTATAATTATATTTATATAAAAATATATATTACATAAAATATATATTATATAAAATATATTATATTGTATAATTTTTAAATAATAAGGCTAGTTTTTCAACATTTTACTATTCTTTCACAATGAATATGTGTTATAGAAACAACAGTGCTGTTTTTAACAAATAGTTGTACTCTCTCTGTTTCTCTTGCTGTACCTGCCTGGCTGGGTCACTTGAGAGGCTACCAATTGTTGGAGGTTTGAGTTTTGCCACTTGTGTTTCTCAGGCAGAGTTGTCTCACACAGATGGTGCATGAATGAATGGTGTAAAATGAATGACATAGATGAAGACTCCCCTTCTTAATGGTCTAGGAAGCTCAAAATATAATCAGCTTAGATCCAAGGATGGAGACAGTGTGGAAGAAAACACAGACTTCTCAAGGGAGCCAAGGACAGATAAAAATAATCTGGACACAGGGAGTGGATGGACAGAGAAGTCCAGGGTAAAGGGCTTTCCAAATATCTCTCTGACATGGGTGCCTTGGAAACCTTCTTGTCCACCACCTCATATCCACCCTCCAAGGATCTATCAGCATCCTACTTCTTCCATGTAGCCTTCCTTGACTCATGCCATCTTCAAAGATCTCCCTCTTCTTCCAGCTTCTACAGCACTTAGAGTCTAGACCAGTAGGTTTCCTGTGGGGTTCTGGAGGCCACATCCCCCATACCAGTAGTATTTCATGAACTATCTTATCTCAGAGGAGGGAGGATGTGCAATGCCCCATCCTGGCTTTGACCAAAACAGCTAAAACAATGTAACCTAATTTATGCACTTTGATATACAAAGAACAGGTTCTGCTGCTATAACAAAAATTCTTTTGACAAGCTGCAGTATCCCCTCAGGTACTTTAGTTCTGAAGGACTGGAGACCAAGGTTTTGCCTTCACGGGGGTAGCAGGGTCTTCTGGCATCAGTGAGGGAGAGGTTAACCTTGCCCATCTGTGATGGGGCTGCTAGGGCCTGTCAGCCACGGGTTGCCATAGAGACAGTCATGAGATACGCAACGGTCTTGGCAACTGCACTGGGAGGCCTCTCCTCACTCAGCCCCAAGCAGGCATGTTGCTGAAGACGTGCATCCTACTCTTTTGTTATTCAGAGACCTCAGAAACTGCTGCCCTGAGCATCCATGTAAAAAAACTTCTAGTACTTTCGGTACATTTTTCTGCTCTTTTGCCCTTTTCTGGGAAACAATACAAAGATAAATAAAGCAAAACAAAGCAAGAACTCTGTTTGGAAACTTAAGTCAGAGGGGACCTGCAGTTGGTGAGCTGTTCAGAGAGGCATTGCCCAGACTTCGGGTCCTGGGGTTGGACAGGGCCTGTCTCCATTCTGAGATATTTTTTCCTTGTCAGATGGTCATTTACCCAAAGCCTCTAACTGCTGTCAGAATGCTCTTTCTAATGCGAATAAAACCAAAGATAATACTGCCTAGGCAAATGCTAAACGCTCTACTTTATTCTCACTTCATAGATGCGAAAACTGAGGTTCAGAAAGACAAGTTACATGCCTTATATCACGCAGCTGTAGACTCCGAAGATAATGCACTTAGCCCCTCTGCTATTCTGTCTCCTACGTGACATTGAAACTGTAACTTCTACTCACTGGTCATCACTCATTCTTTGGGGCAGTGCAGAGTGCTCCGTTTCACAGCTTTTCCCTTGGAGAGAATGTGGGTGACATCTTCAGTGAACTGGTTGTGCCATGGGCCATTATGAAGAATGCTGCTCAGAAGGCACCCAGTGCCTCCCCTTGCTCTCCCAACTCCAGGCTAAACTTCTCTAGGTTCCCTTAAAAAGGATAAGAGTTCCTGCTCATTATTCTTGACAAACAAGAGCATCCATCTTAGCTTCTTTCCAGAAAAAGGCAGAAAATCCTTAATTGCTGCTCATCCAGCCACTCGCTCCATCATCAGGCTGGCAGAGGTGAAATGGACCTTCTTCACCACACCATTGGTGTATGCCCTGCCTGGTGCCCAGTGGGTGAGGAACAACCTACAAGGCTATACTCAGTCCCCTGGTCCCAGAAGTGGTGGCAGCAACAGTAACAACAGGTCATCTGTCTTTGAGCCGAGTTTGGGAGGACAATTTAATGACAGATGAGATACCCCATTGGGCATTATTGCCTAAGTGTCAGGCATGGGTTAACGTTTCTGGAATCTCATCTCTTTTTCTGCATTGTGCCCTTGGAGAACAAAATCTATAAGGATGTGGTATTTAAGGTGATGACTGTAGTCTCCTCATCCAAACGGATCATTTTACTGGTGAGGAAACAGATCCAGAGAGGTGTGATACCGTGTTTTCAGCCGGTGGCAGCACCAGGAACTAAATTCGGGTCTGTCCAATCCAAAGCCCGCTCCCTTAACCATCAACGCAATAAAGTTCATATTGGTCTCTGACATCGACCAGCACCCTGACTTTGAGAAACCCGTCAAATGGCCATCATACAAGTACCTCACAGTGTTATCTCCATTTACGGAGTTGCTGTTAAAGCGGGAATGGCAGGAAACCTCTCGAACACCGAACTGAGGAAGGAAGCGGCTTTTTATTTGGCCAGGAGCTTCAGGGGGCTAAAGCCTCATTCGCCGAGCTCCCCAAGAAGCAGCTTCTTTCCCTTTTTATAGCCTTACAACACTAAAGGGGAAAATGAGGCAAAACTATATCATTGCCCATTGGCTGGACATCCAACCTTGCAATTTTTTGGCTTCATTGATTTGCTAGTTCATATGCAGCGTGAGTGGGAAAAGGCGGGGGAGGGGGCTTACAAAGACAAAACAAAGGCAGTAGATTATACGTTGGCAGATGAATTTCCAGGAGGGAGCCTGGGTCGTGCAAATGTGCAGGACATGAACCAGTGCCGGGCTCCAGCCGGTAGTGATAACATTCTTTGCAGCTCTTTCAAGGTTTATAGATAGCAGAGACACTGGGAACCAAAAAGGGAGTCATCTTCTCAGTCTTTGGGCCTCTTTATTGCCTGGTCAGTGGCGTTAGCAAGTCGCCTGACCATGGATTCAAGCTCTTTGGTATTTTATTTCTTTTTCACCCTTCTTCCCATCCAGTGGGGAGGGGAGGAGGGGGGTGGAGACTGGGAAGCAGAAGGAGGCAAATGGGTCTTCCCTCTCACTGTGAGTATTAAATGAGATATACCATGTCATGCGCCTATCACCGTGCCAAGCATGGAGTAGATTCTCAGCCAAAGGTAGCCAGTGCTATCAGCAGGGATAAGGATCCAGGTCTCTCTGGGGACCCTTTGCACCATCCCACATCTGCCTCCCTGGTGTTTCCTGTCACAGCAGGGCGTGGCGATATTATCTTGGGCATAGCATGATGCAACAGCAAAAGCTCAGCCCTCAGTGAATTGGTAACTCAGCGAGAGACACAGGAACAACACCCATCTTAAGCATCTTCTTAGTAGGATTGAACCCAGCTCTTCGATTCCTCCTTGAAACCCTTTGCTCTTGTGGTTTCTAAGACAATGATGTCTCTTTATTTGCTTTCCTGAACGACCCTGGACTCCTTCCTAGTTCCCTTTGCTGGCTCTACATTCTTTTCCAGATCTTTAAATACCAGTGGCCCTCTGTGCTCTTCTCTCTGATCACCAGAGAGACCTTTTCCTAGGTGATTCCATTGCCTCTTGACTTTAGGTACCAATCTGACATGGATGCCCCTGACATTTTTCTCTTCGGCTTTGACCTTTTCCCTAAGCTCCAATATCCGACAACTTATATGAGTTCTACAATTTGATCTTTTCTTGGCTTTTTGAATTGAACATTTCTCAAATTAAACTGTAATTCCTTGGCCGGCGCGGTGGCTCACGCCTGTAATCTCAGCACTTTGGGAGGCTGAAGGGAGCAGATCACCTGAAGTCAGGAGTTTGAGACCAGCATGGCCAACACCATGAAACTCCATCTCTATTAAAAATACAAAAATTAGCCAGGCATGGTGGCAGGTGCCTATAATCCCAGTGCTAAGGAGGTTGAGGCAGGAGAATCGCTTGAACCCAGGAGGTGGAGGTTGCAGTGAGATGAGACCTCGCCATTGTACTCCAGCATGGGCAACAAGAGCAAAATCCCATCTCAAAAAAAAAAAAAAATCTGTAATTCCTCCACCCTAAACTCATCCCTCCGCTGCACCTATTGCACTTACCTTTATTTCCTGTGGTTTATTCATCCGATGAATATTTACTGAGTGCCATCATTCTTCCAAGCATTATTTTAGGCAGCAGTGAACTGTATCAAGAAAACAAAAAGTCCTCGTTTTTGTGAAGCATGTACTTTAGCAGGAGAACCAGAAAATTCCAACTAAAATAAATAACATAATTGCAGACACCAATACCTGTTCTTCCTCACTACATCTCAGTAGAGGACACCGCCACTTGCTAGTTGTTGAGTCCAAAATGCCTGATGTCATTCTTGACTCCTGCTTTCTTCTCACCTTCTCTGTGCAATCCTTCGGCAAGTTCTGTCACCTCTGTCTCCAGAATATACCTGTTTGGAATAGAGTTGCTGGTGGCGAGGGTGTTGAGACTGGGTGGGATCAGGAATAATGACAGTGTATGCCATATGCTGTGTCTGAAAAAAGAAAAACCAACAAAGATGAAAATGTTTTCCTCTATTCTTCAGAGACACGCAGAGAGCTAGGATCGATCTCTAAATATGCTCACTTTTGTTCCTAGGGCAATTCATGTTATTGCTACCCCTTGGTTTTGTATTTCTCCACGTCTCATTCTTTGAGGTGTTGGGGTGTCCTCTGATTCCTTTATTTGCTGCAGTGCAGTGGTGGTACCTGTCTCGCCACTGCATTCTCTCCAAGGCACATCTCAGGCTGGTTCTGTGAAGTCTGACTGAGGCACAGGTGCAGGTCCATGCCTTTCCATGCCCTCACTCACCTCACTGGGATGCCCATGGCCCCAGCTTCTGAGTCGGTGTTTTAGAAAAGTCTTGTTGTGTTCAAAGGAGGACTGTGCATATGTGTAAGTTAGATGGCAACCAAAAATATAGGTATTATATATATGAACACTGGGTGGTCTGCAGGGCCTCACGTGGCTTCCATATTGTTCCCGAGTCCTGACAGTAGTGAAACCTTCTCTGTGACACAAGGTGAAGCTGGGAGGCTCCTCACATTGTCTCCACACCTTCCCGTGTGGCCTCTCTAGATGCTGTCCAGAACCTACCTTCTCTCTTTCCTTCCTTAGTCCAGTGTTGGGGGCGAGGAAGAGAAAGAGAGGAGCCTTGCTTCCTTCTACACGGTCTGCATGAAATCAATCACTGGAGCCCACGTTGCCCCCCTTCCTCCAGAGACCTGATATGTCTGATCTCAAAAGCAAGGCTAGATCATATTGTCCTTCTTCTCCTGTGATAATTATGTGGAATAGTTGACTGAATGGTGAAGTTAAGTCTGAGAAAAAAAAAATACCCCAAATAGCAGAATCCCTCTACCAGGTTTGCTTTGTCATCGAGGAAGCCCAGAATTGTGAAAAATGGTTACACCTACATAAATCTAAAACTACTGGGGTTTATAAAGAGTGTCCACGTGCATAATCTCATTTAGTCTTCAGGCCGATGCCGTGACTTAGCTACAGTTAGTATACAGCGAATAGATGATAAAAGCCGCACTCAGCTGCGGCTTAAATGCAGCTCTCCTGCCTAAGTTCCTGCACGATTCACTCCCAGGTGAAAATCCTGACCTTGATGGCTACCAGCTCCAAATGCCCAACTATCATTGGGTTTCCCTCAAATGGCAACTTCAGGCAATTTTCCTCAAAGCTAATGAAGCTTAAGTTTCAAAGCACCTGCCTTGCACAGACCCCTAGAATGCTGGGAGTCTCTGAGAATTGCAAAGTGTCCCAGGATTGGTGGATCTGGGCTTCTGTCAAATGGCAACTTCAGGCAATTTCTCCCCTTGGCCCCACCTGGACACTCATCGTGGGGGTCACAGCTTTACTGCCTCAGTACGTCCCTACCTCTTGGTTCCACCTCCTGGAAATAAAGGAGCCATTTGAAGCCTAGGCAGGAAGATGGGCCTTTAGAAAGTGCTGGGACAGGAGCAAGCAGACCAGGTGACTGGGAGTGCGAGTTAGTTGTGCATTCGAGCTTTAAGGAAGAGAAGAAGCATGAGGCATTCAAAGCATGAGCAACATGAAGGGGATGGTGCTGGGTTTTTTTTTTTTTTTTTAATTAGACATTTTTTAAGGGGCTGGAGGGAACCTACATTGCTTCTAGGAGAATCTGATCTGATGTTCTGGAAGATGAGAATTTGATCTCATCTTCCGGAAGCTTTTTGAGGATGCCATTGACTGCCATCCTTATCATAGCTGAGAAGTGAAGATGCTTCTGGAAAAGCTCATTCTTTTCAAAGCAGGAATGGTGGGGTGGGGACTCGAGCTGACCTTCTCAGCTGTTCTTTGACAGAGGCCACTTTTCATTTTTCTTGATTGCAGCATGGTTGGATGTAGGTTCAGGGGTGGGTAGGGAGCTAAAGCTTTTAAGATTGGGAGTCCTGCTTTAAGAAAAATAATTGGCTAGAAAAGTAGATATTTAGAGTGAGAAAATGTCAAAATAAATTACTGGAACCTCAGGAATTCAGTCACTATCTTTTATAATCTCTTCAGATAATTTACTAGGAAAAAAAAACCTGAATTAAGAGCACTTCCTGATTGTACCTCATGTTTCCACTGATCCTAGGATGCTCTGCAATTCTCAGAGACTCCCAGCAGTCTAAGGGTCTGTGCAAAGCAGGTGCTCTGAAACGTAAGCTTCATTCGTTTTGAGGAAAATGTGTTGGAGGAGGATGGGAGGTGAAGGGAGGCCGTAGAGAGGGTGGGTGCGAGTGGATTGCAGGGAAGAGGGCCTATTGGTGGGATTAATTGTTTTCCCTCATCCTGGAAGCATCTTTGAGCTGTGGGGAGGAAGCTGTGGTAGTAGCTGCCGCTGCACAACCGATCACACATTGAGCGATTGGTCATCTCTGCTCAGTAGTCTGCAGATCTAGCAAAAGGCTGAGCTGGCTGAAGGCACCTTACAAGTCCCTGGTAACCTCTTCATCCCAGACTTCAAGTGGTGGCCAGGGAAGGCTCCAAGTTAGAGCAGCCTAAGCTTTTCTTTTCTTTCTTTCTATTTTTTTGAGACAGTCTTGCTGCATCACCCTGGCTGGAGTGCAGTGCAATGGTGTGATCTCAGCTCACTACAACCTCTGCCTCCTGGGTTTAAGCGATTCTCCTGTCTCAGCCTCCCGAGTAGCTGGGATTACAGGCATGCGTCACCATGCCTGGCTAATTTTTGTATTTCTAGTAGAGACAAGGTTTCACCTTGTTGGTCAGGCTGGTCTCGAACTCCTGACTTCAGGTGATCCACCCACCTCAGCCTCCCAAAGTGCTGGGATTACAGGTGTGAGCCACTGCACCCAGCCTAGAGCAGCTTATTTTTCTTGTGCATGGATGGGTCCCTTTGGGAGCGGAGACCCTTTCCTCATTTTTGCAATAGGAAAAAGATACCTCTATTTTTTATTTTTTGCAATATTTCTCTCCCAATGTTTCTGCTTCAGCTCAGAGGGAATGGAGACCCCTGCTTCCTTTACCATCTTGAGCAGGGCCAGGTGAGGGGACTTTGTTTCTGCCGACTTCACTCACCAACTTTTCACAAAGGCAAGAGGAATTTCTCATATTACTGTCCTGCATTCTCTAAGTGTGTTTAGTGAGTATGACAGGAACCAAGATTATTGGTGCTCAGCATAGTAGGTTCCCCCTTTCCTGGCGGTCCCCAGGAGTCAAGCACACCTAAGGCCCCATCTGGCTTTCTGGGCTGGCTGGGCAGGCACTGAATGTTTGATCCAGAGTCTCCAGCTCACCTGAGGGGTTAGGGAGATTGGTCATCCTTGCTCACGGGACAAGAGCCTTCAGCTTGCCCTGTAGACTCATTTTATTAGACAAGGAAGTCCTGCTCAGCTGTCTCAGCTTTGAGACTACGCACCAGCCCACGTTGTTAGAGAAACTCTGCTTTGAGAAGTATCAGATGCTGGTTCAACGGTTCTGGTTCAAAGCTATTCTTTTCTTTTCTGTATTTAATTTCCCATTTGACTATTTTTCCTTGACTGTCTTTCCTTCAGTTAAGAACCTGGAAGGAAGGAGAAATTTGTACCAGAATGCCATATGTACCCTAAACATTCATAAATGCACACATGCAATTTCAGGAGGATCACAGATCTTTCTAAGGAAACCAAGGCACGCCTTTAAAGAGTGCTTCTCAGACATGAATGAGCCTGTAAATTGCCAGGGATCTGGCTGAAATGTTTCAGGTGGTCTGGGCTGGGCCTGAGATCCACATTCCTAACAAGCTCAGAGGTTTCTATTCCCAGGCCTCTAGATCCTTGGTACTCAAAAGTGGTCAAGGGACCACAGGTGTCAGCACCACCTGAGAGCTTCTTAGAAACGCAGAATCTGCCAGGTGCAGAGGTGCAGGCGTGGAATCCCAGCTACTCAGGAGACTGATGTTGCCTTGAGGTGAGGAGTTTGAGACCAGCCTGGGTAACATAGTGAGACGTCTTCTTTAAAAAAAAAAAAAAAAAAGAAGAAGAAAAGAAAAATTAGCCAGTTTTGGTGGTGTGCATCTTAATCCCAGCTACTCAGGAGGCCGAGGCAGATGATTGCTTTGAGCCCAGGAGTTCAAGGTTACAATGAGCTATGATTGTACCACAGCACTTCAGCATGGACAGAAGATCAAGACCTTGCCTCTTAAAACAAACGAACAAAAAGAAAACAAACCCAAGCAGCAGACTCTCAGACCCTATCCCAGACCTATGGAAACAGAAATGTTGGCCACCAGTAGGTAGCTGGCTAATTGCTTTCTCATTTTTTTTTTCCTAACAGCACCTCCAGGGTTACATTATGTAAACACTCAGGGCAGCACTTGGTTAAATCAGGGGCTTGTCAAGTAGGAAAATCACTAATTTCCCGAAGGAGCCTCAGAGAAGCTGTTGGCAGCTGGCCCTCCTCTGTGAGTCGTTGGAAGCTGTAAACGGGACCTTGTGCAATGTTTGTGGAAGGTAATGTGGCTGCATTAATGAAGATGCAGGAGCCTTCACAGAGGTGATTCTTGACTCTTTTAATTGCACCATTTCTCAACTTTAATGCTCCCTCCTTGCCATTTCTGAATTATATAACCACACACGTCCAGACGCACACACATCGTAGATTAATTCTCCCACTCAAACTGATAAACTACCTAACACATCATTTATAGTCATTTATCTTTGCCCTAATCTAGCCAAACCCTTTTTTCTTTTGCTCTGTCAGCCACCGTGCTTTAGAAAATTAGTTGTCTTTAGCTTGCTTCCCTACGTTCACTGTTCACGTGAGTCCTTTCCAAAGCTACCTAAGGAAATCAGGGGTTGATCAGATTTCAGGCTCTTTTCTGCATTTTGACTTCATCCTGATGACGGCTTTTTAATCACCAGAATGCTTCAGTATTTTACATACTGAAAGTTGTACTTTGTTCCATCTCAAACAAAATAAGTTTCCCTCACACTGTCTTTTTCCACACTTCTCACTCCCACTCCCACCAGCCCAGACAACTTGTCCTGACATTTAAACGAGATATGCTGTTTTCCACAGCCAGCACCTCTAGTCGTCTTCTCAGCCTGCCTAGTCTCACTCTCGCAGACACCTCCCTTGATTCCTGAGTTACAGACTCCAAGAGACCCCAGCCATGCTGCCTTAGCCAGAGACACCATTCTCCTCTCTTGCTTCCTCTGGCACAAGGGAAAAGACCCACAGCTTTGATTCTGCCTTGGGGTCCTGCCCATTGCTGCACCAGCCACTTCCCTGGGTTCATAGACTTGGAGTCTTGCTTGTCCAGGCTCATGAAACCCTGCAGCACATATTCTACTCTAGCTATTGCCTGTGTTCATGTCTGTCCTTGAACCTGCCCCTAGGGTGCTCCTGGAGTCTGCCAGGCTCCTCAGGTCCTCCTGAAACTCACCTCTTGCATTTAAACAGCTGCCTCAGCATTTGCTAGTATCTGCCTGCCTAGCTGGACTTCAGTCTTTGCACTGCTTCTCCCAGCAGGTTCTGTCTTACCCTAGTTCAGGGTCTGGATCCCATCAGAATCCAGATGTGAGCTTCCTTCTCTAGCTGAGCTACCTCCAGGGACTTGGCTTCATCTTTTATGACCCTCCCCAAGTGGAGTTAAATGAAGCTAAGGGACATGAATGATGCAAGGAGCCCTGCTCATGAAAACCCAATGAGAGCCCAAGAAACCTACCGTGGCAAACCTGCAAGCTCCCTTAATTTGGAATTGGGAATACGGATGTGAGGGGAGAGTTGGGGCCAATCTCCCCTCCATAAACAGCTTACTCAAATACTTAGGAGTCAGCACAATGTTCCATATTAAAGTTAAAAACCAGCTGAAATGTAGGGCCAAGAGAGGTGAGGTTTTCGATTTTAGCCCTTATTCATTTTTATTGCACACAACCAAACATGTTAACTTCCCAAACTTCTTAGTAACTTTCCAAATAAATTATGGTAGAGAATCAGCTCATAGCCTGGGACTGTATCAGAGGCTATATCTGTTGTCAATTTTGTGGACAAAAAATTTGTTCTCTTATAGAGGCCAACTTCATGATCAGCCATTTGAACACTGCTTGCAAAACTCTCATTGAATTCATCTCCTTGACCATTTGCTCTGCTGAGTTCCTGCTCCAAATAAATTGCACTGTCATATTTCTCCACTCCTTGGCTGCAGGGTCTTTCTAGAGAAAGCCATGAGTCAGTCCTGGTAGGTCACTCACAGATCCATACTATTGGATCTCCATGAGGCTTTCACTGATACTCTTCAAGGCTTCCCTTCTCCACCTGGTGAGGAGCTCACTCTCCACACTCCCCAAGCCCCCGACTTCATTCCCATCCTCACATTGTCTACTGATGACCTCAACTCTTGCTTTACAAAGATGAAATCATTGCAAGTAGGGCAGAGGGGAAAGACGAAAGAATGCAAATGGGAAAAAGTCAAGAAAGAACATAGTGAGAAAATGAGACAGGCTGAGAGGGGATACTTTGGTAGGATGCAGGCAGATGAGAAAGATCTTCCCATCTCATGGCCTGGAAGAAGGGAGAAATGCTCGTCTATGCAACAGCTGCCTTACTCAGTCCCAAGGGGCTTTTCCCAGCCCCCTGCTAGCTCCATCTCCTCCCACTGACCTTGTGATCTCCCTGGCTTCAGGTTTTGGTTGACAATGAAAGATACTTACAGCAGAAGCAGGTATCTGCACATTAAAGATGACTGCTTCTTTATTAGTTTTGTTTGTGTTTGTGTTTTTTGTTTTGTTTTATAGGAAGAGCAAGTGATATAAACCACAACAATGGCAGGGAAGCCTGTGAGGAGTTCCTGGCATCTCTCATGACACACAGAATCAATAATTCAAGATCTGATTTCAGAGTTGAAGAAGCTCAAAGTGATAGCCGAGCCCTCACTTCAAACAGGAAGAACAGGTGCAAGAATTTGAGGTGATACCAGAGAAAACTGTTTGCCTGGCTATGTGTGAGACTGTGGGATTAACAGGAAAAGTTGGAAAGGGGGAGATGGTAAGGGTAAAGCCCGAGGCTTTACTCAGGAAAGGATGGTCTTGTCTGTGTCACAGGGCTCTGGGGCAGAAGAGACTCCTGGGGACTGAGTACAGATTGGCTTCTGAATTTGTTTACATTTTCTATCAGAACTGACATTTGCTTCTGGTCACACGATGTTTTTCTTCTATCACTTTACCCTCTTTTTGTGTTCTCTTTGCTGTCTTTTTTCCTTTATCAGTCAAAGTCCAGCCAGAAAAAACAGAAACCATGCTAAATATTTCAAACACAGGGGGACCACTAGATAGAACATGTTACAAAAGCACTGGGAGGGCTGAGAGAGCCACAAAGAGGAGAGGAGAGGAAGATGAGCTACCACAGAGATTAGAAATGTCAGGAAGCTGTGATTTTCCTAGGGCTGGAGGAACCAAGCAAGGGGGTTCTAGAGCCCAGCAGCACGATGGTGGTTGAACCTGCTGGAGGCTGCAGCTGCTATTCAAAGAAATCACTGCTGCATTGTAGATAGCAACGAGAGGCTGCTGGAGGCTGCAGCTGCTGGGTCTAGAGCCATCTTTGGACCCCGAAGGTATTGGCCACTTCTGGCCATCACCCATAGCAGCCACAGTTGGGATGGAGCAGAGCATGAAATGGCAGGAATGGCCCTGAGGCCAAATAGTCAATGATAGGCACGTTTCCTCCTTTTACCTCTCAGTCCTGCTTTCTCTTAATTCTTCTTCATTGGCCTTTTCCTTTTCTCATTACATGCAATTGACCCACATTCACTGAGCATCTAACATGTGCCAGGAATTGTGCTAGAACTGGGTGGCAAGAGGAGTGGATTCGGAAATATCGGAACAGTGACCTGTCTTCAGGCTGCTCACAGATCAGAAATACCCTTCTCACTTTTTTTGGTGGGTGGAAGATAAGCTTCTAGAAATGAGTCCTTTCAGGTTCCCTCTACTTTCCCCTTACTGGAGTTCTTTTTGTTTAAAATCTTAGGGCAGCCTCTTACCGATTTGCTCGGTCAGTGGGCAACACTGAGAATCTGTATCATACACTGGACTCTACTAGGATCAGTAAGAGAAAAGAAGCATATTCTGCAGAGCCTTTACCCCTGAGAAACTTACAAGCTAATGAGAGGATACTTACATACATGACATAGGGAACAGAATTGTGATGGGACAGGTCGATGGGCTGACTTCTTAGAGGCTATTTGTAGGACAGACAGGAGTGACTTGGAGGTGAGTGGGGTCAGGGCAAGCTTCATGGGGAAGGAGGCTCAGCCTGGACCTAGGGAGTGGAAACACATCCCAAGAGAGCAATACTCAGGAAACCTAGCCAGATGTTCACACTGCTCCCCCTCCTGCCTCTTGCCCCAAAGCTGCCACTGTCATCAGCCTCTGGGATATGGAACCATCGAACATCAGAGGGCAGAAATGCACATAGAGTTCTCATTATTCTCTTTTCCACACAGTTTTAGTCCAATGACCTTGGGTGAATCATTTGACCATTTGGGGCCTCAGTTTGTGATAAAGAGTTACTTACCCTATTCCTGATTACAGGGATCTGAACAGATCGAATCCTGTTCCATCCTGCTGTCAGATCCAGGACTCACATGAGACATGGGTTGGGAGGGGGTTGGCTCTGACTTACCTCGAGAAGAGTAGAATCCCCATGAGGACCAGCAGAATCCCTTGGTCCTTCCTCCTGGCCAAGAGTTCCATCTATTTTCTCTTTTCTCCCATAGTAGCTGTCTTGGAGCTGCTGGGGCACTTGGAGAGACTCCCAGGTTCATTCTTCTAGGTGGCTCGTGGGCAGACCCTGCCTGGTTCATGATCTCCCCAGTCAACCCCCTACATCAATGTGCAGGAGGCACACCCCTTACAGTCTGTGTAGGACAGGCTGCCCAGCAGACACACTGGCCAGGGGCTGAAATGGGGACGGGCTGCTCCCGGTCCCTTGCCCGCCTTCCTCAGCCCCCTGCCTCAGCATAGCTCCTCCAATGCTGCCCACAGCTTGTTCATGCCTGCAAACACTTCTGGGCTCATTGGCTGTCCCTATAATGAACAGAGACAGCTCATCGCATTACCAGCTTGCTTCTCTGGCAGGGAGGTTAAGGGCTGGAGAGACTCATTAGCATCTGCCTGGAAGGGCACAAGACAATCCCACTTTCCCTCCTCACAGGGTCTTGCTCTTCCTCCCACGCTCCTGGTTGCAGGTCTCAGCTGTGTGTCTCCCTCCACTGGTGTGCTGTGAGTAGTTGCGAAGAGGGTGCCAGTGATTTGTTGCTCAGTAGTGGTGACACAAGGAGAAGATGTACATTATTTACTTTTGAAAATTTGGGGCTGGGTGCGGTGGCTCATGCCTGTAATTCCAGCACTTTGGGAGTCCAAGGCGGGCAGATCACCTGAGGTTGGGAGTTCAAGACCAGCCTGATCAACATGGTGAAACCCCTGTCTCTACTAAAAATACAAAAAATTAGCCAGGCGTGGTGGTGCACGCCTGTAGCTCCAGCTACTTGGGAGGCAGAGGCAGGAGAATCGCTTGAACCCAGGGGCCGGAGGTTGCAGTGAGCCAAGAT
>NW_016107387.1:3184687-3289304 GCF_001604975.1 Cebus imitator | reverse complement strand
AAAAAAAAAAAAAAAAAAAAAAAAAAGGAAAATTTGGAACAGTCACCTTTACTGACTAGAATTTCAAGGTGCTTCTTGAGTAGGAGAGAAAAGAAAAAGGTGAAGCCACAAGGAGCCGGGCTAGCATGCTGTGGGTTTGTCCCTGGGAACGTGAGTGTGAATGAATGCCATCCATGTGACTGGTTGCTGTTAAAGGAGGATGGGGAACAAGCTTGCTGTCAGTCCCCAGCCTCCTGACTGTTGGTTGGGATAGGCAGAGGTGAAGGTGGATTGTCGTGGATGGATATTTCCAGGGTATCTTCCAAAACCACATGTCTTAAAAATGAATGACATATAAATGACCTAAGGATCTTGTTAAAATGCCAACTGATTCAGTAGATCTGGAGCGAGGCTAGTTGGGGACTTCCAGGTTCTGGTGTAAAAGATGGGGAAATTTGTTGAGCTTTCTAAAATGAAACCGCCCTTGATTTCTTTAAATAAAACTGATGGTTGGATGCTTTCTTAGATGGTCTCTCTTTTCCTAAGTCTACTAAATGGAGGCTCATAAACCTGGCCTAATCCTGAAAATTATTACATAATACTTCTTCAGTTAATTGCAATCACAGAGGAATCAAAATATAAAGGCAAAGAAGATTTTAGAAAATCTCTATAATTCTGTTATTTTAGACATGCTGAAACCAGGTGCAAATGCTTAAATTACTTGCTTAACACCTAATATAGTGACTGATCCATCAATATTGATTGATCCAATTAATGAAATATCAAGTATTGTATCTTATAAAGTCCATCAGAACAAGGACCTTTTTTGTCATTGTGTTTTGAGACTTTCTACATAGGGAGTTGCAACCATATGTCTGCAGAGGCTGAGGACCTAATGTAGCCAACGGGAGAGAGCTGGGGGTGCGCCTTGGGGAGATAAATGACTCTTGATTTTTCCAGAGAAGCCAGAAATCTAGATTTTTAGGTGAAATCTGATTTTAAAAGATTGGCAGCTAATTCAAATTTAAGACAGAATACACCATAGCCAAACAAGACAAGTTGTCCAGTCAACTTGTTTCCAGCCTCTGATCTTCATGGATGTCAGGGATTAAAAAATGATCTTAGTTCACGTGTCTGGGTGTCATGATGCAGCTCCAAGGCGTAGGAAATACTTTCCTTGTTAGCCTAGTCAGAAAGAGAGTTTCTTCTTTAAGAAGGGAAACTTGGCCGGGCACGGTGGCTCACACCTATAATCCCAGCACTTTGGCAGGCTGAGGCAGGTGGATCATGAGGTCAGGAGTTTGAGACCAGCCTGGACAACATGGTGAAACCCCATCTCTATTAAAAATACAAAAATTAGCTGAGCATGGTGGCAGGCACCTGCAATCTCAGCTACTTGGAAAGGCTGAGGCAGGAGAATCACTTGAACCCAGGAGGCAGAGGTTGCAGTGAGCCAAGATCATGCCACTGCACTCCAGCCTGGGCAACAAGAGCAAAACTCCGTTTCAAAAAAATAAATAAAAAAGAAGGGAAGCTTGCTGCCAGTCAGGATGCAGGAGATGAATCAGACTACAGAATTCTCTCTCTGTGGAGCCAGAATAAGAGAAGACATTTGAAGGATTTAACTCAGCTTGGAACATTCTTGGAAGTTGCTTCACTATGGGGATCTTCATTACTCCAAGCAAAGAACCTGGGGATTTTTCTGAGCTTAACTGCTCACTTAATGAGAAATCCATAAAAGGCTTCCAGTATTTACCTACACATGAGGTTAGGAATTCCAAGCATGTTGTGACCTCAGCACAGTTGGAACCAGTACAAACTGTGGGCACCTGTTTATCTAATAGAAGCATTTCATAAATGTTTCATTGAGGTACAACATACTTCAGAAAAGTGCACAGGAGAATACCATGCAATGAATTTTCACAAACTGAACATATCTTTGTAACCAGTAGGGTACTCAAGTAAAAAACAATATGACTAGAACTCTAGCAGCCCCTCATGCTTCCCTTTCTAGTCAGTAACCTCTCTGTTTCCATGCCACGAAGTCAACCACTATTCCAACTTCTAATAGTGTAGATTATCTGTGTGTGTGTGTGTGCGCACACGCGCGCACGCGCGTGTAGTGTCTGCCTTGTTTTGCTCAACATTCTCTGTAAGACTAATTCATCCGTATTACCTGTAGTGGTGTTGCTGTCATGTATCATTGCTGTATAGTATTCCATTCTGTATATAAACTACTAGTTATCCATTCTTCTGTAGATGTGTATTTGGGTACTTTCCATTTGGGATGCTGCTATGAGATGTCCAGTACATTTCTTTTGGTGACCACACGCGCACATTTCTTTGAGACAGATGCCTAGGAATGGAATTGCTGGGTCATCAGGTATGCATACGTGAAGCTCTGATGAATGCTGACAACTAGTTTTCCAAAGTGATTGCATCAGTTTACATTCCTGCCACCAGCCTATGGGAGTTCTGACTCCTCCACGTTCTCATAAACACTTATTAAAAACCAAAAGTTTAGATTTTTTATTTGGTGGTGGTATAGTGCATTAGATCACTGATTTATTTATTTATTTATTTATTTATTTGTTTGTTTATTTATTGAGATGGAGTTTTGCTCTTGTTACCCACGCTGGAGCGCAGTGGCACGATCTCAGCTCACTGCAACCTCTGCCTCCTGGGTTCAAGCAATTCTCCTGTCTCAGCCTACAGAGTAGCTGGGACTACAGGCGTGTGCCACCATGCCCGGCTAATTTTTGTATTTTTAGTAGAGACGGCGTTTCACCATGTTGGGCAGGATGGTCTTGATCTCATGACCTCGTGATCCACCCGCCTCGGCCTCCCAAAGTGCTGGGATTATAGGCGTGAGCCACCGCGCCCGGCCTTAGATCACTGATTTAATTAGTATCTTCCTGAAGACTAATAAAGTTGAAGCCTTTAAAAAAATATATTTAACGGCCATTTGGATAACCTCACCTGTGACCAGACTGTTCAAATATTTTGACCATTAAACAATGTGGCTTGTCTTTTTATTCTCTAACTGGTGTCGTTGGAAAAGTAGAAGTTCTTTAGTCTTGACTAATTTATCAACTTTCCTTGTCTTTACATTTAGCCCTTTTTGTGTCCTATTTAAAAAATCTTTGTCTACCCCGAGGTCATGAAGATGTTTTCTTTGAAAAGTTTTACCTTTCATATTTTGAATAGAAATCTGGGAAGGCTTCTTTGCATCTTCTAGTGACATTTTTTTTCTCAGGCTCAGTGAATCTATGGCAGGACTGGGAGGTAATAACCCATAATGGTAGGAGCAAGGAGCCAAAACCAGACTGCCAGGCTCCTCCAGTTATCAGCTGTTTGAAATTAGGCAATTGTTGAAGCTCGCTGTGCCTCAGTTTCTTAGCGGTAATAATCCTGCCTTCCTCATAGTTTTCTTGTAAGGACTAGTTATGTCACTACAAGGCTAAAAACAGTACCTGGCATGAAATAAACATTACTGGCTGGGGTGGGGGTGGCTCATGCCTGTAATCCCAACACTTTGGGAGGCCAAGGTGGGCTGATTACAAGGTCAAGAGATCGAGACCATCCTGGCCAACATGGTGAAACCCCATCTCTACTAAAAAATACAAAAATTAGCTGGGTATGGTGGCGTGCGCCTGTAGTCCCAGCTACTCTGGAGGCTGAGGCAGGAGAATTGCTTGAACCCGGGAGGTGGAGGTTACAGTGAGCCAGGCGCACCACTGCACTCCAACCTAGCGACTGGTGACAGAGCAAGACTCTGTCTCCAAAAAAAAAAAAAAAAAAAAAAGAAGAGGAGGGAAGAGGAGAGAAAGAAGGACTGGGAAATCAGCGTGTTGCAAATGTTGGAGAGAATGGAAGAAAGGGGTAGAAAGTCGTTTATCTCTACCCAATGCTTTTAAATTAGGTGATGAGTTGTAAACTGTCAGAGTATAAAAGCCAGAAGGTTCCAGTAAATAAAGAGAGAAATATTTGGGAACAAATAAGAAAGACCAGATGGTCAACAAACATCCTGGTCACATTTGTCCTTTTCCTGGGGTTGGGGAGAATGGGCCACAGTCTTGCTAATTATTTTAAACCTGTAGATAGGTGATAATTTATGAAGCCAGTTAATATGAAGAGAAGCTGTGGTTTGGGGAAAAGTCAGCTATGCTGACAATCCAGCAATTTGGTTTTGTATCCCCACTTCCTAGAGTCAGATCCTCACCTGGGGTGGGTAGCCCTCCAGGCAATTTTGGTACACATTCAAATTCCAGACCAGTGATCCTCAAACTTTGAACGTGGATCAGAATCACCCGGAGGGCTACCCCTAGTTTCTAATTCAATAGACCCGAGGTT
Organism: Cebus imitator; assembly: GCF_001604975.1. NCBI lineage: Eukaryota > Metazoa > Chordata > Mammalia > Primates > Cebidae > Cebus > Cebus imitator. The sequence continues at coordinate 3,284,972 of NW_016107387.1, read as the reverse complement.
GGGACTGAGAAATCTCAAGTCTGGCAAGCTTTCAGGAGATGTGGAGGCTGCCTATCCAGGGACTGTGCTTTGAAAACCACTGACTTAAACGAAGAGCTGGCAAACGACATCCCGTGGGCCCATCTGGCCTGCTGCCTGTTTATGTGGGGCCCACAAACTGAGAATGGTTTTCACATCTTTAAATGTTTGGGGGGGAAAAAGTATTTTGTGACACATTCAAATTATGTGAAATTCAAATTTCAGTATCCATAAACAAGGCTCGACTGGAACACAGCCACGTGCATTCATTTATGTGTTGTCCATGGCTGCTTTTGTGCCACAACGGCAGAGTCGAATGGTTGTGAGAGAGGCCGTGGGGCCCATAGAATATTTACTTTTGTCTCTATATTCTTTTCACATTACAGATGCCAATCAGCCTGACACCATAAACCCCCCTGGGAAGTCCTTGCCTATGGCTGCTTGTTGAGGCAAATGGTTGCAGAAAGTTACTGACGGGTGTCCTTATTCTGTGCCACATGTGTCTAATTTGACTTGTGCTGGACACATGATCGAAGATCTGATTAGTGATGTGTGTCTCTCCTCACAGCTAATCAGGTTCACCTTTAAGAGGACCTTCACTAGATATGTGGGTAGGAAGCTGTTCGTCGCTGGAGAGAGTATAAACCAAAAAAAATCCTAACCAACTGGACAGATCCCCTCTTGGCCAAGGGGACCCCACAGAAAACTTAAGAAATGAATTCCCAGCGGTGACGGAATGGGAGGCCAAACACACCTCCTTATATCCCATCCTTTTGTGGTTTAGACACAACAGCTCATCAGCATTAATGTTAAAATAGAGAGCCTCAGACTGACAATAATATATCTAATTATAAACAGTGCCTAAGGCTTTGCCATGCAAGGGTTAAATCATGCAGGCTACACCTGAATAATAAACTGTGTTCTAACTTCTAAGGGGGGTTTTCTTTTTCTCTAGCAGCTAACAAGCACTGGCCTCGAGGTAAGCAACATGAAAACAGTGACAACTCATCCAGCCCACAGACGCCGACTGAGCCCCTGTTCCAGCAGCCATGGCTACAGCTTCGACCGGACAGGAGACTGATTTCAGTAACTTTCTCCAGATAAGAAGACCACTGACTATGGACTGGTTATGGCTGGTTTACAGGGGCTATGCAGTGAGTGCCTTTACGTCCTGAAAAGACCATGAGACTTACTATGCCTAATTGTCATATATTGAAATATTGAGTCTCCACCCCAAGGTGAACATGGGTGATATGTGACACGCATGCTTGTTCAATATGCCTGTGTGGGGACTACCTTTATAAATATTCATAGATCCTCCTATAACCTGTTGAATATGCATGTTCAGCCAACCTGGTTGACAAAAGGCTCCTCCACTAACCCCTCCTCCTTTGAAGTGGTTGTCTCTGGTCTTGGCTGGAGGCTGTACTTCCCAGCCTGCAGGATGGCCACCTTGCAGGATGTAACCCCTTACAAGAAATAATCTCCCCTCTCTTTTCCAAATTTATATACATACAATTTTTTTAGGTTAACAGGTGTCAACGTAAAATAAAACATGTAGAGAGAGGGGAGACAGTGCACATCTCTCATGAGGCAGAATGCACGTCTGTCATGGCGATGATGCCGGCACTGTGAGGGTGAAGGGCAATCAGCTGTCGTGAGGCAGAGGAGAGCTGAGTTAACAGCCAAGCACTAGAGTGGAGATCAGAAGATTCTCCACAGAAGGGACAGCAGGAAGACCTGCTGCTTTGTGCCCTGAAGCACATGTCTGCCTCCTGAGCTGGGGGTCCCAATTCCTGCAGGATTCTTGGGCCCATGGGAGTGACTGTTCCTTGGCAGCAAGAGTATGCACAGATGCTCTGGCCTTACTAGCATGGCAGACTCCGACACACACCACGCACATGTGCCTCAGCTTGGGCTGGCCCCGGCTCCCCCGTGTGTCTGAACCTTCCTCTTCAAGACATCCCATCTGGCAACCTTCCCAAGTCTTCCTTGGTTCCCGTGTTCTTCTTGATCAGTTAATGCATCTTCCCTCAGACCTATCCTGTGACCAGTGGCTCTGTATCTTTCACTCTTTTTTTTTTTTTTTAAGTCACTCATTATAAATTTGAAAAGTGACTTGAAGAATGAGGCCTTTTTTTGGTCCCTGCGAATCTCAGCAGAGGACTTGCACGTGGTAAAGCTGGAGATCACAGGAGGTCAGGTCATCCTGCTCTGACGTGACCACCCCTACCCACCATGGCCATTTTACAGAGCAGAAGACCGAGGCCCCGAGAAGTGATGAGATTTGACAACGTTAGTCTGCCAGATCTCATCTTGTCTGGGACAGGAAGAGCCGATGTCCCTGGTGGGTTCCTGTTTAAAGCCCTGGTCTCCTTCACACTTCTAAATCCCTTCTCCACACTTCAGCTGAGGGAACCTGAGTTAATTTCAAGGGCTTTCAATGACCATTTGCAATTAACTGTATGGGAAAAATCTTCAGTCAATTAGCCTTGGCACTTTCTCAGGGCTGTCACCAACCTGCTCTGGAGCCATCAGATTTAATTATCTTGTTATCTTCTTTGTTTTTTAATGTTGATCTCATTTGTGAGGGTTTCTGTAAACAATCAGGTGAGCAGAGACTTCTAATTTGAATGAAGCCAATTTGGACAAAGCAACCGTACATTACCAACAACTGGAAGGCTTCAAAAACCTCAGTTGAGTCTGTCCTACAGTTTAAGGGGTCTCTGTGTCCTCCTAAAATCACTACAATCCCGCTCCTAGGGAACAAAAATTTGGGAAGCTCACTTTTTCTTTTGGCTTGTTTTTTGAGCAGCAAAGAGCACAGAAGCGGAACTCAGGAGGGGACAGCCAGTGTTTTGTTTGGGCTCAACCTCTTCAGACCCAATAATAAATTTACTGAATTAAACTAAACAGTCATTTAGTAGCAGTAACTAAGGGCTGCTTAGGGAGGAAGCAAGATGCAGCAGAGCATTTTAAAAAGAGACACAGAGAAGATCAGCAGGGGTTTGCAGTGAGCGGCTGTCGTTTCTGCTTGCTTACCCATCCATTCTACCTCCAGGAGCGGCATCCTTACTTTCTTTAGCAACCAGGACTAGGAAAATCCTTGTCATTTGAGGAAGGATGGGCTCCCACCACCCAGTTCTAGATATGGGCAGCTGGTCAATTGCACTGGATTTTTCTGGCCACACTTGTTGGCTTGGGATGGAAAAATGCTTGGCCATCGAGGGCCAATCCTGAGACATTTTCTGAGCTGCCATCTTTCTGTGGATGGTGCTGGTTTGTAAACATGAGTATCTGGCCCTGTCACCAGCTATGTTGCCACTTCATGAGAAGAGTCGGCTTCATGAGAATGAAGGAAAAACAAAGAAAAGCAGAGGAGAGAGGGAGAAAGAGAGGTTCCTGATGCCAACAGTTGAGTTGATACCTGGATCAAGCTACATCCTTGATTAGTTATTTGGCTAATAATTCACTTTTTTTCCTTCTTAATGCAATTTGTGTCAACTCAAAGAGTCCTTACAAATATAATCTTTGAAAAAACATTATCAAGGTAAAAAATGATGACTTAATGATCAGGTATGGTGGCCAATGCCTGTAATCCCTGGACTTTGGGAGGCTGAGGCAGGGGGATTGTTTGAGCCCAGGAATCAGGAGTTCAAGGCTTCAGTGAGCTAGGATCATGCCATTGCACTCTAGCCTGGGCAACTGAGTGAGACCCCCTCTCTCTTAAAAAAAGAAAAAAAGATGACTTACTATTCATTGTCAACCATAAGCAAGTGGTAAAACCTGACTTTTAATTGAAGCTCCCTGCAGAGCCTGAATGATACGTCAAGGTAGGATGAATCTTACGAAAGGAATAACCTACATTTAACTTCTGTTCCTCCACAGCCCTGGGGCACTTGCAGCCTTCAGAACTCTCAAGAAGTTGAGCGATGACCTCTCAGTGCCTACCCTCTCAGGCACTTCTGTGATGACAGGTCCAGAGATGGCTGAACTGGGTCTTGGCTGTCTGGAGGCTGCAGCCATTGCCACACCCATCTGGCATGCAGTGCAAGGAGTGCTGGGCTGGGATTCCTGATAACTGGCTGTGTGATCTTGGGATTGGCACACTGCTACTGATTTTCTCAAATGCCCCACAGCAAAGGTAGCTTTGGCATGGTGTCTAGGGGTCCAATCTGTGATGCCAGCTTTGTCTTGTATGAGGCCCCCCCCAGTACCCCCTTTGAGTCCTTGTGTTACTCTTGCCTGGTGGCAGCTCCCCTCCTGGGGAGCTCACATCCCTGACTCAAGCGAGATCATATATAGCCCTCCCCACTGCAGCCTGGGTTCTCCAGAGCACCCGGTTTTCCCTCACAAAACCAGCATGACTTTAGCACACCACACTCCACTGTACATTTGTTTCCCTTACTCCCTGACATTGACTCAGAAAGAAGAGAGAATTCCATACAGAGCTTTTTCTAGGATTGTGCTTTTGGTCCCCAGAAGGTTCTTGGGGAATCTGAGACAGTTGGGAACATGGACGGTTATTGGAATTGACACAGGCTTCTGGATTCTGTCAAAGTGTACTGGGGAGGCTTTGTACCTGTTACCGCTGACATTCATCACACAACTGAAAAGTGAGCAAGAAAAGAAGCCCTCGGTGTGAATTTGAAGAGAAACAAGAGAAGGGCTGGATACAGAACTCATCCCTGTGGGCTGAGGCAGCCTGGCCTTTAATCGGGGGAGAACTGAACTTTAAGGTTTCACGTGTGTCCTGCAGGAAGGAGGAGGATGCTGTGTCCTTAGTGGGCAGGTTCAGGGGCATCTGTCAACCCCACTTTATGCACTGCAGCTGCCCATCTGGCTGTGTGCCTGGCTCTGAGCATGTCCTGAATCCTGTCTAGTGCACTAGGGAATCGATAAACATTGAAATGTCATGCTTCTAGGAGCTGTCAGTCATGGTAAATGTTGCTTAATAGATGTCTGCAGGGGGTAACAAGCTCTGTTGCAGAGGACCTTCTGGCCACCACGTCCTCTCTTGATCCTCCCATTGGAATCATCACAGGGCTCTCCTGGGTTCAAATTTAACAGGAAGGAATGAGAGGCTGCTTCTTAGCCTGAAGCAAAGTGTATTGTTTGTCGTTGTTTGTTTGTTTGTTTGTTTTCCTGATGGGCTGGGTGCACATGAATTGGCATCCTAACCCCAGGTACCGTGTGGTTGTCATTGGTGCTGTTTGCCAAACATTTGCGATTCTCTCCACATCTGGTACAGGGTAAGACTATACTCCCTGGCTCCCCCGTGACTGAACACATCCAAATGATTAGTTCTGACCAATGTACTATGAACATAAGTGACATGGTTTGCTTTCCTAACTGGAGCATTTAATTGTTGATCCAGGATCCTCTTGACACATCTTTCCTTTTGATACCACGACCCAGAAGGTTAAATGTGGTGGCTTCTCCATCAGCCTGAGTCCCTGGGTGACTCCAATGAACTGAGCTCTCTTCAATCTTTAGTGGACACATACCATGTGCAATAAATCCACTTTTATTATCGAACCTATTGAAATTTGGAGAGTCATTTGTTAATGCAGCATAAACCTAACCTATTCAGACTGATACGGCCTCTGGAGTAACAAGATATTTAAAAGAAAGGCAAAAATACCAACCAACTGATCCTCTCACCTGCCCTAAGCATCTAAAATAACCATCTAAACCATGCAGCAGGGTTAAAAGTTGCCCTTTTAGCTAAGCATGCCTGTTTTTGCAGCACTGGAGAGATTTCTGGTAATATCTCCTGAAGAATCTTAGCACACAGAAAAATGAAGCATCTTCCTGGGTCCATTAATGTTCTTCTCCCAAGCAGAGCAGACTTGAGGAAGCTTCTGCTCTCAGAGAAGAAAGCACAGCGTAAGTTGTAAATGTTGTCTCAGTACTCAAGTGGAGGTGTGACTGCTGTTTCATTTACTCATCCTGGAAACTTGTCTAGAAAAGGTGTCAGGCTTGGGAAAGTGACATATGGTGGAACTTTGCCAGTAGTGTTGGCCCAGAGAGTTTAAATGAGGACGCGAGGTTACCTTGTGTTCCTCCAGGAAGTAACTTCAGTCTCTGCGTCCCAGCCTCTGCTGGAGTTGGAGGCTGAGCCCACAGGAACTGCAGTAGGGAAGTAGGTGTGTGTTCTAGGGGTACAGGAAGGGACAGAGAAGGCAGGGCATCGCCCTAGGTATGGGTCAGAGAGGCTGCCCAGGGCACTGCTTCCCAAACACAAATGGAGGGAAAGTACCAACAAATGGCAGAGGCTGGCCTTCCCTAGTTGTCCCAACCCAGCCCCTGGCAGGCCATGTCCTAGGGGTCACTTGTTGGGGTCAAAGAGTGGCTCCTTCTCTCTCCCAGCAGGGAGAGGTATCAGAACTGGTGTTTCTGATGTAGCTCTGTGTCCAGACCCCTCTACAGATGCACAGAATGGACAAGGGGAATGGATCACTGACTTCCGCATTGCAGAATCCCAGGGTTGGCCTCAAAGAGCCCCTTTTCAAAGCACCTTCACCACTGCTGTTGAACATTCAAGCTTCATTTCCAGAAGGCTGCTTAATGGCTGTGCATTTCAGAATTTAATGCCAAAACTTGGAGAAGGCAGGAAGTACAGCTTTCTCTTGTCTTCTAGGAGGGGATGATGCAGGTCAAGGGCAGAAACCATTTTTCTGGAAGGAGCTTTTGTTGTTTTTAATATTGGGGAGGGAGTGCATAGTGTCATCTGCTGGTTGTTCAGGAACAGCAAATCTCTGTGTAGGTGCTTTCTGGGTCACAGCCCTGACTCCACCTGTCTTCACGTACTCACTTCCATGGTTCACAATCAATACCGACAAAGTGGTGGCTTCTTGGGTAAGTGAGATGGCACGGAAAAAATAGTCCTACTGGGCCGGGCGTGGTGGCTCACGCCTGTAATCCCAGCGCTTTGGGAGACCGAGGCGGGTGGATCACAAGGTCAAGATCGAGACCATCCTGGTCAACATGGTGAAACCCCGTCTCTACTAAAAATACAAAAAATTAGCTGGGCATGGTGGTGCGTGCCTGTAATCCCAGCTGCTCAGGAGGCTGAGGCAGGAGAATTGCCTGAACCGAGGAGGCAGAGGTTGGGGTGAGCCAAGATCGCGCCATTGCACTCCAGCCTGGGTAACAAGAACGAAACTCCGTCTCAGGAAAAAAAAAAATAGTCCTACTTTAAGGGTTACCTCTGAACATCCTGGAGGGCTAGGGGTTGTCCAGGGGGTACATCTCTCTTTCTTCCTTGTCACACTTCCCACTGGCTGTGACATTGGCAAGTCATTACTGGCCGCCTCACTTATCTGGAGTTCTGGGTTTGCTCCCAGATCTGGACTCTGGGCTACCTGGAATTCTGAGCAGGTTTCCCAAAGTCAACTCTTAAATCCTAACAGTGACACTTTGTATTCCTTTCACGACAATACCTTTCATTCTACAACTTTTCTACTCACTGCTATTATTGCATTCACTTCTCACAGGCCTTTCAAAAACTGAAAAATGAATTTCTGTAGTGTAAGTATAGTATCTGCAGTTCCTTTATCACCACCAGGAAAACCAAAACCACTTACAGAAACATTCAGCGAAGGAGAGCATGGCTTTTTGTAAACACAAGAGAGGCATATTTTTATTCTTTTCAATCTCTTCTTTCTCCCTCTGCGTTTTCATAATGCACTTTACTCTTTTAGGAGGCCTTTCTTCTGATGTGTTATATACGTTTTTACTTTAAGATTTCTGCAATCTCAGGAAGTATTTAAGCACAACATCCTATTCTTTGTTCTTGCTTTACTCTCTTTTCTTTCAATGAAGCACTGTAAATCCTTGTTTTAATTTTTGGAAATCGCAGTTGCTATTTTTTCTTCCCAGTCTGCTCTTCCCTAGTAAACTAAAAATAAAATTCTAAGCCCCCCCCAACTGACTGGACAAATCCTCTCTGGGCCAAGGGGACCCTAGGGACACCTTAAAAACTGAGTTCCTGGCCATGACACGACAGGAGGTAAGACATACCTTGCTATATACCTTCCCTTTTGCAGTTTAGATACAACAAATGACCAGCAATAATGTTAAAACAGAGACCAAGGAACTGAAAGAATGGACTCTTTGTGGCAATAGGACACCAAAACGACAAACAAGACGTAAGGCCATGCCAGGCAAAGGTTAAGTCATGTACCTTACACTTAAAGAATAAACTGCGTTCTAACTTCTAAGGGGGGTTTTCTTTTTCTCTAGCAGCTAAACAAACACTGGTCTCAAGGTAAGCAACATGAAAACAGTGACAACTCATCCACCCCGCAGGTGCTGACTAACTGAGCCCCTGTTCCAGCAGCCACGACTATCCTTCGACTGGACAAGAGACTGATTGTAGTGACTTTCTCCAGCTAAGAAGACCATCAACCAGGGACTGACTCTGGCCAGTTTACAGAGGCCGTACATTTGAGTGTCTTTGTGTCCTGAAAAGACCTTTTGACATATGATGCCTAATTGTAATTCATTCAAATGTTAAGTCTCTACTCCAAGGTGAACACAGGTTGTAAGTAACATGCATTTTTGTTCCATATACATGCATTGGGACCCCTTCATGAACATAGCTCCTCTTATAATCTGTTGAATATGTGTGTTTGGCCAACCTGTTCAGCTTAAATTCCTGTCAATCCCTTCCTTCCTCCCTAGAAATGCCTGCTTCTGGGCTTTGGCTGGAGGATATATTTCCCAGCCTGTCAAAATGGCCATCTTGTAGGCTACAACCCTTTATAAGAAATAAAACTCTCCTTTCCAAATTTGTGAAGACCGACGATTTTTCACTTAACACCCCTAATCTTTCTCAATTTGCTCCAAAACTTACATAACATTTTCAGACAGCCAGTGTTTTCCTGTGTATGCTCTTGGAGTTATACAGGTGTTTCCTTCCTTTAACCTCCTTAAAATAGAACTAGGCACTCATTCATTCATTTGCTCATTCACTCATTCATACAACCATTCAAACAATGTTTATTGAACACCTACTATGTGCTAGACACTGCTCTAGGCACTGGAGAACTGGAGACAGCAGTGAATGAAAGAGGCATAGTCCCTGCCCATGTGATCTTATATTTTTATAGGGGAGACTAACAAAGATTTAAGTAATTAAGAATCATTATCTCAGAAAGTGATACATGCTCTGAAGAACAATAAAACAAAGTAGGGTGATAAAAGGTGATGGGGACCAGGTGTTTTAAAGAAGGGTTAAGGAAACCTCTTTGAGGAAGTGATGCTGAAGAAGAGAGTTGAATGAGATAATGGAGGCAACCATGCCCTACAGGATGAGGAGACACCATGTGGGAAAGCCCTAAGGCAGGAATGCACTTTGTATGTTCAAGGAACAGCAAGGAGGCCAGTGTGGCTGAGCTTGATGAGTGAGGGGAGAGGGACAGGAGTGGGGCCAGAGAGGTGGGCTGGGCGGCCTTCGAGGTCATAAGCAGACTTTGAAGTTGATCTAAGTGGGATGAAATGCACTGTAGAGTGACAAGCAGGTGGTGACATCATCTGGTTCATGGTTTAGAAAGAGAACTCTGACTTCTGGGGGAAGGATGGAGAGCGTACAGCAATGGAAAGAGGGAGTTCATTTAGGAGTCCATTGCAGAAGTCCAAGAAAGGTAGTAGTCTATTGGATAGAATGGAACCCTGGAGATCAGAGGAAGTGATGAATTCAAGATGTACCGTTAAGTGTAGAGCTGATAGTAATTGCTCATAGACACACTTAGGTGATGAGGGAAGAGAAGACCATGGACCACCCCTAGATTTCTGGCCTCAGTAAAACTGGCTCAACAACTCCTATCAAGGAAGTGGAAAAATCAGTGGAGAAATGATTGGTGGCAAGGAATTAAGGATTCAGGTTTAAACATATTAGACTTAATAGATAAATAGAGATATGGGAGAAAGCAACTAGATAATTAATGGAGCCGAAACTATGGATTGGGGTAGAAATAATGTTTAATGTCATAGGACCAGGTGAGATCACCAGGAATTGAGTGAGGAGGGAGAAGAAAAGCAGTCCAAGGACTTATTAGCCACAGGAAACATCAAACTTTAAAGGTTAAGAAGGAAGGTGGAAATCAGCAAAGAAGATTTAGAAGCAGCAGCTTGTCATATAGGAGAAAAATCAGCGGAGTAATGGCTCCTGGAAGCTAAGTGAGGAAAATATTTCAAGGAGGGCATGATTAATGATGTCAACCCTTGTGCACCTTATAGCAAAACAATAAGGCACAAAACATGGTCTTCATTTTGTAGCTAGGAAAGTCGGTAAAGAAGTGAGGTGGTCTGTCCAGACTACATACCAGGGGTGCCCTTTCCCTTAACTCATGCCTCTGATCTCCTTGTCTGCAGCCCCAAGAGGGGAGAGGCCTGAGAGGGTCAGCAACAGCAGCACCATTGGGGAGCAAAGTCAGCGCAATTCCGCTCTTTCTGGTGGCTTGACTGAAGAAGACCTTTGCATCCTTCACAGAGAGAGACAGAGTTGGGTGTTGGCTTCTGTTTTCCTGCTGTGCCTCTTTCAGAAGGTAGAGGATGATGTAGTAAAGGGGCTGGAAGGCTTTACCATGTAAGCAAGTATTTGCACCTTAGTATTTGCACCTTTCCAGAGGGTGCAGGCCTGGCCTTGCATCATAGCCTAGACTCAGTTTTGTGGCTGAGCAGAATAATCTCTTTGATCAGCTAGAAATTCTGAGTCTCCAAGAAAATCCCTCGGAAAACATTTCCCGTTCTTATTCTTAATGAATGACTGACATTGGAAGATGTAGCTCAATGGGTATCTATCTCTAAGATAGGATGAACAGAGAAGGGAGGAAATGTGCCTCATGAGGTTTCCCTCTCTTAATCTGACTACGGCTGACTCACCTATTGTGAATCTCTCACTATAAGCAGTGTAACAGGAGAAGTGAATCATCTGTTGTGAGGTTTATGCTGGCTTTGCCTCTGAACTGCTCTACTGTCCATCCAGTGGTGCTAGCCAGAAAACCAGGAAAACTCTTTCTCACTCACTCCCTTCCTTTGCAATCTTGATGCTACTCAGTGCTCAGACTGGAGGGAGAGCTCAGCTTCTCTCCCCAAGATTGCACACCTTGAACCTAGCACCAAGTCTCAAACTTAATCATGTCTTTCCATTGCCACTGCTACTGCTGGGATCCAAGCCACGATTAGCCTTGGCTGGACTACCGATAGAGACTCTTAATTAGTCTCCCCACCTCTACTCTGAACCCTCTCATCTGCTTTCCATTCTGCAGAACAATCTTTTCACCCTCTGTGTAGAACCCTTCAATGATTTCCCATTGATCTTGTGATAAAGACCAAAGTCCACAGCATGCCCCCTGCTCTCACCTTCCTTCTGTTGTAAACAGAAACATCATTCTCTCATAAAAATCTTCTCTGACCACCCTGTGTGTCATGAATTCCTTTGTTATCCACTTCCTTAAAGCCAGATTCCTTCAACTCACGGCATTTATCTCAGTTTGGAATGATGAGCTTCATACTGCGATGGTTTGGTTGATATCTGTCCTTACCACTGGACAGGAAGCCCCATGACCTGTTTTCTCATTCCACTGTGTCCCCAGCTGCATCTCCACAGCTGCCACATAAAAGAGTGAATGGCAGTGTGAAGGAGGCTGGGTAGAGCCAAGATGAGGTCATTTTGAGAAGAAACAATGGGGAATCCATTGCCCTTGGAGAAGTGGGTGCAGTAGCCTGACATCAGTGAGTTTTGTTCTCTTCCCAAAGTACTTCTGCAGTTGCAGCCTAGGCTCCTCTCAGAGTTCAATAACTTCATCTACAGATGCTACCTCTGTTTGCTCTACCCTGCCCCCACCCCCGAACATCATTAATTTCAGCCCCTCTTCAGATCTCCACAAGAAATCCACTCGTACCAACTGTTGAGAAACATTAAGTTTACCCTGCCTGCATGGCTCCTCTGTGGAGGATACCTTTTAGTTTGATTAGTGGCAGGCAGGTAACAGCTGCCTACTTGGTATATTCTTGAGTTAAGAGTAAATGTAGAGCACCTGTGTATTAATAAGAATCACCTAAGAGCAAATAATTACGTGGATGAGAATCTGCTTGGGGCCTTCAGCTTGGAAAAGCTACCAGCTTCTCAGCCCTCAGGCTGTTGGTCCCCCGGATAGACCCACTCTGTTGTTCTATCTGGGTGTCTGCCTGTCAATACCTTCAGTGCCACCTGGGTAGGGGTCTCCCAACTGAGCTGGTTACCCAGTAACCAACAATTTTGTCTATTTCCTTAAAATGTGGCACTCATGGGGAGGAGTCACCTTGAAAACAGCCTTACTATCTTCACCTTTTCCCATTCCTGCTCTTTCTTCTATTTCTTCCTATTTTGCCTCTCCATTCTCCCTACCTCCAGAGCACTCCAAATTCTCCGTTTAAAAAAATACATATCACCTTTCTTGTTTCTTTGCAATTTCGATGCCACTCAATGTTCAGACTGGAGGAAGATCTCGGCTTCTCTCCCCAAGACTGCACACAGAAACCCATGAAGAACCTGAGAACAAAAGTCCTTACCCTTAGTATGATATAAACTCCTTAAAGAACATTCAGAACTATAAAGCGGAAAAGAAGCTCCTACTGCCTCGGCCTCCCAAAGTGCTGGGATTACAGGCTTGAGCCACCGCACCCGGCCAGGGACCCTTATTAAAACCACCTGGGAGTTTAGAAAACTATGGTATCCCAGGTCTTTCTCATCATTGGAGAGTCTGGTTTAATTGCTTGAATGGGGCCTGGCAGTGGTATTTGTAAGACTACACAGCTGATTCTAATGTGCAGCCAGCTCTGATGATTTCTGATGGAACATTTTTTTTTCCTTTTATAGGTGAGGAAATTGAGGTTCAGAGAGCAATTCTGAAGCTTAAGAGATATCCTGTTGGTCATAACTCTATTTTTAAATGGCTTAAAAGCTCAGCTTGCCCTTTTGAATCTCAGCATCCTCATTCTTGGATTCTTTATTTATATCCCAAATGACTGGACACCTTTGAATTTCTTCTTTCAGAGAGGATAGATGGTGTTATACTTTCTAACTTCTGGCCTATAAGCATTTTTCCATTGCATTCTTATTCAGATGGCCACCTGGGTGGTATAAATGCAGCATCTGAATTGTAGTGTGAATCACCAGGGGAACTTGTTAAGTGCAGACTAATTGAGAAGGTCTGGATGCCGGTTGAGACGCTACATTCACATTTCTGACATGCTCCCAATTGATGCTAACACTGCTGGTCGATGGACCACAGTTGGAGTAGCAGGAGTGAAGTGGAGTGTTATAGTTTCTGCTTTCCCACCAGACTTTCTGCCTCATTTTGTCAAGTGCACTTACAAAAATTTATCTTGTTATTTTTTTCTTGAGAACCCTACCGTTAACCATAGGAATTGCTAGCATGTTATTAGAGAAGTTCTATTTTCCCCGAGGTTATACTAAGAAGCGTGTTAGTTGGAGCAGTCGGAAAGCATCGTGCCTGTTCTTTGCAAGACTCCATCTGCTAATGCCAAGCAGAGCCAAAAAGCGAGAGGTGGACAGAAAGGCCTGATAGCTGATGTCATCATTTGAGCCTCTGAATTTAGCTGTACCTAAAGATTTATTCCAGAGTTTTCCAGTTACCTAAGTTGATAAATCCACGCCACTTTTTTTTTTTTTTTCTCTTTAGGCCGATCTAAGTGTGTTACAAACCTAATGGGCTAAGTTGAGGAGGTTTCCAGGGTGGTGAGAATATTCCTTATTCTGGTTGAGAATTTGGCAATGTTTTTCATGCAATAGTGAAGCCACTGGGTAAGCTGTTACCTGTAGAGCTGAAGCTCTTTTTGTCTTAGGACTTTGTCCAAGGTGCATATGGAAACTGCAGCTTTAGAAGGATGTCAGAATGTTGGTAGGCAACAAGATCTTCAAAAACAAAAACAAAAAAGAAAAAAAACGAAAAAGAAAGATGTCAGAATGTTGAAGTATGTAATCTTTTCCTTTCTTTCTTTTTTTGGTAAACTAATAAATATTCTGAATAAAGGACCAAATTTTAGTTTCATTTACCTGTCTGAAAGCAGAAAAATAATATCATGCAACTGTGGTGTGCTGCAGTCAGCTAAGACAGCAGCCAGTCCTATCGTCACACAGCCTGACAAATTCTTTGCATGAAACTCAAGTTAATGCAAGAAAGGAGAGGGGGGATGAGAAATTGCGTTACTTGTCTGTTATTGTATAGCAAATTACCTTAAAACGTAGTGGCTTAAGACAACAAAGGTTGATTCCTGCCCAGTGTCTGTGGGGTAGGAATTCCAGCAATATAGCATAGATGAGTGACCCTGACTCACAGTCCTCTCTCACAAGGCTACACTCAGGGTGTTGGCTGGAGCTACGTTCTCATCTGAAGACTCCCTTTAGGGTAGAGGGAGTATGGCAGACTGGACCCCTTGCTACACAGGGCTCTCCACTTGGTTGCCCCATAACATATTAGCTTCCCTGGGGTGAATCATTGAGGAGAGAGCAAAAGAGGAGGTGCCCAAGACAGAAGCCACAGTCTTTCTATAACCCAGTGTCTTAGAAACCAGGCAATAATTCCAGGCCATGCTCAACAGGCTGGTGTGAATATCAGGAATTAGTGTTCATTGGAGGTAATCTTAGAAGCTGCCCACCACAGAAACTCACTAAGAAATAAGATTACAACCCTTGCAGGTATGCCAAGTCCTTCCTAAATGACTTCAGCTGTCTATTCTTTTTTTTAAAAAAAAAGTAGATATGAGGCCTTGCTTTGTCACCCAGGCTGGAGTGCAGTGGCATGATCATAGCTCACTGCAGTTTCTACCTCCAGGTAGATTGATTCTCCCACCTCAGCCTTCCAAGTACTGTAGCTGGGACTACAGGTGCGTGCTACCATGTACAGATAATTTTTGTATTCTTTTTTTTTTTTATAGAGATGGAATTCTATTATATTGCTCAGGCTGGTCTTAAACTCCTGGGCTCAGGTGATCTGCCCACTGGCCTCCCAAAGTTCTGGGATTTCAGGCATGAGCCACCATGTCCAGCTTGTCTATTTTTTTTTAATCCGAGTCAAAACCTTCCATCCACAGAGGGACAAAGAGCACAATAATTCTGCCTGAGCACTTGGTGATGGTCAGAGGCAGCAGCCACAAGTGAAGCGATAAGGTTTGGTTCCAGGCCTTGATGGGAGGAGGACTCTAGCCTCGCTAAAAGCCAGAAACACCATCTCAACAGAACTCAGATGCAGAGATCCTGGCACTCATGGAGATGAGGGATGGTTATCCAGAGTGTTCAGATCTCACATTGATCAACTAAGTTTTAAGGGAACTGTACAAGGACAGAAAATCCAAGTCTGGCTAACAGGGGCCGTGTTTATTCATCTCTTCTAAGATCCCCAGGCCCGTGTCACCTGGCCTAAAGAAATGCACTGCTAAGCGGATGTTGCTTCTGTTTCTCCTTTATACCCCTCTCCCATGTAGAACATGACAGCCAAGAGAGCAGAAAACAGCCAGCCCAAGGACTGACTGAAGACTTCTTTCACTATCATGCAGGAAATTCTTCTTTTTTTCCCCTCCAGGAGCAGTTATGACCGTATGGCCACTGAAGTGCATTCCTCACCTTCCCTTTTCTAAGTCAGAGTTGCTAGTGTGTTAATCCTATTTTCTCACTATCACTGTAACATCAGACTTGTCAAATGGAGCTAAGTCTGTCCTCATGTCTTAAGTTGCACCAGGTTGGGGACCCACACATGACCTGGAATGAGAGGGATGTACATCTTCCAGAGATATGGATTTGCAGGTGGATGCAGTGGCCAGAGGAAATGCTGGGTTGTCTTCCTTTGAAGAAAAGCTACGTGAGTGTTTTGATTGTGTCTTAGATTACAGCATCATGTTGGCTGAGAACACTTTGTGGAAATGAATGAAAAGAAAGAAGGGCGCTTGAGTGTCAGATCACAGGACAGAATATAGTGGAATGCGGTAGCTGCGGCTGTGTTCTTTTGGCATGATTTCTCATCTCCTTTCCCTCTAGTTCTTTGGGGGAGCTTTTCTCGCATTCAATGGGATAGTTGTGTGATTGCCATCAGATGACTTTGCTCCTCTTCCTCGGGGCTTCTGTCTCTTGCAATGAGAAGCATCTTAACTAAAGCAGGTATATGTACAATATTTTGATCTCGTCCTCTTTTCTTCATAAACTTTGTTCATGACTTTTGCCATTTAACATTATAGAAGATAATCTTGAAGTTAATCTGTTTTTATAAAATAGGTAGGGCTGGGCGCAGTAGCTCACACCTATAATCCTGGCACTTTGGGAGGCTGAGGTGGGCAGATCATGACGTCAGGAGTTCAAGATCAGCCTGGCCAACATGGTGAAACCTCATCTCTACTAAAAATACAAAAATTAGCTGGGCATGGTGGCACATGCCTGTAATCCCAGCACTTTGGGAGGCCAAGGTGGGCAGATCAGATAATGACATCAGGAGTTCAAGATTAGCCTGACCAACATGGTGAAACCTCGTCTCTACTAAAAATGCAAAAATTAGCTGGGCATGGTGGCACATGCCTGTACAATCCCAGCTACTTAGGAGGCTGAGGCAGGAGAATTACTTGAACCAGGACCTGGGAGGCGGAGATTGCTGTGAGTCGAGATTGTGCCACTAAACTCCAGCCTAGGCTACAGAGCAAGACTTCATCTCAAAGAAAAAAAAGAAAGAAAGAAAGAAAAAGAAAGAAAGAAAGAAAGAAAGAAAGAAAGAAAGAAAGAAGGAAGGAAGGAAGGAAGGAAGGAAGGAAGGAAGGAAGGAAGGAAGGAAGGAAGGAAGGAGAAAGAAAGGTTGGAAACTTGTTAACTCTATCTTATAATACTTTATCCTCAAGTTCAAGGTATAGCTCTATCTAGTAGAAACTCTAATATTTATTGAAGCCTTTTTTTTTTTTTTTGAGTTGGAGTTTTGCTCTTGTTGCCCAGGCTGGAGTGCAATGGTGCCATCTTGGCTCACTGCAACCTCCTCCTCCCAGGTTCAAGCGATTCTCCTGCCTCAGCCTCCTGAGTAGCTGGGAATACAGGCACCTGCCACCATGCCCAGCTAATTTTTGTATTGTTAGTAGAGACGGGATTTGACCATGTTGATCAGGCTGGTCTC
The DNA here is from genome assembly GCF_001604975.1 of Cebus imitator. NCBI lineage: Eukaryota > Metazoa > Chordata > Mammalia > Primates > Cebidae > Cebus > Cebus imitator. Next base: position 3,267,798 of record NW_016107387.1, on the reverse strand, counting down.
CAACTCCTGACCTCAGGTGATCCACCCTCCTCGACCTCCCAAAGTGCTGGGATTATAGGCATGAGCCACTGTGCCCAGCCATTTATTGAAGCCTTTTGATCTACCAGTTTAGAAGTTCAGTTTTAGGATAATTTTATTTGCTTCTGCTGAATTTCTTCTACTCTCCCCATCATATACACCATTAATACACATTTAGGATCTCTCTTTTCTATTATCTGTTTGTGGCATCGCCCCTTTCAGAAATTTATTTTCTTTTTCTTTTTCCTCTTGATTTTGGGTGAGTTCCTCAAAACCGTCCTCCACATTGCTGATGTGATTTTTTTGCACTGTCAATTCTTTTCTTAACTCTTTATATATTAAAAAGTCTCTTTTCACAAGTTTAATATTAATGTTTTCTGCTTATCTCATCTAGTTTCCTTTTTATAACTCCTTCTTAACAGCTGCCTTTTGATCTCACTGTATTGTCTTTTGTTTTAATAGTGTTGACAATAGAAAACAAATGTCTAAAATTTAAAAAAGAATGCTCTCTTATTGCGATGGAAATAGTATACTATCCATCTGTGTTTAGGATCTCCTCATACATCTCATATTATTTTGCTTCTATTTTTTTCATATCTGAACAATAAAGCTTCTATCTCCATCTAGAATTTGTTTCCCAAAATAGATGAGTGGATACTTGTGAGATCATCTCACTGAGGTCTTAAGTTTGAGGGTAGCCTGAGGACTGAAAGAGAGCTGCAGTCATGGAGGAGAAAGGCAATTTCATGAATAGGTAATGTCTTTCCTGTGGCAAAGCCACTGAGTTGGGCATCCATCCTGGTCATCAAATTGCCGTGTTCCTAGCCTCCCATATCTGGATGAGCCATAGACGCTGGGGGCCATGTGGAGTATGTAGGGTTGGGGGTGCAGGGGGAGTGTTTGCTGCAGCCTCCAGACCATTGTTTGGTCTATCAAACTGCCCATTTGGTCTACCAGCTGCCCATGCCCTGGTCTACCAGTGTAGTTAACTAATGCATTCCCATTGTCCTGTTGCGCTGCCACCCTCCCCATGAAGAAGAAACTCCCCATCTCCCATAACTGCCACCAATAGTCTTATACTTGGCAGACACAACTTCCTAGTGTTCAAATTTTCATTTGTGAGGTCTTAACACACATATAACCCAGAACTGACATATAACCCTTCATGCATTAACTCAATACTCTTTCCTATGCCTGGAATATGTCAATATATATTTCTTACCCTTCCAATTTCTACTCCTTGAATGCCTTGGCTCAATGGTCCTTTTCCATGCCAAACACTGTTTCTAGCCAGAGTGATTTCTCCTATTGTACCTTATACATATCACTATTTCAGCACTTGGTAAGTTGTGTTTTAATTGCTTATTCTTCTGTCTTCCCAGTTAGCATATGAATTCTAAGTTGTCAAGGATGTGTTTTATTCATCTCTATTATGCCTTCTTTGTTCTTGGCATCTAAGAGACTGCTCAGTAAATGTTTATAAATGAACTAATTGAGTGAGGAGATTTGAGCGCTTCCTTTATCTTTGGTTTGGTGGTCTGCAGTTTTGAGTGAGTATTGGAATTACAATTCCCCTAAGCACATCTGTGTGGGTTGACTGTGTATCTTGTTTGTGACAGTCCTCCTGGCTTGCAAACCTGGGAACAGCCAAAACTTCCAAACACATTGTCTTCCACTTCTAACAGGTACACAGTGTTTGCAACCATCGCCTCCCTTTCTCAAACTCTTCAAAAACAAGCCATGCCAACTGCTAATTGGAAAAGGCCTTCAACTCTAAAAAGAAGACAACCCACTTTTTCAAGTTCTTGCAATAAATCACACTACGTCTATAGCGAGGTGCCTGTCTCTTTCCTGACAAAAATGTAGAATTGAATATGCCAAGCCCTCTCTGCTAGATGTGCTTTACTTTCAATATTTCAACCAAATGTCAAAGAGACAGGAGAATGTCTTGTCTTTAAGAAAATCCTGTCTAATGATTTAGAAAGAAGATTGAGATGAAGCCTGGTGCTAATTATATTCTGGTTTTCCCTAGCATTGAGTGTTATGCTTGGGAGCCAGCAGACGATGGGGGCCATGATCCAGTTACATCTTTAGATGCAGAAAATATCTTCAATAAACAAGAGCTGTATTTTTTTTTGTCCAAATCTGTGGATTTTTTCATTCTTTTTTGCAACGTATTGAGGTATAATTGTTATGTGAAAACCTGCCTATATTTACAATATACAACTTGATATATGTATTCACCTGTAAAAATATGACCATGATCAAAATAGTATACAAGCATATGTATAAAGCTTGTGGATTTGTATGACATCAGGATCAAAGGTTCTACATCCTCAAAGGCTTATAAATTTTGTCAATTTTTACCCTGTTGGAGACATTGATTTTTTTTGTCACTTGGCCTTTAAGTTCTTCTTAGGTTTTATTTTCTCTGTCACCATCGCTTTCTACATTGTTTTTTTTTTTTTCCCCCTTGACACTGATGCTGGTTAGTCTGTAGCGACTAGCATTGTATGTGTCAGGGGAAAAGGATTTCATCCACCATGGTTCTGTTTCTCTCATTAAATCACAGTTCTATGACTGAGTCTTCTTCCAAAATCTTTGTGGATTTCCTCTTCCACATTCTGATCGTGACTCCAGCCATGTGGATGGAAGTATTTCTATCACTTCTCCCCCACAGAATCATTCTTCATAACCCTTGGTGCATGGTTGATGCTCATTTCTGCCTTCCTCTTAATCATAGTTTCTTCACTGACCAGGCAGTAATAATTGTAGCGTCTTCAGATTTTCGCTAACATGCTAACAGGATTCTAGAGGTGATATTTCTCCAACATAAGATTTCTCATGATATCCACTAATATGGGAAGCAGTGTTCACTTGGAATGAAAAAGAAAGAGGTTGTTAGGCTGTCGTATAGGTTTAATCTGAAAGCACAGTTGAAAGCATCTTAACTCAGACTACAACGTTGTCACTCAGATTGCCACTCCCCGAAAGGGGATAATTCATTTCAATTTTCCCAGACAGAGTACTGGAAATCAGGCTAGAATCATAGAGTCTTTAAATTACCTTGTGATCACTTGTTTGACAAATAGGACAGAGTCATTTCTCCATAGGACCATAAAACTTGTTTTACAAATACTGTTTGAAACAAACAGGTCATCTATGGGGTTGGAAATCTTTTTGCTGTGGACAGACTCTTGAGTGTAATAATTATAATGTAATTCACTCTGTGTTTTATTGCTGTAGCATGTTTACTGTCTAGTTTGGCAAAGGCTGGAAGAGGCAACAGGATTGGGCAAAGTTTGTGGAGAAGTAGTTATATTTATAATAAGGGTGATTTTCAGGCATGCTCAAGAAAGACAGAGACTAACATTCAATCTGACAATCACACTACTGGGTATCTACCTAAAGGAAAATAAGTCATTATATGAAAAAGACACTTGCACATGCATGTTTATAGCAGCACAGTTCACAATTGCAAAAATATAAAACCAGCCTAAATGCCCATCTACCAATGAGTGGATAAAGAAAGTGTGGTATATATACACCACGGAATACTACTCAGTCATAATGAGGAATAAAATAATGGCATTTACAGCAAATTGAATGGAGTTGGAGACTATTATTCTAAGAATGGAGAACCAGCTATTGTATGTTCTCACTTTTAAGTGGGAGCTAATCCGTGAGGATGAAAAGAGATAAGAATTATATGTTGGACTCTGGGGACTCAGGGGGAAGGGAAAGAGGGGGACGAGGGATAAAATACTACACATTGGGTACAGAGTACAGTGTGTACCGGGTGATGGGCGTGCCAAAATCTCAGAAACCACCACTAAAGAACTTATCCATGTAATCAAAAAACACCTGGCCCCCAAAAGCTATTGAAATGAATAATTTAAAAAAGAGTCCAGGGCTCACGTCTGTAATCACAGCACTTTGGGGGGCCGAGGCAGGTGTATCACCTGAGGTCAAGAGTTCAAGAACAGCCTGACCAATATGGTGAAACCCAGCCTCTACTAAAAACACAAAATTAGCTGGGCATGGTGGTGCATACCTGTAATCCCAGCAACTTGAGAGGATGAGGCAGGAGAATTGCTTGAACCTGGAAGGCAGAAGTTGCAGTGAGCAGAGATTGCACCATTGCACTCCAGCCTGGGCAACAAGAACAAAATTCCATCAAAATAAATGAATGAATAAATAAATAAATAATTTCTGCTCTCAAAAAAAAAGTGAGAGAGAAGAAAGGGGAGAGGTCATTATAAGATAGCAGATAGAAGTAGAAAAGGATTGGGCATAGGGATTTTGAAAACATAGAAAAACTCTGATTCTCGCTTATAAGGATAAAGATGAATGAAAACAGACATGGTTGTATGCTTTTGTTTTGGTTACTGTGTGATACTGTTTGGATGTCCCATCATAGTCTCATGTTGAATTGTAATCCCCAGCATTGAATGTGAGGCTTGACGGGAGGTGTTTGGGCCACGGGGTCAGGTCCCTCATGGCTTGGTGCTGTTCTCATGACAGTGAGTGAGTTCTCTTGAGATCTGGTAATGTAAGTGTGTGGCACCTCCACCCCCCTTGTCCTTGTTCCCGCTTTTGCCACCTGACATGCCTCCTCCTGCTTCACCTTTTGCCATGACTAAAAGCTCCCTGAGGTCACACCCTCCCAGAAACCAGGCAGATGCTGGTGCCATGCTTGTATAGCTTGCTGATTTGTGAGCCAATAAAACACCTTTTCTTTATAAATTACTCAGCTTCATGCATTTCCTTATAGCAAGGCTAGAAAGGCAGAATGCGCTATTGCTGCATAACAAACTACCCACAACCTAGTGACATAAAAAAATTGTTAGACTATGCTCACAAATTCTTTGGCGCAGCCCCAGCAGGAATGACTTGTCTTTGTTCTAAGATATCTGGGACCAGCTGAGAAGACCCAATAGCTGGGGACTGGAGTTATCTGGAGCTTCCTATAAATAGGAAATTAATAGAACCAAACCATGAAAAATAAAACCCCTATAGAAAATGCATTAATAAGAAATACTCTTTATTTTGTGTATTCCAGTGGGTGTTTCTTATAAAACTTCTAAGAGTTTAGGGCCAGATTAGAAAAACATGAGTAGGCAGTGCTGAAATATTTACAATCTCCGTTAGAGGTTCATGAGCATGGCAAGGAGAAGGAGAAGCTTCTAAGACTAGTGGTTCCTGAAGTATGACCTCCAGGAGACGAGCACTATCAACATTACATGAGAATTTGTTAGAAATTAAAATTTTTGAGCTCCTCCTCAGACATACTGAATCAGAAACTCAGGATTAGGGCTCAGAAACCTGTGTTTTAGTAAGATGTCTAGGTGATTCTGATACAAGTAAAAGTTGAGAACCACTGAATTAGACCACTTTTAGGGACCCTTCTAACTCTAAGATCTTGTTTCATTAATACATATTCCACACGAGTATACATGCCTCAAAGGTAGAAATCACACCTTGTATTTTTCATGGTTGCTTACAGAGACTCACAGTTCTGGCATCCATAAGACTCTTAAGAAGAAACCATTAGTATAATTTCAGATGTTGGACCACCTCAAAAGACTTGAAATTCCATCTTCAAATTACAGATTGACCTCCCTTTTATTTCCTGCCCTTCCTGAGCCTTCCTTGAAGTTCAGTATTCAAATAGGGGATGGCACATACTCAGGAGGCTGAAGTGGGAAGATTTTCTGAATCTAAGAATTCAAGACCAGCCTGGACAACACAGCAACCCCCCACCTCAAATTTACAAAAACTAACAATCAAAGAGAAAAGAAACTGATAGGATCTTATTCAGTTTTTCAAAAGGAGATTCTGTAAAATTGGTAGAGGAACAATTTTTGGATATTCAGACCAAAGTGAAGAGTCAACATCCTTATCACTTTGGGATTGGATTTGTGTATGACCAATTTGTTTTTATTTGATTTTTACATACTTCCTGCCAGGAACATGTTATGAAACTTTAAGTTAATGTTTGATTGTTCTATGCCTAAATGGCAAATGCTAATATCAGCCAAATTGAAAGATGTTACAGAGTCAAAAAGCCTGTGACAGTAGTGGAAAGCCTTCATTTATAGATATGCCAACTGAGGCCTAGAGAAATGAAGTGCTTTACCCAGGGTTGCAAAGCTATTTATTAATGGTACATCCAGCATTAGACCCCAGATCTTCTGACTTCCATATCAAAACATTTACCATGACATTAGAAATTCCCAGAGCAGGATGACTGAGGTATGTCCCTATTTTAAAATCCTAAGTAAAAGTAAATGCCATGATTTTTGAGCATTTAGAGACATTGGTGTATGCAAATTGTATGCCTCTATTCAGAAGATATGGCGTGTCTGGATTAATCTTCTCTATTGTTACTTTAAGTAGAAATGACTAGTCATGTATTTCACTAACTGAAACACATTGAATAGAAAACAAAATCACTGCCCTAGAGCCCTTTCTGACACTAATGTATGCATGTTTATCTTTGCATTCGTATTCCACTAGACAGTTGTGTCTGTGAGGAAGCTTCTAAAAGTGTTTTCAAAGGAGAAAGGCATGCTTGTATCTCTAGCTAGATTTGACTGCTGGCTGTTGAGTCCTAGATGGGATTGAAAGAGCCCGTGGTGATAGTTCATACAATGGATTCTACAGCTGTTGGTTTGCCCAATGCCAGGACTTGTCTCAGGGCACCAAGTAGGTACTCAAGAAGTTAAAATGACTTTCTGACTGTGAGGTTCCCTTTCAGAACCAATTTACATAGGAGAGGCCCTAAGGCCTAATAACTAAGAACACAAGCGTTGGAGTCAGATTGAGTTCCAAAGCCAGCTCTACCCCTTTACTTGCTTTTAGGCTTTAGACAAGATATTTATCCTCCCTGAGCCTTACTTTCCTAACTTATAAAAAGGGGTTCATCCTAGGAGGCGGAGGTTGCAGTGAGCCGAGATTGCGCCACTGCCCTCCAGCCTGGGCAACACAGCAAGGCTCCTCCTCAAAATTAAAAAAATAAAAATAAAAAATAAAAGTGTATTTCAGAAATCCTGCTCAAAGGGAGGGTCTACTGTATATACCTTTTATGTTACTAGGTAAAATTAATGGATATTGAGATTGTAAATTTGCCTTTGTTTTGATGGTAGGTTTATTTGAATTCAAAAGTTGAAAACTATATAATGTGATCGCTTCTAAGGAAGGACTGTGTAATTCTCTACTTGTTGAATTCCCTGGTTTAGGAAATAATCAAAGCTTTATGAAGTACTCATTATAATGATCTGCTTCAATGTTCTAGAGTCTTTTACATTTTTCTGTGCACAGACACAAGAGTCCGGGGTCTACTGTACCAATTTGAGGGGGAGGAACTTGTAATTTAAGTACAGACCCTTCGGACTCTTTCTGCAGGGAGCACGGGTTGGGACATGGAGAAAGGTGTTGTGATGGGACACTTTCTGTTGGTTAATATCCACAATTATTCTCTTTACAGTCAAGTGGCCTGCACATAACTGAACTACTTGAAGGGGAACATTTATAAGATTAGCAGCATGGAAGACCATTTTAATGCCTCAGTCTAGCATCTTTCATTTTACTTCGTTAAGCTAGGTAAAGAGGGTATTATTATTATTTTTTTAAATTGAGACAAGGTCTTACTCCCATCACCTAAACTGGAGTGTAGTGGCACGATCATGGTTCACTGCAGCCTTGACTTTGCAGGTTCAGGTGATTCTCCCACCTCTGTCTCCCAAGTAGCTGGGACTACAGGTGCATGCCACCACACCAGCCTAAAATCTTTGGAGAGATGGGGTTTCAGTGGGTTGCCCAGGCTGGTCTCAAATTCCCGAGTTTAATAATCTGTCTCCTTCGGCTTCCTAAAGTGCTGAGATTTCAGGCGTAAGCCACCATACTTCAGCCAAAAATGTAGTATTTTAATGATAAAATATCCAGCAAAAATGTAAACAAATTAAGATAACAGCAGAGATAAAGCAACATGTATTTTATGATTATTTGAATGCAGCAAAAAATTTAAACACATTATGAAATCAGGAACTATAATTTTTTTTTTTAACTTTTAATCCAAACCCAAATTTAGGATATGGCTTCATAGTAGGTGGGAGGGTTATGCCACCAAAAAAGAGGTATAAGTCCCCTCTCTGGTGGGAAGTTCAACAGTGTGGGTAGTCTTCTTTCTTAAGCTAGATGGTGGGTAAGTGGGTATTCACTCTATAGTTCTCTTACACCATTCTGTATACCTTAAATATTGCATTTTTTAAAAGAAAAAAACCTGAAAACCTAAGTATAATATTCATGGCTTCATTTGGCCCCACACACTGGCAAATACTGGACCATTTACTTCTAGTACACTTTACCAAGGATGAAGAGAGAAATCACTTTCATCGCAGTGATTTATATGTTGGGAAAGACTAAAGAAGGTAGAAATCAACCTCCCCTCCTCTGATGGTTCTTATTCTCAAAAAAGTCTGTCTTGAAAAATTAAATGCTATTTCTAATTGCAAAACAAAACTCAAAAAAACAAAAAAATACGGGGGTTCCTCAGTCAGGATTTAATCTGAGAAGCAGAACTAGGAGATTTGGCCATATACAATTATGGGTGCTTGCTAAACACTGTCTGCAAAGCTCTTGTCTTTGTGATGGATGCTGGTTCTTGAAGTGTTCAGGGCAGGCAGTTGGGAAGGAAACGTGGATATAAGATGGAGAAGAGGAAGGGCAAGTTGGGATGTGTGGGCATGAATGGGAGCCTTCAAGGACCAGTCAGGACCTGAGTCAATTCTCATCATTTCCAACTTTGATTAAGTGGGTGTCCTACAAGAGAAGGTGATATTCTTCATCAAAGAGTTAAACATACACCTAGCTGAGGAGATAGAGAAACTAAAGTTGTATCCAGGGGAAGCTGGAGCTGCTGTGGGCTTGGCTGTTACCCCAGGTCAACTAGGTTAGCCAGAAGATCAGCAATAAGTGCTGAAAGGCAAAAACAAAATGGCCCCGCTTCACTTCTGTGCTCCAATCTGGAGTGAAAGTGGACCCAACCTGGAAACACTGTGAAGGGGATTCTGGGAAATGTAGTTCAGCCTAGCAAGGTGGACAGGTCACACAGTTACCACGTGGGGTGAATCAGACCACTCTGTAGACTTGTTATGAATGTACGGTTGCTGTGCAGCCTGAGAAAATACATAGTGATTATGATGACGATGGCATGTGGTTTCCATTGTGAACAATAATCTATTTCAGATATGGTAGAGGCCAGAAACATGTCTTGAGCCCCTATTTTCAAGTTCTTTACGTTCTAACATAAGAGAGAATACATGCAGATGAGACATTATAATTTTTAACAGTTACCCACAATTACAATGTTGCAAGCATTGGTCTGTTTTGAATGGACTAGTTTGGGAGGCTTACCCTTTAAAACATTAAAATTATTTCTTATTCTAATTATTCTTAATGAATATCTTTCACACATTCATTTTACATTTTCTGACATCTTACATAGTACAAAGAAAACCATTTAAGCTTTCCTGTATGACTCAGAGTCATCACTGGGAGTGTCAGTTAACTGCATTGTTCTATAATGGGACCAGTTGTATTTGAAGCAATTTGGGCTGACACTAAATGGTCCCATGATTGATATTGTTCTTTCTTGTTCACTGCTGGCATTTTGTCATGATTTTCACTCTTCATGCCTATGGTGGTATCTCTCCCTTCTTCTGATTTGCTGCTTCCAATCTGCCATAGATTGAGAAACCAGATAACGAAGCTCATAAAACTGGGCACCACATTCAATAACAGAAACCTGAGGAAAACTTGAGCAAAACCCATTTTGCTGCATTTTTTTCCCTTTCTCAGAGCAATGCAATTTCAGTGTCCCCATAAGTAGTGTTTCTTTCATTTTGTAGATTACTAAGAAAAGAACAACATTATACTTTTATACAAAACGGAGGCACTTGGAACAAGTGAGGCCATGTGATGCCTTGGCTCTATATGTGAACAAAGGTTTCCTGATAGTTTCAGTCAAGAAAGCCAGTGGGAAGATGGAGTGATCACACAGCACAAGCAATCTAGATATGTGGGCTCAAAAGGACCTTCCAGTGGCAGTTAGGACCATTGTCACACAGGGATGGCAATTTAATTTCAGCAAGATGTCACCCAGCCAATGAAGTTCATGTTAACAATTGCAGTTTTAAAATTTTATATGTTTTGCTATTTGATTTCTAAATTTTAGAATTTAAAAATATCTACAACATGGGATGTTTATACATAGGTTCACATGATGTGTGTAATTGCAGTAAGTGTGCTTGTGCATGGGGAAGCGTTTTCTTTTGACAAGTAAGAATAACTTTCGAGTAAGCTTCAGCCCAATCTGTCAAATTATGCTCATTTCAGTTTTTTGCTCATGTTAAGGAGAAATCCGTCAATTCTGCCTGGCTGGGGCTTCTTTTTCCTTCAGTCTTTGTGTTGGCAGTGTTTAGTTTTGCTTTGTGATGCAATGTAGCATAATAGCCAAGAAATGGGCTCTGGGGTCAGGCAATGAGGGTTGGAATCTCACTTCTAACGAATCACTAGTTATATGGCTTTGAGCAAGTTAAACTCTCTGTGCCTCAGTTTCCTCATTCATTCAGCAGAGATAACCCATTACATACCCGCTAGGGTTCTTGTGAGGATTAGATGAAGCAGTATGTACAAAGTTTTAAGAACAGTGCCTGGCAAAAAACATGAGTGCTTCTTAAATGTTGGCTATTGATATTCTGGCTTTTCTGTCATTTCAGAGCCTCCAAGCAGAAAATGATGCTGAAAAGAAATGAAATGAAGATGAGCCAAACCATAAAAGTTAATGCTGGCATTATGAAAAGTATTGCTATGAATCCAATTTATTTAATTATAAGTGTTTTTAATTAATTTCAAAAGAAGATGGCCATCCCCATCAGTATTTGGCAGAATGCCTGTGTTTGAGGATGAAGAAAATATTGTGTGTGTGCTCGCACATGCGATGATTTTACAATGAAAAAATTACTTCAATCATCAATTTAAAACCCTGTTCAAAGTGAAATCACATTTGCATGACAAACCACATAGCATCTACCAATTAGAATCACGTTTGCTGGCAGAAAGTAGAGCGTTCGTGAAGCCAAACACCAGGGTCGCAGCCACAGAGGAGTATTGCATTTTATTCGTCCTTTTCGTTCTAGCATTAAACATAAAAGGTACTCAACTGGTGTCTAAAGAATGAACAAATATATGATTTAATAAATGAACAAACACATGGAGGAAAGAACACATAGGAGACGTCTGCTGAGGGTGAGAATAAGTGTCAAAAAGGAATAAATAACGAAAAGAGTAGATTAGTGGAAATCCACCATTAATCTCATTGTTTGACAAATTGGTCAAACAATGTAGATCTCACCTCAGTTGGTCCTCCATGGTAACTGCAAGATTTGGGGTGGTGAGAATGGTGGTACAAATGTGTGCAAATAAAGTGTGTGTGTATTTGAATGTGTGCACTTTTTAATTAATTTAATCTGGCTCTCCCAATCTCCTACTTGAGTCCAAGACTGCAAAAGCAAAGTTAATGGCCCTTCATTATCAGCCATATCAGATAGATTATGCAATCAGTTTCTTGAAACCCAGTGCACTCTTTCCCTAACTAGGACTATTATCTTGTCCCTTAATCTATAACCGTGAAGAGGGAGGCAGTAGGTTCTTATTTTGCTCTTCTGTTTGACTGCTCACTTCTTATTCTCAATAGAATCAGAACACAAAAGAAGAAGATCCTAGGAACCTTAGCCCTGAGGGTCTTCCTAAAATGGCTTAATTTGTTATCCCCCTGTTCCCTTCATATAGGATGTCAGGTTTTGCAAACCAGAAACTGCTGCAAAGTTTTTGCAGGGACCACTATAAGCTGGTCCTGCGAGTCCTGCAAGTTCTCTTGGGGACTCTCATCCCCTCCTCTAAACCTGGCTTCTGTCCCCAAGTAAACCACAGAAAATCTCATGTACAAGATAAAGGGAGTTCCCAATGGATACGAGCTCTGGAGATTTCTTACCTTCAAGTTCGTTCACTTGTGCCTCATTAGCCTCTTTGGATATTTGCTTGGAATTTCAAGTATTAACGTCACTTCTTGCTGTAGTTGTTGAGTATGTGCCTACAGTGGTGCTGATTGCTGGTTGACTCTGACACCCTGCCCTTCAGATCTATCTGAGCTAGTGTTAAACCTCAGCACAATGCAATCCCAGGGCTGGCTGTGAGCCTCCAGCTGATGCTGATGTGGGCAATCTCACTGCATTAATAAAATTGAGTGAGAAGATGTGGGATTGAATCTCAGCTCCAGCTCTCTCCAGCCTCATGGCCATGGGCAAGTTACTTCCCTTCTCTGAGACTAACATCCTTATTGCAAGGTAAAGAACTCGTCTCTCCCTCCCAGGATTATTAAGAAGATCAGAAGAGATAACTCATGTGACTGGAATATGGAAAACCTGCTCTGGAGCACATGCTTAAATAATTATTATTCCTGCTTTACCCCTGTTGCAATGCTTATTATACTTTCTTCACACCATAGATCTTAGAGAAATAATGTTACAACACATTGGCATAAAGAGATGCGGCTGTTTAAGCCAGAGGTTTCAGCTGACCCAGACTTCAGTTTATGCCATATACCTGCAACCATCCAAGGCCCTCTGCATGCCACAGCATACCTAGTGGGAATCTTTGGGATGGCAAGTGTGAATCTTGACTCTTGTGAAGAGTGTGGCCTCTGAGACAGGGCTACTTGTACTTGAATATTGAGTCACAGCAGCATGACAGTGGCAACTCACATAATGGCATCTCTGCAGCACTCTCACCATGGCATCCCCTGCAAAGTGAGGTGACAATTTTAGGGCTTTGTTCAGCCCCAGATACGCAGTTAGCTCTCCATAAACATTAACTGTCATTTGCTTATAATTACTCTAATTTGAACCAAATTGGGCCTAGAAAAACCACAAATGTGCTTTTCTGTCCAATCACTTTCTTCAAAATACTCCACCCTGTTGTTACTTTCTCTTCGTTATGAATGTCTCTGTCAGACCCCTCAGTCTTCTTGTCATTTTCTGATATTAAAGAATACAGTGGGCAGCACAAGGTGGCTCACACCTGTAATCCCAGCAATTTGGGAGGCTGAGGTGGGTGGATCACCTGAAGTCAGGAGTTTGAGACCAGCCTGGCCCAATGAACCCTCGTCTCTACCAAAAAAAAAAAAAAAAAAAAAAAAAAAAAAAAATTGCATGCAGTGGGAGCTTCAATCTCATTCTAATTTGTTCCAAACTTCTCCGCTGACATCGGCTGGAAGCTTCAGAATGGGACCGGTGAGTAGACTTCTTTTTTCACTCCCTCTTCCTTTCACCTCTGGTATGTTGAAATTTGCATATTGGGTTGGAGGAAGGGGAAGAGGCACCTTTTTTTTTTTTTTTGTAAGGCAGTTCTGGTGGCTTGCAGGTTTACCATGTTAGGGAAGAAAGAGTACAGGGGTTTCTCACTCTGTCCACGCGCAGGTGACACTTGTTACTTCCATTTGCAGTTATTGGCTAGAACTGGTCACTAGCCCTTTCCAACTGGCCATGGAGCTAAGAAGTATAATGTGTTGGCTGCCTAGGAAGGAATGGAAAGCAGGGACCACTGGTGAGCACTAAAAGTCTCTGTCCCAGGCCATTTGTGGGGTGAGCTCTTTTTAGAAAAGAGTGTTGAACGTCTACGGGAGCAGATGATGAGGAGGAGTAATGGAGCTGAAAGACCAGGAACTTTGCTATTAGATGCTCGTGTTTCAAAATCCATCTGCACAAATTGGAACCTTTGCACTATTGGTGGAAGTGCAAAATGGTGCAGCTGCTGTGGAAAGCAGTGTGGAAGTTCCTCAAAAAATAAAAACTAAAACTACCATATAATCCAGCAATCCTGATGGATTTCTGACTTTCCTGTCCCATGTAAGGTAGTTTCCTTTCCTTACATACAAAGGAGATCTAATTGATATCTCAAAGAAATAACTGCACTCCCGTGTTCTTTGCAGCATTATTGACAATAACCAAGGTGTGGCAATAACCAAGTGTCTATCCACAGATGAATAGATAAGAAAATGTGACATATACATATTAGAGAACACTATTTAGCCTTAAAAGAATTCTGTCACTTGCAGCAACATGGATGAGCCATACGGACATTATGTTAAATAAAATAAGCCAGTGGCAGAAGGACAAATCCTACATGATTCCACTTCTATGAGGTATCTGTAATAGACTCAGAGCAGAGAATATAATAGTTGTTACCAGGGACTGCCGGGAGGGAGAAATGATAAGTTGTTGTTCAATAGGTATAAAGTTTTAATTATCCTAGATGAGTAAGTTCTAGAGATCTGCTGCATAATACAGTGCCTACAGTTACACTGTAATATTGTGTACTGTAGTGAAAATACAGTGTCATGAATTGCAAATTTGTTAAGAGGGAAGATGTCATGTTCAGTGTGTTCCTTACCACAAAGAAACAAACAAACAAACAAAACACTCCAAACCCAAAGAGACACAAGAAAACTTTGAAAAGTGTTGGGTATATCCATTGCCTTGACTGTGGCGATGGTACCACAGGTGTTTGCATATATCCAAACTCCAAATTTACACATTAAATATGTGTGGATCTTTGTATGCCAATGAGAGTTTAATCAAGGTGTTAAAAAGTCTGTGTTGGTCAGGCATGGTGGCTCATGCTTGTAATCCCAGCACTTTGAGAGGCTGAGACAAGCAGATCACCTGAGGTCAGAAGTTCGAGACCAGCTTGGCCAACATGATGAAACCCTGTCTCTATTAAAAGTACAAAATTAGTCAGGCATGGTGGCGCATGCCTGTAGTTCCAGCTACTCGGGAGGATGAGGCAGGAGAAACACTTAATCCTGGGAGGCGAAGATTGCAGTGAGCTGAGATCGTGCCATTGCACTCTAGCCTGAGCAACAAGAGCAAAACTCCATCCAAAAAACAAAACAAAACAAAACAAAAGGCCAGGCACAGTGGCTTACACCTGTAATCCCAGCACTTTGGGAGGTCAAGGTAGACGGATCACGAGGTCAGGAGTTTGAGACCAGCCTGACCAACATGGCAAAACCCCATCTCTACTAAAAATACAAAACTTAGCCTGGCATGGTGGTGGGGGCCTATAATCCCAGCTACTCAAGAGGCTGAGGCAGGAGAATCGATTGAACCCAAGAGGCAGAGGTTGCAGTGAGCTGAGATCATGTCATTGCACTCCAGTGTGGGCGACAGAGCGAAACTCAGTCTCAAAAAACAAAAAAAAAAAAAAAGAAAAAAATCTGTGTAGCCCATAAACTCGGTGATATTTGACCATTTAATTATCTCTCTAAGCCTCAGTTTTCCTGTTTATAAGATAGGGAGATATTTGCATAGGGATTTTGTGAAACTAAATCACAAGCACAAAGCACATAATGTCTTTTCATTGTATATTAGGGTAAAAGGTTTGCATATAATCCTGCGGGTTAGTAGAGAATGTGCTTCTGTCCCCCTCCCTATACTTTTTCCTTTGATCACTGGTTTTCCCATCTCCTCTGCTCCCAAGACAGAAGAACGTGCTTATTTTATTTCTCAGCGCTTCCAACCCAATTGGACTTTTGCTTTAGCTTTCAATCATGTATCCTCTTTCACCTTTCTATAGCTTAATACCCACATGGAAGCCACAGTAATCCTCCTAAAAGACAAATCTAATTTTTTCTCTCTCTCTCCCTTAATACCGTCCAATGGTTTCCCCATGCTCTTAGAATAAGCTCCAAAGTTCTCACCATATTTGTAATGACCTTGTCAGCTCCATATTGGTCTGTCCCACCTCACTCATAGACGCCTCCTCCTCACCCTCCATGCTCCAGCCACACGAACTATTCTGAGAATGTGCTAACATCTTCCTTGCCTCTGGACCTTTGAACATGATATTTCTACTTGAATGTGCTTCTCCTGGTACCTTCTCATTCATCAGATCTAGCTCAGATGTCTCTTAGGAAAGGCCTTCATGACTCACCCAAGTCATTCCAGCACCCTTGACATTTACCTACCAGCATAGTACCATATTAATTTCTTTTAAATCACCTCCCATATGTTAATATTTTTCATTAGCTTATTTAATTGTTGTCTATTTCTCCCATAATAATGTAAGCTCAGTGATGGGAACAACTTTGCCAGTCCTGTTACATCCCCAATACCTAGAACAGTGCCTGATATATATTAGGTGATCAGTAAATAATAAATAAATAAATAAATAATTTTAGGCTGAGTTACTACCAGGCAGAATCACTATGAGTGCAAGGCTCAGAATCACTATGAGTGCAAGGCTCAGCGTGCATGAGCTGACCCTTCCAGGGAGCACGTGGCAAGCAGACAGGGCCGGGAGGGCTAACCAGATCTCTTTTTTCTTATCTACTTCCTCTGCACCTACAGTTGGGTGGATGGATTGGGGGACTGCTCTGAATATTTGATCATATTGACTTCAGAAAAGGAAGAACCAAGGAGCCCTTGCCACATTTTCTGTTTAGTTTTTTTTAGGAAGCCCTATGGTGAACATATCAAATGCTTTTCATCTATTAAGTGATAAGTGCCTTGATTAGAATTCTGCGATCGTTCCTATGAGAGGTCCTTCAGTTATATCTGGGTATTTATGGGCCCTGGATGTAATAATATAATAACAAAACCCTACAACGAATCACTAATATAGTAGTGCCTCATCTAGAGCCAAGTGGGCAAATGCACAGAGATGAGGATTTAAGGACAAAGCACCACTTGGGGATATCAAAGCTCTGGAACCATTTCTAGAGTTCAGCTCTGCCTAGCCTTGACAGCTAACATGATAAACACACTTACTGAGAGAGGAATAATTGGGATCAGGTGAAGCGTGTCCTGGATCTCTCTCTGAAACAGCAGGCCTCTGATTATGGCCCAGAATAGAGAGATTCTTTTATGAGGTGAAAAGAGATGGGCTGGACACAGTGGCTCAGGCCTATAATCCTAACGCTTTGGGAGGCCAAGGCTGGTGGATCGCTTGAGCTCAGGAGTTTCAGACCAGCCTGGGAAACATGGTGAAACCCTGCCTCTACTAAAAATATAAAACTTAGCCAAGTGCGGTGGTGTGCACCTGTAGTACCAGCTACTTGGGGGGCTGAGGCAGGAGATTTGCTTGAATCTGGGAGGTTGAGGCTGCAGTGAGCCGAGATTGCACCACTGCACTCCAGCCTGGGTGACAAAGTGAAAACTGTAAAAAAATATGTAAAATGCATATATTATTTTTTTAAATGTAAAAATGTATATATTATAAAAAGAAAAGAGATGGCTTTATTTCTTTTCAACATAGAGTGCATGTGGGGAAGGTAGGACTAGTATTGGAGGGGAAAGGCAGGGAGGGTTTACTTCCAAGGACAAGTTTTAGGGACAAATTTTGTGCTCAGGACTGGCTGCTCTAGGATTAATTCTTTCTATCGGAACTGAGGGACCCTTAGGTGTCTAAGAAGAGGTCAAGCCGTCAAGAGAAAAGGAGAGAGAAAGGAATATATGTACTGTTTTGGGACTAGTGAATAATCTAAGGCTGGAAGACTCTCAGGAAAGGCAGTGTCAGGGAGGAGCCTATAGAAGTTTCTGGGTCTCTGAAGACAGGTTCTGGCAGCTTCAAGAGCTACACATAAGGCTAAGAAAGTTTTGGGTTTCTAGAAATCTCAGAAAAAGCTCATGGCAGCATGTATGAGTCTGTTTTTACATTGCTATGAAGAAATACCTGAGATTGGGTAATTTATGAGAAAAGAGGTTTAATTGGCTCACTGTTCTGCAGTCTGTTTAGGAAGCATGGTGGCTTCTGCTTGGCTTCTGGGGAAGCCTCAGGAACCTTTCAGTCATGGCAGAAGGCAAAGGGGTGCGAGGTGTTTCACACGGTGGAAGCAGGAGCAAGAGAGAGGCGGGAGGTGCTACCTACTTTTAAACAACCAGAGAACTCATTCAGTATTGCAGACAGTACCAAGCGGGGGGATGGTGCTAAACCATTCGTGAGAAATCCACCCCCACGACTCACTCACCTCCCACCAGGCCCCACCTCCAACAATGGGGATTACAATTCAACATGAGATTTGCTGGAGGCACAGATTCAAACCATATCACAGAATAATTAACTTCTTGGGAGATTTCTGCCAGCGAGTTTCAAGTCCACAGGTTGATTCCTAGCAAAGCTGAAACCAAGCTTTCTCCACCCTTCCCTTCCTGCTTTCTCTGTCTACCTCCCCACCCCAGATAACACAGTTGCTGTTGTGGCTCCAGACTAGCAATGTGACACAACTGCTATTACATAGAAAATACTATTTCTGCAGCAGGCATATACCTGGGTATACCTGGTCTACATTGTGTGTGTGTGTGTACGTGTGTATGTGTATGTGTGTGGGGTGCAGGTTGTGATGGGGTCTCTTGCACTTAGAAACTGTGCGTATCTCATTGACCCAACTATTCAGGTTCTTTGAGTTAAAAGAGGCAGAAATCCTCCTCAACCAGTTTAAGCAATATAAGGAGAGTGACCGGTTCATGGAACTAAGGGAATCTTAGGGTGGATCAAGCTGCAGGTTGGAATGTCTGCAGGGTTTGTACAATATATTCAGAATTCTTTCTTTTTATTGCTGTCTGTCACTCCCCATCACTCAGCTATTTGTCTCTGCTTGTCTTTGTTTTTAGTTAAGCTTTGTCCATATGGTAAGAAAATTTTGTCCTCTTCTTAGACCTGTAGCTCCGTCATGGCTTACGTATAACGTAAGCTTATGTTGTCTTTGGAACTTGTGCTTCCTAAGGAAAAGCAATGTTTTATAAGCTGCATTTATGTAAATCTCCCCAAAGGGCTCTGATTCATCTTGCTTGGGTCTTGAGACCAAATTAAAACCAATCAATGTGTCTGGGTTGTGGGAGTGAGGTTACAAGTGGCCCTTCTTGGGGATGTGCCCAACATCCACCAGCGGTAGAAGAGGCAAAACCACGTGATTGACAGCCCTATCACACAGGGGCTGGGTAGTCAGTTACCAAAAGGAAGGGAAGCAGAGCACACAACAAAAGAATGCATGTTCTGTATGCTGACCTTTCATGCATTTGGCAAGTAGGACATGTGACAGTTTAGGATTGAATTAATTCTGTTACCGGGACACATGGGAATCCTCAGTTCTCATCTAACTTGGGAGAAATAATTCAGCCAAGAGACATTTAGTAATGTAAGCAAAAGGTTTATTAAGGAGGTAAGAGTACATTCCAAGAGAGGAGCTAGCTGGTCTGGCTGGAAAAGTCGCAGTAGTAGTGCTTATTTAAAGAGACAGTATACTCTGAAAGATGAGTCAGAGCAGACTGCTTGGAAGAGAGAACGAGCCAGCAGCAGTGAGATCTGCACTATGGTTTTTATTATGCCAGATTTTTTTCTTCAAGCTCCTGCCTCTGATTCAAGTCTCTGCCTTTGTGTTTGTCTAGTTTTCCCACTTCTGTCTTAAGTCTCTGCCTTCTCCCTGCCTGCTCCCAGGTTAGCAGGACTCTCCCTTATTGTCAGTTGATGTACATGCATGGGCCTGGTGTTGGATATGAATTCCACCTAATAGCAGTGTTGCTCATCACTATTATAAATAAACTTTCAGTGCCACAAAAAAATAGCACTGGAATATAAATTTTCTTGCAAGGTAATTTACTTCTATAGAATGGTACATCTCACAGATGAAGCAATGGCGAGAGTACATCTGACCAAGGGAGGGGAAGGGGTCCTTATCCCTGGTGCTGGTAGCCCCTACTGCTGTGTAGTTCCCCTGTTGGCTAGGGTTGGATCGCACAGTCTAAGCTAATTCCAACTGACTATTTTAAAGAGAGCAGGGGTATGAGCCAGTGTGGCAGGGTGAGCAGTTTTGGTGGGAAAGACAGTTATGGAACAGGTAAGTAAAGGCCACTCAGGTAAAAGCAGGTGACCAGGGTTGACTCAGGATGGAGCAGATGGCTAGGATGAGTTAGGACTCTAAATATGTGGGTTAGGAAGGGGATGCATGAGGGGGACATGCAGTTTTGATGAGAGGAATAGGTGCAGGTAACCAGGGGAACAGATGTGAACTACTGATTAGAGCTGGCAGAAGGTTGTTTACTGAAACTAGAGGCAAAGGGACAAGGAGAATGAGGAAGTTAAACTTTAGAATGGGACAAAGAACATGGAAACTGAACCTACTGACATACTGATTCTTTGAACAGAAACTTGGAACTCAACTGTATTTACCATTTCCACCACTCTTGTATAGTTAGGCCTATACATACCGCACCTGTGTATCTCCTGGGGCTTTCTCCTTTGCCCTTGTTCCATCCTTATTAGCAGGTAGCTAGCTACATTCTGACAGGTTAGCTGCAGAGTAAGTGATTATTGGATGTTGTAAGTGACATTTCTTTCTGCATAGAGATATCTCCTCCTCTCTGCTTATGACTCCTGTGGCTGTTTTATGTGGTCTCTGAGGTGTGAAGATTTTCCAGACCCCCCTTTTCTCAGACTCCCCCTCCTGCTCATGTCTAGCTATCTGCCTACTGTAACAATTCCACTTTAGAAGTACCAAAGGAACTAAGACTCTCAGTACATAACCAAGAAGTTAGAGTTAGGCCTTTTGCCTGGTTAAAGCATCATGAGAAATTGGGCAGGGGAGAATTTGACATTATAAATAAATTGAGACGATTTATTTCTAGAAGAGAAAGAGGATTTCATTTTTAGACCTTGATTTCTTTTCCATTTTCTGTTAAAATTTAGACTTTGTTCTTTTGTTACTTGGGCTATAATCTTGGGGGGACTATATTGGTCAAACAGGCTGCACACACTTTGAGATGGAAAAGCTAAAGGAAAAAATAAAGTGTTTTTTCTACTCTCACTGTCTCACTCAATATAACACTTCTGACACCAGATGTGTGGAGGTTTGTTTCCCCACATGCCAAACAATTCTCCAGCAGAAACCAGCTGGGTGACCTCCCATTCAATTCAGTTCTGACCCTTTCTCCCTGGAGTAGATCTGTACCAGATCCCATAGGTTAAGGGCTCAGTCCTACAAAACTGTCCCCCCACTTCAGATGCCAGTAGCCCCTTGTATACTTATGATCAATTAGCTATCAGTCAGAGGTTCGTATAACCTCTTTCTCAGGTTTGGTTGATTTTCTAGAGTGGGTCACAGAACTCAGGGAAATACTTTACTTACATTTACCCATTCATCATAATGGATATTACAAAGGATACAGATGAACAGCCCAGTGGAAGAGGTGACTAGAGCAAGGCAGCTGGAAAGGGACACGGAGCTTCCATGTCCTCTCTGGGTCACCCTCCAGGAACCAAAGAAACTCAGTGCCTTGAATAGCTAAACCACATGCTTAGCTATTCAAAAACTCTCCAAACTCCACCCTTTTGGATTTTCATAAAGGCTTCTCTGCCTAGGCAGAATTGATGAAATAATTGGCCACTGGTGATCAACTCTAGTTTCAGCCCCTCTCCCTTTTTAGAGGTCGGGGACTGGGCTGAAACTTCAACCTCTCTCTCTAATCGTGCCACGGTTGGTCTTCCTGATGAGTAGCCCCATCTTGAAGCTATCTAGAGGCTGACAGCCATCAGTCTACTCATTAGCATCCAAAAGACTCTCTTATCACTCTGGAGATTACAAGGGTTTTAGGAAGGAAAGAAGATCAAATACATATATATTTTATTATAAATCACAATATCATGAAAATAGACTAGAAAGTATTTAGTATGTGGTATTCTATAGCTTTGGAGAATGTTTGATTAAAGTATCTTTTGTACCTCCTTCACAGATGTCCATGGGTCATAGATATAGTGCTCCTCTCATGGTTTCAAAATGGTACAAAGGAGGGGTGGTGATTCCACAGGAGTAGGGTTGGGAAGTAGGGACAGGTCTGCTTACCTTCCTGTGGGAACAGCCATATTATCATTTACCATGGATTGTGTGTTAAGCCACTGGCTTAAAAGAAAATGAAAAATAGTGTGGACTGCAAGTGAGGTGGTGATTCTGTTTCTAACCCCAAATTTCCTCCTCTCCTCAGTGAAAAGGTGAAGTTTCCATCATTTCTTCCTGCTTGTCCTTCTGAAACTGGCTTTGCAAAAATTGTTGTCAGTGAGAAAATCATGGCAGTAAAAGAGATCTGATTTAACTCACTCTCCATCCTGCCTTTCTCTTAATCATTCCTGGGCTTAGGCTAAGCTAACTTTGGGAGACATTTAAAGTTTAAATGATAATAGGCCTTCATCAGGCTAGGGGGAGGAGAGAAGCCCCATTCTGCTAAGGCATAGACATAAACAATTGCCAGCCACTCCTATGGATAGCACCACTATTATAGATTGGCCTTTTA
Source organism: Cebus imitator (assembly GCF_001604975.1). Lineage (NCBI taxonomy): Eukaryota > Metazoa > Chordata > Mammalia > Primates > Cebidae > Cebus > Cebus imitator. Next base: position 3,245,380 of record NW_016107387.1, on the reverse strand, counting down.
AAATATCCTCGCGGGTTTCTTTTTTTTTTCCGTGTCTGACACCCAGGACTCCATCTGGACCTGCCAACCCCATTCCTGTGGCCCACTCAGAAGTGATTTCAGCTCAAAAGTTCAGCTTAAGCTCACTATAATTTCCTCTCAGCCCCAACCAATCAGCAACAAGCAACTATTACATAGATGTTTCTATTACACCCATTACAGAGGTACTTCAATTACATAGGTGCATCTCAGTCCCACCTTTTCTCCCAAACTGCCTTGAAAAACCCCTACCTATGAGCCTTGGATGAGATTGATTTGAGTACTAACTCCATCTCCCAAAAGGCATGGCTGGCCTCATGTCTATTAAACTCTTTCTTTACTGCAATGCCATAGTCTTCATTTGTGCAGCCGGCAAAGAGAACCCCTCAGTCACTTAGACTTCTGACAATCCCCTTTGTGGCTTTTCTCCTCAACCCTACCTCCACATCATACAAACAGAAAGGAGACCCTATTCTCATTGGTCAGAACCCCAGGACACTATTTGGAGCATGGGGAGTGGTCACTGTGTTAAAATTCCTTACCCTTCCTCCCTCTGTCTGTTGGATAAACAAACCAAGGCGAGACCTGCCTTTCTGGGACAGACCTGTCTGCCACTCTACTTCCTCTATGCCCAAACAATAGGAAGTATGCCCATTAAATAGTAAACATTCTTTTACAAATAATTAAAATACTGCATGTATCACATCAAAGTTAAATGTATACTAGGAACTAATTCAAGTTCTTATTTCAGTCTCACTCATCTGCTTCTATATTTGTATAAAAACATCACTGTGGTTTGATTACACTGAATTTATGTGTTCTGATGTCTGGTAAGACAGCTTTCCTCACTAGGCCTCTCTTGCTTATTTTGTTGGCTGTTCTCTGCCAAATATATTTATTCTACCAAATAAAAATTTAAAGTAGTTTGTATAATTAAAAACTGCCTGTGGGGACACTAGTTAGATTGCAATAAATTTAAGCATCAATTTAGGGAAAATGGACATTTGGTAACATTAAGTACCCTCATCCAAAAAATGATAAACAAAACATTTACTATAATATCTGTCATGTAAGTGTTGTATTAGTGCTAGTAATTATTATTGTGATCATTATTATTTCCACATATTCAGATCCTGTTTTATGTCTTTCAGCAATATTTTATAAATCTTAAGATGTAGGTTATATCCCTTTCTTCTTAAATTTATTCCTAAGTATTTCATAGTGAATGAAGTTTTTAAAAAATATTATTTCTAAATATTTGTTGCTAGTGTTTTAAAGGGTATTTATATATGTGTCCTGCATCTAATTGTCTGATGACCTTACCCAATTATCTTATTATAGTTTTTTAACTTAGATATTTGAATTTTCCAGAAACATAATCATGTCATCTACAAAAAGCTGCACAGTTTCATCTCAGCTTCTTGAAGGTTTCTTTCCAGAAATGGGGGCTAGGCCTTAAAAAGTGTATGGGATATGGTTGTTTTCTCTCAATGTACTCAATGTGGGCAGATGAGAAGTCTAATGTCTGCCTGATTCTTTTTGCTTTGTGGATAACTTGTACTTTCTGTCTGAAGATTTTATCTTTATCCTTCAACACCATTCTTTATTTCATTCCTTCCTTTTCCCACCATCATGTCTGGAATATAGCTCCCTCAGTTAGGATTCCCAATGGGGATGGAGAGTGAATAATGAGATTTAAGCATTTATGGTTCTCTGGATATGATGCCACACTAAAACAAACAGATCTTAACTAAAACCCTAAAATAAGCAGTACGTTTTAAAGCAATTAATTAATAAATTTAAGACTGTGTTTTGGGACATTCTGCAATTTAAAGATTGTGTATAGAATAGCTCTTAATAGCTTAACCTCTGGAGTCAAATTCCCTGAGTTTTTATTTCAGATCCAGGCAAACTGTTTACCTCTCTGAATCTCAGTTTTATTGTTTACAAAGTGGGAGTAAGGGTTATTCAATACATGAAAATCAATCAGTGTAATAAACCACATTAACAGAATAAAGGGGAAAGTACATATCATCTCAATTGACGCAGAAAAGGAATTTGGTAAAATTATGCACCTTTTAATGATTAAAAAAGACTAAACAAACTAGGAATAGAAGGAAATTTCCTCAATCTGATAAAAGAAATCTATAAAAACCTCACAGCTAATGTCATACTTAATGGTAAATGACTGAAAACTCTCCCCCAAAGATGAGGAAAAAGACAAGGATGTCTGCTTTCATCACTTCTATTCAACATCGTGTTGGAAGTTCTAGCAGGGCAATTAGGCAGGAAAAATAAATAAAAGTTATTGTAATTGGAAAGGAAGAAGTAAAACTCTTTATAGATAACATATTCTTTTAAAAAATTTTTTATTTTAGGTAAAGGGTATACATGTTATGTATGTAAATTGCATGTCATGGGGATTTGGTGTACAGATTATTTTATCACCTCAGTAATAGGCACAGTACTTGATAGGTAGTTTTTCAATCCTCATCCTCCTCCCACCCTCCACCTTCAAGTAGGCTCCAGTGTCTGTTTCCTAATTTGTGTCCATAGGTACTCAATGGATAACATATTCTTATTGATAGAAAACCCTAAATAACCCACAAAAAAATGATTGGGACTAACAAGTTCAGCAAAGTTGCAGGATACAAGGTCAACATAAAAAAATTGATTGTATTCCTATACCCTAGCAATGTACAATCTGAAAATGAAATTAGAAAAACGGTTTCGCTATATAACACCACAAAGCATAAAATACTTACAAGTAAATTCAATAAAGGAGGTGCAAGACTTGTATATTAAAAATTACAAAACACTGTTGAAAGAAATTAAAATCTAAATAGATGAAAAAAATCCTATATTCACAGATAGGAAGATTTAATACTGTTAAGATAACAACACAGAAATGAAAAAACTAATTCTAAAATTCAAATGAAATTGCAAGGGACCCCAAAAACACACTACCATATTTCAAAAGTTAATACAAATTTACAGTAATCAAGACAGTGTGGTCTTAGCATAAAGATAGAAATAGAAATTAATAAATTAGATTTAAAATTCCAGAAATAAATCTCCACATCCATGGTCAATGAATTTTTCACAAGGATACCAAGACCATTCAGTGGAGGAAGAAATAGTCTTCTTCAACAAATGGTGCTAGGGAAATTGAATGTCTGTGTATAATCTTTGTATAATATCATTTATAAAAATGAATTACAAATGAAACAAAGATCTAAATGTAAGAGCTAAAACAATACAACTCTTAGGAGGAAACATAGACATTAATATTTGGGACTTTGTATTAGGATTCTGTAGAGAGACAGAATTAATAAGATATATGTACATATGAAAGGGAGTTTATTAAGAAGAATTAATTCATATGATCGAAAGGGAAAGTCTGCAAGCTGAGGGGCAAGGAAACCAGTATTGGATCAGTCTGAGTCCCAAAACCTCGAAAGTAGGGAAGCCAACAGTGCAGTCTTTGGTCTGTGGCCAAAGGCCTGAGAGTCCCTAGAAAACCACTGGTGTAAGTCCAGAGGTCCAAAAGCTGAAGAACTTGGAGTCCAGTGTTCGAGGGCAGGAAGCATCCAGCACTGGAGAAAGATGAAGGCCAGGAGACCCAGCAAGTCTGCTCTTCCATCTTCTCCTGCCTGCTTTATTCTAGCTGTGAAGGCAGATGATTAGATGGTGCCCACCCAAATTGAGTGTGTGCCTGCCTCTCCCAGTCCACTGACTCAAATGTTAATCTCCTTTGGCAACACCCTCACAGACACACCCAGAAACAATACTTTGCATCCTTCAATCCAATCAAGTTGACAGTACTAACCATCACAGGCCTGGATTAAGCAATGGTTTCATTTGAGAAACCAAAAGCACAAACAACAAATAAAAAATAGGCAAATTGAATTTCATCAAATTTTACAACTTTTGTGCATTAAAGGAGATGAAAAGAAAGTAAAAGGACAGTTCACAGAATGAGAGAAAATATTTGCAAGTTATGTATCTCGTAAGTATCCAGTATCCAGATGCAAAACAGCAAGAGACAGAAAGCATATTAGTGGTTGCCGGGAACTAGAAGGGAGAATGGGGAGTGACTGCTTAATAAGCATAGGGTTTCTTTAATCCTAAAAGGGCTGCCTTTGAGGGGGAATGCAAATCTTTTGAAATTAGGTAATGGTGATAGGTATACAACATTGTGAATGTACTAAGAGCACCGACTTGTACTTTAAAATGATGAATTTTACATTATGTGAATTTTACCTCAATAAAGAACATTTACAATTCAACAACAAAAAGACAAATAACCCAGTTAGAAAATGGGCAATGGACTTGCACAGACATTTCTCCAAAGAAGGTATACAAATGGCCCATAAGCACATAAAAACATGCTCAACATCAGTAGTCCTTAGGGAAATGCAAATCAAAACCATGAGCTATCACTTCATACCCACTAGATGGCTATGATTTAAAAAATGGAAAATAACAGGTGTTGGCAAGACTGTAGAGAATTGGAACGCTCAGACATTGCTAGCTTGGGAATGTAAAATGGTACAGCCACTGTGGAAAATTGTTTGGCAGTTCCTCAACCAGTTAAACATAGAATTAACATAGGGTCCAGGAATTCCATTTCTGGGTATAATAGAATACGTATATTCAAAAAGAATAGAAAACGTATATTCAAAACAAAAAACTTGTACACAATGTTCGTTGCAGTATTATTCATAGTAGTCCAAAGTGGAAACAACCAAAATGTACATCCACTGATGAATGAATAAACAAAATATGGGAGAATAATGCTCCATTAAATAGAATGTTACTCACCCATAAAAAGGATACATGCTACAACATGACCAGATAAACCTTGACAACATTATACTACTAAGTGAAATAACTTAGACACAAAAGGCTATATGGTACAATTCCACTTACATGAACTGTCAAAAATTGGCAAATCAATAAGACAGAAAACAAACTAATGGTTACCAGGAATTAGAAGGGAGAACGGGTGTTACTGCTTTTGCAGGCTGATGCAAACGTTTTGAAATTAGATAGTGGTGATAGGTGCACAACATTGTGAATGTACTAAAAGCACTGAATTATACTCTTTCAAAGGATTAATTTTACACTGTGTGAATCTTACCTCAGTTTAAGAAAACGGGGCAATACCATATGTTTTGCAAGGTTTTGTGAAAATGAGTTAATATACATAAAAGTACTTAGAGGACTGCATGGCACATATGAAGTGCTAAATAAATCTTGGCTTATTACTGCCTGTAGTACTGAGAAGGAAGATGAAAGTGTCAAGAAGATATTAAAGGGAACCAGCAGAGAAACTGGGACGCCAGCTTCCTCAGGGATGCTCCCTCACTCAGTTTTTGTCCTCATGAGTTTGTCAAAATAACCACGGTCCCTCCAAGATGAGGGTCTTGAATGTAAAAATAATCATCATCATCATCATGGTCCGGATCTCTCAAAGCTTTATTTTAATTCCTATGGAAATGTTTTTCTTCCAAAGCTACTGCTCAGCTTGTTCAGTTAGTAGGCACAAACAGAATCCTCACTTTGGTCCTCACTCTTGCCGGGTTTGAGAAATGACTGCCCCTTCAAGAACAACAGCCTTATTTTTCTCATTCTGGGTTTCTTCTTTTCCTTTCATCTGCACTTCTGCCTCGTGGAGTATTGGTGGTTTGCTTTTCCTGGGCACATACAGTGCTTGACAGTACAGATTTTGTTCATATGGCAAGTTCTTCTGTATCAGTCAGGGTTTCAGTCGGCAAGCAGAACTATGGTGAGTTATGGGAGGGGAATTTGACCATACACAGTTGTAGGGGATTGGCAAAGTGAAGGTCCAGGAGGGAGGGGATGAAGACCAAAGAAAGGCTCATCGTCCATTTAATATGAGAATCCAAACACATCTAGGCACCAAGGTGGGGCCACAAAGGGAAAGCTCATGTGGAGTTCCATGGGAAGCTGCCTCTGTAGCTTCTGCCCTAGGGACCCACCTCCAAGCACTTGCTAATAAACTTGAGACTGCTGTTCGTCTATAGGCGCAGGAGTTGGGGATAAGAGCTGGATGCAGAAGGAGGAGATCAGGAACAAGCTGCAGCCTTGGTGGCCTTCACAAGTCATGCCTCCATTCTGCCCTCCAAACCTCTTGAAAATGTCTCTTTTTGTCCAAATCCGATGTGGAACCGTACAGGTTAGGGGGACACTGGTAAACTTAGTTTCAGCTTTGTCAAGTGTGCAGGGTACAAACCATGACACATTCCTAATCTCCATAGGGGAAGTTAGATAAATGGGATCTTAATTTGCGTAGAAAAAAATCAGCATCAAGTGTCCAGATGTGGTTTCCTAGAAATATTGAAAAGAATTCCATGTTCCTTCATTGTACAATTCTTTTTATTGGAGCATCGCTATAAGAATAGCAAATCACACTGCCACATGTGTACCTATGCAACAATCTTGCATGTTCTTCACATGTACCCCAAAACCTAAAATGCAATAAAATAAATAAATGGAAAAAAAAAAGAATTTTAATAGGGAGAATTTATGGATTCAGAAATATTTAAAGAGATAATATTGTTCAGATGAGCCCTTTATTCTTTCTTTTGAATGGCCATATTGAGTAACAGATCTGTTCATTTGTTCACAGGCTGCAGAGGTGTCTGCATTCAGCTGGTGTCTCAGACCAAGTGATGTGTCTCAGAGGCAAGTGAATATAAGAGTAGTGACATAAGGTGGGGAAAGAGAAGCGTGATGTATTAATTATCTATTGCTGCATAACAAATTACTCCAAAACCTAATGGCTTAAAACAACAAAGATTTATTATCTTGTTGCTCCTATGGGTCAAGAATCTGAGTCTGGCTTATCTGGGTGTCTCTGACCCAGGATCTCCTACCAGGCTGAATCAAGGTATTGGCTGGAGCTACAGTCATCTCAAGGTTTGGCAGGGGGAGAATCCACATCCAAACCCACACAGCTTTGGCAAGCTTTGGGTTCTTACCGGTCATTAGCCAGAGACATTGTTTTCTTGCCATTGGGTTACTCACAATACGGCGTCTGGCTTTCTTCAGTGGGGGACTTGGAGAGGGAGTGTAGAGAGGAAGAGAGAGGGAGAGAGAAAGAGAAAAAAAGAGAAAAATAGAGAATATGCTTTTTAAAAAACATAATCTCAGAAGTGTCATCCATCACTTTTGCCTTATTCCGTTTGTGAGAAGGGAGTCACTAAATCCAGCCTACGTTCTGTAAGAGGAGCTAACACGGAGATGTGAACACCAGGAGGTAAGATCATGGAGGGGGCCATCTTAGAGGCTGCCTGTCACACAGACGGGGCGTGAAAGGCTACGCGGTTTTGACTTCATCTAAAACGCAATGGAAAGCCATTAAGTAGTGTTGTAAGATAGGTATGTCTTCAAAGAAACTGACTTTGTGTTTTCTGGACAAGGTCAACGTCATGTTTCTAAATGTTTCTTATTTTCTTGGTATTTTGCAATTTTGGTTTTGCTCCCTTTGGCAAAAGAATTAAGAGAAGTTTAAAGACTTCCAGATAGCACAGCTTTTCTGTTGTTGTTCACATCACTGTTACTTAATTCTTACATTACTCTGTGTTCAGAAAACAGGCTCTATGTTATTTCTACTCTTTGAAATGGTCCAAAAATCTTTGAAAAGACTTTTTGTTTCTTTTTTATTCTGATATATTTTTATGTATTACATGAGACTTCGTTGTGTGGCTTGGGACTACATGGTGTCATTCTACTTCATCTATCAAGCCCTGAGAAAGATGTATTCAAATCTTCAGTAGGGAATGAGTTTCTGTTTCTGCCAAAGAGTAAATATTATTACCCAAATACTGATTTTTTTAATTTAATGTGTGGTAACTCGTGGGGAATGTTTACTGTGTTATAAACTATATCCTTTATTATTTTAAAGAACTCTTCCTTGTCCAACATAGTAATTTTTTGCTTTTCTTATTTACAGTTGTTTGCTGTATCATTGATTAACCCTTTCTTTTCAGTTCTTCAGGTTCTTTTGTTTCAGTTGTTTCCCTCATGTTTTGATTTTGGGTACAGCCTACTGATATTTAAGGGAATAAAGGGATTTAGAAGGTGAGTTGATCTGATGTAAGTTAACTGATAAGACGACGTATTTTATTCTTATCATTTTATGTTTCTATTTTTTTTCTATTCTGAATGCTCCCTTTAAAAAACAAAACAAAACTTTTACCCTATAGTATATGTTCTCTTTGTTAACAACTCTTTTCTTCTGATACCTTGAAAGGTTATGAACACTTTCTTTTTGTTCTTGTTGTGGTTATAACATTATCTTGAATTTTCACCTTTAAATAGTGTCTAATGGCCCCCTTATGTAAGATAAGAAACTTGGTATATGTCTTAGTTCAGGGGCATAACAAATGACCACAGGCTGGGTGATTCACAGACAACAGAAAATTTATTTCTCACAGTGCTGGAGGCTGAAGATGAGAGATCAGGGTGCTAGCATGGTCAGGTGCTAATGACAGGTCTCTTCTAGGTGGGGATTGCTGACTCCTCAATGTGCCCTCACATGGCAGAAAAAGAGCAAGGGAGTTTTGGGAGTCCCGTTTATAGGGAAACTAATCCTATTCACAAAGCCTTTAGCTTTATAATTTAATAATTGCCCAAAGATCGTACCTCCTATACCATCACCTTGGGGGTTTGGATTTCAACATGTGCATTTAGGGAGGGCAAGACACAAACATTTCATTAACAGTATACCCTTCCTGCCTTCTAGCTCTCACTCCACCCTGATACTTCCATCACTGATTAATTTGGTTATGCTATTTTTCGTTGTTTCTCTTGGTATTAACCTTATAAATGGAATCACATACTGACAGTATTATTTTATGTATCACCTCTATATACCCTTTTTTTGACAGCCCTCCCTATCCTACTATGAAAGAAAAGGAGGTCAGCCCACATATGTGATCCCCCACTTTCTTTCCACATCCCAATTCATGAGTTTGGTGAATTATATTGTTATGTATTATCAAGGTCAGCAAAAGTTTATATTTTCCAAAACTATTTAGCTTTAGCTTCACATTGTATGTTGATGCATGAAATCAATGGTTTTTCTCTGTGACTGCATCATGATGAACTGGACTTTTTCTTTCCATTTTATTGTTTGTTTTACAAAATGCTCCAAAACCTGAAGTATTAGTCTGTTCTCACACAGCTATAAAGATACTACCAGAGACTGGGTAATTTATAAAGAAATTGACTCACAGTTTGGCATGACTGGGAAGGCCTCAGGAAGCTTACGATCGTGGTGGGGTGGCGGGAAGCAGGCACGTCTTACATGGTGGCAGGTGAGAGAAGTAAAGTGTGAGCACAGGAAAAACTGCCACTTTCAAAATCATCAGATCTCATGAGACTTCTGACTATCACAAGAACAGCATGGGGGAAACTGCCCCCATAATCTAATCACCTCCCACCAGGTTCCTGCCTTGACACATGGGGATTACAATTCAAGATGAGATCTGGGTGGGGACACAGAGCCAAACCATATCAGCTTCACACCCAGAAATCTTGAAGATTTGCACGTACAGATGGTCTGCTTTTTTGACTTTATGATGGTGTGAAAGTGATAGGCGTTCAGTAGAAACATTAGTTCTAGTCTCCATATAACCATTCTGTTTTTTGCTTTTATTACAGTATTCAATAAATTACATTGAGATAGTCAACACTGTATTTTAAAATAGGTTTTGTGTTAGATGATTTTGCCCAACTGTAGGCTAATGTAAGTGTTCTGTGCACATTTAAGGTAGGCTAGGTTAAGCTGTGATATTTGGTATGTGTCTCAGTCTATTTTGTGTTGTTAGAAAGGAATGCATAATTAGTAAAGAAAAGAGGTTCATTTGGCTCAAATGAATAATTAGTAAAGAAAAGACTGCATAATTAGTAAAGAAAAGAGGTTCATTTGGCTCCAAGTTCTGCAGGATGTACAAGAAGCATGGCACCATCACCTGCTTCTGGTGAGGCCTCAGGAAGCTTGCAATAATGGAGGATGGCTAAGAAGGAGCAGGTATTTCACATGGTGAGACCGGGAGCACGAGAGAGAGAAGGAGATGCCAGGCCTTATTTATTTTTTTTATTTGAACAATTAGATCCCATGGTAACTAGCAGAGCAAGAGTTCACTCATTACCATGGGAAGGGCACTAAGCCTTTCATAAGGATCTACTTCCATGATCTAAACACCCTGCACTAGGTTCTACCTCCAACACTGGGGATCACATTTCAACATGAGACTTGGAGAGGACAAACATCCAAAGTGAAGAGGAAAATTAAATAATAACAATAGCAGTCTGTGATTGCTGCATAATAAAATAAAGTTTACTGTGTTGTGTTCAGCATAAAACCTAACCCCCAGCTCTGCTTGAAATTAACTAACTCCCTATAAAACCTAACTTATGTATTCTCCCCACATTCTCAGCAAAGTTCCCAGGCATCTCAAGACTCCTGTTTTATTTATTTATTTATTTTTATTTTTATTTTTTTGCTGACCAGCTGCAAGATCATGGGGCAAAATAACACCCAAAGAGTGTACAATGTGTTTCTCAAAATGCTATTTTTCAAATGTAATGTAGATCATAAGACATGTTATAAAGTAATTCACTGTTCTTTGTTCTGGCTTCTATAAGCTTATTAGCTGCTACATCATCCTGGATGTATAAAAGTACTCCATTTTCTTTGTCCTGGGCTCAGCCTTGGGATGCTAATCTGCTGAGCCAGTGGCCACCTTAATAAAATCCTCGTATTTCACCCATTGGTCTCTCTGGTCTCCTGAATATTCTGTAACAAAACTGTACCAGTAGGTAAGGTGTATTAAAATGCATCTTTCACTTAGGGTATTTTCAACTTATGATAGGTTTATTGGGATGTAACCCCATCATAAATCAAAGAGCATATGTATTTCCATGGCTTTTGATCGGAATTTCAATTACTCCCCACCTTCCTGCCACCACCTTTATAACTTTGTAGACATTGTTTCATAGTGTGTATGAACCACCCCCTAAGGTGTCTCAGAGTGGCCTCTTTGTTGTAGAATTCATGCCTTTGTGAAATCCCCCCCATCTTGGGTGTGGTCTATACCTGGTGACTTGCTTGTAAGAAATAATATACAGAAAAAATGATGGGGTATACCTCCAGTATTAGGTTACAGAAAGACTGTACTTATATCTTGCTCTTCCTTTCTCACCCTCTAACTGACTCATCCTGAGTAGGGTTTCCAGATTTAGCAAATAAAAATACAGGATGCCCAGGTACATGTGAATTTCAGATAAGCAATTAAGAATCTTTTGATATAAGTATGTCTTGTGTAATATTTGGGACATACTTACACAAAAAGTTATTTTTTTTATCTGAAATTTGAATAATTGGACATCCTGTATTTTATCTGGCACCCCTAGCTCAGAAAGAAGCCAGCTGTCATATTGTGAGCTGCTTTGTGGAAGTGCCATGTGGCAAGGATCTGAGGACAGCCTCCAGCCAGCAGCCAGAAAAAAAAAACCCAAAGCTCTGAATTCAACAGCTCTTGAGGAATGAAATCCTGCCAACAACCACATGAGTGTGCTTGGAAATGGATCCTCCCCTATCAAGCTGTCATATGACTGTAGCGGCTGTAGACATCATGGTTGCTGCCTCACAGGAGACTCTGAGGTAGAGGCCCCAGCTAAGCTACATTTAGATACCTCATTTACCAAAAACCATGGGATAATATATGTTTTTCTTTTTATAAGCCACTAAGTTCTGGGGTGATTTGTCATGCATCAGTAGATAACTAACACAGCATGTCTGGTTAAATTTTCTTCATCAGAGTTCTTCCTTGAACTCCTCCAACAAAATTAGATTGCTTTTTACTGCTGGTAGTTACTTCTGTCTCTATGGCAGGAATCTATAGATCCACCAGAGATTTTGCATCTTTCTTCGAATAGCTTTTCTGATCTGTCATTTTTATGTCTATTTCTTTTAAAGTCTATACTTTTCAAATTATTATTATTTTTTTTGAGACAAAGTTTCACTTTTGTCACCAAGGCTGGATTGCAAAGCTGCAATCTCAGCTCACTGCAATTTCCACCTCCTGGGTTCAAGCGATTCTCCTGCCTCAGCTTCCCGAGTATCTGGGATTACAGGTGCCCACCACCACGCCCAGCTAATTTTTGAATTTCTTTTTTTTAAAGTAGACATGGGGTCTTGCCATGTTGGCCAGGCTGGTCTCGAACTCCTGACTTCAGGTGATCTACCTACCTCAGCCTCCCAAAGTGCTGGGATTACAGGCATAAGCCACCGTCCCCAGCTTCAAATTAATTTTGCTCCATTTTCTGAATCCTATTTCCATATTTCTCACAGAGTTTTTGCATTTATCTAGTTTTCTTCTACTGCCTCTGGAGTTATCTTCATTTCTGAAATGGTTTAATTTTTTTTTTCCATTTATTTCTTGAGATTCACCAGCACACTCTTTGTCCCCTTCTGTTGCTCTGTCATTTTGTTCTTGTGCCATTGTATTTCTTCTCTGAGCATTTATTTCAGGTTGAACTTTATACCTTTCATTTCATGTAGAACTCTGGTCATAGTTTGTATTTGCTTTGTTTTATAACATTTCTGAGGTGTATACTTTGCTAGGTTTCCTTCCTCTTCTCCTCTCCATTCACATTAGTTTGTTTATTTTCTTCATGATTATTTCTCTCCTTGGAATGCTTCCTGGATGAGATCATTATAACAGTGAGAGTGAGGGGTGATGGGATTAATTAGGGATGTGAGCAAAGTGGAGTTTGATTCTACCATCTCTAAGCATTTTTTCCACCAGCAGTTTCTCTTGCCATGGGCTTGCAGAATATCTTCCTGGTCACAGGGAAGCTTCATGTGTCACAATTGTTTTGGGTGGGAGTGATTTTAGCCTTGGATTTTCCCCAGCAGACCAGAGTAGCATCCTTCCCGTGGGTTTTTGACCTCTTGGTTTCACCTCCATGATGTCCTACTTTTTATAAAAGTGGCAGGTCTACATAATCTCACACTCAGCCCTACTGCCCCACTATTTCATGGTGCCACCTTTCAGGAGAACTTCCCTAGTTGACAATGCACCTCAGTCACCTTTCTAAAGTAAAAATCCAGGCTGAGCACGGTGGCTTATGGCTATAATCATAGTCTTGGTAGGCCCAGGTGGGTGGATCCCTCGAGGTCAGGAGTTGGAGACCAGCCTGGCGAAAGTGGTGAAACCCTCCACCTCTACTAAAAATACAAAAGTTAGCTGGGTGTGATGGCGTACACCTGTCATCCCAGCTACTTGGGAGGCTAAGAGAATTGCTTCAACCCTGGAGGCAAAGTTTGCAATGAGCCAAGATTGCACCATTGCAGAATCTGTCTCAAATAAATAAATAAATAAATAAATAAAATAAAATAAAGTGAGAGTCCAAGGTACTATCTTCCTGAATATTCTGTGTTGTGTCTACTACATCCCAAAACCTCAGGGACGAGAGTCTTCTTGCAGCATCTTCCCTCACCCTTGTTCAGTTTTAACTGTGTCTGTGTGCATTAGGCATCTTTCATCAGTTGTGGTTTAAAGTTACAAGTATGTCTTAGTTTCACCAAATATAGAATTTTCTATGTCTCCTTCTCTTTGTTTTCAGGAAGCTTCAAAGAGAAGAGAGGAGCAGAGATTCTCTTTTCTGATTACAGAAACATGCATACTTATGAAAAATTTAAACTCTTCAAAAATACAGAAAGAGGAAAGTTAAAACACACAATAAAGGTATTTATACAAGAATATCCCCTATTGCTAGAGGAGATCAGCCTTATTGCCTGAATATTATGCAGAGGGCACTCCTAAGAAATATCCCTTAAAAAAGTGAACTTGTCCTCAAGATCTGCCTCTGTGTTCTCTCATTGTTTCAAGACAAATATTAGGCGCGAAGATTCACAATGGCTCAATCGAGGAAGTGTTATCCCTGCTATGAGAAAGAACGGATTATCTTCCAAAAGAACTTCAAGGCGTGGCTAATGTACTGAAAAGATGTGCAAGAAAATAGCTGGGCTCTGGAAGGTGTTGGACCAAAGAAGCTGAAATATAAGGCTGAGTAGTGTAAAGCTTATTTATACAAGCATACTCTCCAATGACTATAGATTTAACATCCTGGCAAGGATACCAAAAGCTGGGCAAAAGATGTTGGAATGGCTTCTTCTTGAAGGTTGGAAACAGCAATGTTTTACAGAAAATAAAACAGAGATGGTGGAATTGCCCTGGCAGTTTTGAGGAAAGTGCCAATAGGCTCAGATGTAGGCATGTTAAAAATACATTTTTACGTAAGACAGGACAACTTGCCAGTTGACTATGTTCCCTAGAAGGGCTCTGATATAGTTTGGGTATTTGTCTCCTCCAAATCTCATGTTGAAATGTGACCCCCAATGTTGGAGGTGGGGCCTGGTGGAAAGTGGGTCACGGGGGTGAATCCTTCACGAGTGTCTTGGTGCTGTCCTCATGGCGATGAGTAAGTTCTCACTTCATTAGTTCACATGAGAGCTGGTTGTTTTAAGATGCTGGCATCTCCTCCTCTCTTGCTCCTTCTCTTGCCACGTGACATGCCTGCTCCCCCTTTGCCTGCTGCCATGAGTGAAAGTGTCCTGAGGCCTCCTCAGAAGCTGAGCAGATGCCGGTGCCATGCTTGTTCACCCTGCAGAACTGTGAGCCAAATAAACCCTTGTTCTTTATGAATTACCCAGCCTCAGGTATTCCTTTATACCAACACAAAATGGACTAATACAGGCCCAAAGGAGAGTACTTCACTAAAGAAATAATAGATGTGCTAGTGAAGGGAACTCTGGCCTTGTCGAGTTCAGTGGCAGCTTCCTCTATAGTCCAGGGTTAAAGGCTAGAGATGCTGCTGTGGAAGTAAGATCCCTAGTATCAATGGAAATGATAGAATTCCATCCAGAATAGTAGGTGCAAGGTGGTGGCTCTTAATCGTCAGGGGCAAGGTAGATTTAATTATCCATTATCCATTAATTATTTATCAAGAGTGGGATTGCAAGTGGAAGGTTTAGAACAACAGGCTCTGTGGCAAAGACTACTAGACCATGGTATCGCTAGGGGCAGCCAGTTGGGGAGACAACAAGGGTAAATTCCTTGGCTTATAAAACAAAAATAGACCAAGAGCAGATTATCAGAATGCTAGTGTTGGCTGCCAAGTGGAATATAATAACCACACATCTGGTTTCCAAAATTGAGACAGTTCTCAGATCCAGAATCCTGTGATTGGCAGAGATGCTAGATCCTTTTGCAGAAAATCTTATAATGCCTCAACATATAGTACGTTTCCCCAGTCCTTCTTCAAAGGAATCAATACTGCAGAAAATAAAATACCTGTACAGTGTGCATTAGACTATGCACTAGAGAGGTGAAAGCAGCTAAATCATTCAAGTGCTGTTGGATCCAGAATTTGAGATGATGCTAATATCAGAGAATCCAAAATACCATCATGGCGCCATAGTCAGGGTGGGTGTGTGAAAGCCAGGTGATAGATGGAATCTTGGCCCACATTCATATTATAAATGTCCAACGAGTCTGCCAACTCACACTGTGATAATTTCATGGTCTTTGAGTGCTTAATTAGTTTGGATGTACCTAACAGCTGGAAGACCCTTCACACTGGATCCTGACCTGCATAGTGAGAGCCATTGTAGTACAAAAGGCCAAGGGGAAGCCCCTGAAACTGCTCATTATCCCAATCAGGATAGTAAATTAGAAACAATGACTCATCCTAGCTGAGATGGCAGAAACTAGGGACACTGTCAGAGACTTTGCAGAGGGGGTGGTTTTCTATCTCATTTCATTCATTGGCATGGCACTTGCAAAAGCCAAATGGATCATAGAGGATGGTGGTTGTCATAGATCATTTTCTGTTTCTTATAATAAAATATTGAAAACTTGGTAATTTATAGAGAAAAGGAATTTATCTCTTACAGTTATAGAGGCTGAGAAGTCTAATTAGGTCAAGTGTCCACATCAGGTGAGAACTTTCTTGTGTGTGAGGGCTCTCCAGCATTCCAAGATGGCACAGAGTCTCACATGGCAAGGGGGCTGAGCATGCTAACAGGCTACCTCACACATCTCCTTCTTTTTCTATAAGGTCACCAGTTCCCCTCCTTTGATAACCCATTAATCCATAAATAGATTAATTTATTAATGAGAGCTGAGTCCTGATGATCCAATCACCACTTGGAGGCTCTTTCTCTCAACACTACCACATTGGAAATTGAAGTTCAACAGAGTTTTGGAGGGGACAAGTATTCAACCATAGCATTCTGCCTCTGGCCCCACAAAATTTACATCTTTCTCACATAATCTATCCCATCCCCAAATAAGTTTAAGCTCCAAATATTAACTCATTTCAGCAGCAACTCAAAAGTCCAGAGTCTGAAATCTCACCTATGAGCCTGTGAAATCAATACAAATGATCTGCTTACAAGCTAGGACACACATTTCCTTTCCAAAAGTGAGAAATAGGCAAGAACAAAGGGGTAAAAGGGTAACAGGCACCAAGCAAGTTCATAACCTAAGAGAGCAGGCATTGGGTCTTAAAAGTCCAGAATAGATTCTTTGACTCCACATCTAGAACTCACTATATGCTAGTGTGGAGTTGGGGACTAAGACCTTGGCAACCCTACCTCTATGGCTTGGCTAGGCTCAGCTCTTCCTTCCAGGGAGCATTGCACACTGGCCACTGTAGTTCTGTAGGTCAGTGGCCCTATTCTCACAGCTCCAGTAGGCGTTTCCCCAGTGGGAATGTTACAGCAATACCAACTTCACATTTCTGCTCAGCATTGCTCTAGTGGGGGCTCTCTGCAGTGGCTCCACCCCTGTAACAAATCTCCATCTGGGTCTCCATCAGTGATATCCTTTGAAATATGGGTGAAGGCTGTCAAGCCTCCACAACTCTTCCTTTCTTCAAGCCTGCAGAATTATCACCACGTGGTTGCTGCCAAGGTTTACAACTTGTGACTTTGGAGCAGTGAGTTGAACCATTTCTTGGATTGCTTGAGTCACAGCTGTGGTGGCCAAGGAGCCCTGTGTTAGAATGCAGAAAGCAGAAATCTCAAAGGGGCCTGGGTATCAGCCCATGAAGGGCATTCTGAGTCTGTCCCTGAAACTACTCTGCCCTCTTGGGCCTCTGGGCCTGTAATGGGGGGCAACCTCAAGGATCTCTGAAATGCCATTGGGGTCTTTCATTTTCTTGATGATCCCTTCTCTCTGTACCTAACCTCTTTAGCAAAAGTTTGCTGGGTCACACCTTCGATTTCCTATCTTGAACATGTTTTTTTACTTTTTATACAACCAGGTTGAGAGTTTTCCAAATCTTTCTTCTATGTTTCCTTTTTAATTATAAATTCTCTCTCTCTTGTTTTTTTTTTTTTTTTTTTTTTTTTTTTTTTTTTTTTTTTTTTTTTTTTTTTTTGAGACGGAGTTTTGCTCTTGTTGCCCAGGCTGGAGTATAGTGGTGTGATCACATATTTCTTTCTTTTCTTGTAAGGCCATCAGTTCCCCTCCTTTGATAACCCACTAATCCATAAATAGATTAATTTATTAATGAGAACTGAGTCCTGATGATCCAATCACCTCTTGAAGGCTCTTCATCTCAATACTACCACATTGAAAATTAAATTTCAACAGAATTTTGGAGGGGAAACGCATTCTAACCAACCATAGGTTGGCTCACTGCAACCTCCACCTCCCAGGTTCAAGCAATTCTCCAGCTTCCCGAGTAGCTGGGACTACAAGCATGTGCCACCATGCTTGGCTAATTTTTTTTTCTTTTGTATTTTTAGTAGAAACAGGGTTTCTCCATGTTGGTCAGGCTGGTCTTGAACTCCCAACATCAGATGATCCACCCACCTTGGCCTCCCCAAGTGTTGAGATTACAGGTATAAGCCATCATGCCCGGGCTATAAATTATAGTCTCTTTTAAAATTATTCGTTTTTTCCCTAATCTCAGTGTAAGTGGCCAAAAGTAACCAGCAGTTTCTACTACAATTTATATTTAAAAATTTCTTCTGTAATACTCTAGTTCATCACTATCATGTTCAGCCTTCCACAAAGCCCTTGGGTGTGAACAGCTCAGGCAACTTTTTGTTGTTGTGGTGGTTTATTTATAACAAAGATGGTCTTTCCAATACCATGCACCTCAGTTTTATCAAAACCTTGTCCAAATAACCTTTACCTTTCATATTTCTGTCATCATTCTGGTCATGACCACTTAACCGGTCTCTCAGGATTTCCAAACTTCCCCTAGACTGTTGGTCCTCTAAGTCCTCACCAGAATCTAGGCTTTTTAAAGTCTTGTCCTCCAAATTCTTCCAGCCTCTGCCTATTACGCAGTTCCAAAGCTGTTTCCATATTTTCAAGCGTTCTTTATCAGCAACACCCCGCTCCAGGTACAAATTTTGTAACTTACTCTGTTTTCTCTTGCTTATAAGACAATACCTGAAACTGGGTAATCTATTTTAAAATAAGCAATTTATTTGTTATAGTTACGGAGACTGAGAAGGTCAAGGGATTATATTCAGTAAGAACTTTCTTTCTCATGAGCACTGTCTACAGAGTCCAAATGCAATGTAGAGTCTCACATGCAAGGAGGCTTAGTGTGCTATCATGCTAGTTCAGATCTCTCTTCCATTCTTTATAAAGCCATCAGTTACTCTCCCATGATAACCCATTAATCTATTAATCTATGAGTGGATTAGTTGGTTAATGAGGGCCAAGCCTTCATGATCCAGTCATCTCATAAAGGTCCCACCTCTCAATATTGCCACACTGGGGATTAAACTTCAGCATAAGTCTTGGAGGAGACAAATATTTAAATTGTAGCAGTGGTAAACCAAGCAAATCTAACCAAGCAGTAGATCCATCTGCAGCTGCTTTTTAAGTGTTCCTGCATCTTTGCTGGAACAGATCAATATAGTCTTAGGCTCTTGTGTAGCTATTGATATGGCAGATGCCTTTTTTCAATATCAATCAAAAAGGAGAATCAAAAGCAGTTTTCATTCACCATAAATGGGTGGCAATATATATCCATAGTCTCATCACAGGGCTATGATAACACTCATTTCCTCTGGCACAATATAGTCCAAAGGGACTTTGTCTGGAAATTTCATAAAACATTACAGTGGTCCACCATATTGAAGATATCATAATAATCAGAAATGATAAGCAGGGAGTAGATAGTACTTTGGATACCCTAGTAAAATAAAAACGTAACAGTGGGTAGAACATAAATTTTGCAAAGACTATTGGTAATCATTACAGAGACTCAGTGATCCCAACTGTGCTACCCAATGTTTGTGTAATCTATGGACTGGAAGCATTGGCATCACTTTGGAGATCATTAGGAATGAAAATTCTCAGGCTTCCTTCCATTCCTACTGAATCAAAGTCTCTGGAGGAGATGCGGAGGAATCTGCGTTTAGCAAGCCTGTCAGATGATTCCTTGGCCTGCTAAGTTTTATGAAGCATGACTCTAGGATCATGCTGAAATAGTCCTCTCTGAAGAAAATAGTTATTGCACCTATAACTCCCTACCACTGAGCAGCACAGCACTTGATGGAACGTTTTTTATGCTGGAGACAACATACACTATAGTTAGGAGCTCTGCACAGACATTCATCAGGTGACTCAGTGGGTTACCTGTTTTCTCTGGGGCCAAGAACAAGAAAGGCTCAGACTGTGTGACATTCTGCCTTGCCACTTGGGAGACATCCTAGAGCAGATCTCACGATATTGAAAGTATCCATGGTAGATAAGGTGGAATTACTGAGAAGCTCTAATAGGAGACTTGCAGTGCAGAGCATGAGGGTTCTGGAGTAAGGTCATGATATCTACAGCAGAGAACTACTTACATTTCAAAAAAAAAAAAAAAACATTCCTGGCCTGTCTGGGGACCAAGAGACAGAGCACCTGCTCATGTGACATTAAGTAACTATTAAACTGTAGCTGTAGCTTCTCGTTATAACCTGGGTATTGTCAGACCTATCCATCATAAATTCTTTTGCTGTATTAGTTTTTTTTTACTGTGCCATAACAAATTAGCACAAATTTCATGGGCTAAAACATCAATTTACTACTTTCAGTTCAGCAGGTTAAAAGTCTGATGTGGGTTTCATTGGTCTAAAACCAAGATTTAGGAAGGCCGCATTTCTTCTAGAGACCCTAGGAAAGACTCCCTTTTTTTTTTTTAACCTTTTCCAGTTTCTGGAAGCATTTCCATTCTTTATCTCCTGGACACTGTCCTCTGTCTTCAAAGTCAACAGTGTTGCATTTCTGACCATTCTTCCTTAATCACAGCTCCCTCTGACCTCCTCTTCTGTCTCTCTCTTCCATTTTTAGAAACCTTTATGATCACCTGGGGCCCACTCAGGTAATCCAGGATAATCTCTTTATGTAATCAGCTGATCAGCAACATTAACTCCATCTGCAATTTTTATTCCTCTTTCCCATGGATCCTAACATATCCACAGATTCTGGAGATTAGGATGTACACGTATTTGGGAACGCATTATTCTGTTTACCACAAGTGAACATGAAAGTGATTTGTGATGGAAATGGAATATTTGGAATGGTTCTCAGGAAGGTCCAGGAGATATAAATCACATACACAGGTGGCCCAGATTCCCAAGGAACCCACTTCTTTTGTATTGATGTATGTATTAGTTCATATGGGTTGCTATAACGGAATATCATACACTGGGTGGTTTATAAACAATAGACATTTATTTCTCACAGGTCTGGTGTCTGGAAAGTCCAGGATTAAGATGCCACCAGATTTAGTGTCTGGTGAAGGTCCACTTCCTGCTTTATAGACAGCACCTTCTTGCTGTTTCCTCTCATGGGAGAGGAAGCAAGAAGGCTCTCTGGGGCCTCTTTTATAAGGGCACTAATCCTATTTATGAGGGCTCTGCCCCTGTGACCTAACCACCTTCCAAAGACCCAACTTTCAAATACCATCGCACTGGGGATTAGGTTTCAACATGTGAATTTAAGGGAGGGGGGCATAACGTTCAGTTTGTAGCAATATATTTCCATCAGCTAACAGGTACAGCTTCATGGTGAGGTCCCTATAACCAGCTGTCAGAAGAGGAAACAAACCCAGGCTTGATTCATCAAAAGATTGGCTCAACATGTTGGCATGGGCAGAAAAGAGAGTGCTGCCACAGTATAATCCAACAGAGGGGTGATGAGGAAAATCCTCTCAGGTAGAGCTTAGAGCATTGAACCAAGCCATCAACTTTGTGTGGAAAGAGAAGTGGCTGAGCTGAGATATACAGATTCTTCGGTGGTAGAAAACGCCTTGGCTGATTGTCAGGGGCTCACAGAAGTGGGAGGTGGGGCAAGACTTGAAGAATATATACAAAAAGTCAGGGGGAGGGAAGGGCCATATGGATGGTCACATGGGAGTGGACACAAAGCATGTTGGTTCTTGTGTCTCATGTCACTGACAACTAGAAAGCACCTGTCACCAACAAGGCACTGAAATACCAAGTGAATAGGATGACAGGTGGATTTCAGCCAGACTTAATCCTCAGTCACCCAGTGCTTACAAAATAAGTCCATCAGACATAAAGAAGGGTATTCATGGACCACACAGCATGTGCTTCTGATCACCAAGGCTGAATTAGCTACCGCTACTGCTGACTATCCTGGCCTGAACCCAGAGCTGAGCCTGGGTTTTCAGACCAACTACCAGTAGATGTCAAGTTGATTACATCAGACCATTCTTTCCTGAAAAGGGCAATGATTCATTTTTATCAGGATTGCTACATATTCTGGATATGGATTTACCTTTCTGTCCACGACACCCCTGCAAACACCACTATCCACTGGCTCCTAGAGTGTCTGATTTTCCAACACAATATTCTGAATAACAAAACCTAGGGCCAAGGAACCCACCTTTAAGGAGTTGTTGACAATGGGCTCTACTGGTTTCATCATATACTGCTTCATCCACGAGTGACCAATGTAGTAGAATATTGCGATGACCCCTTAAAGTTAAACTAAAGCACTAGTTTAAGAATAACACACCAAAAATGCTTCAAGAGGTAATATACACATGGGTCCAGAAGTCCAGAGGTGAAAGAAGGTCTAGATATTTCAACACTACAGCAGGAACCCAGCTAAATAAATTGTGCTTCCTGTCTCCATGATTTTAGGCTTTTCTAGGCTATAGATACTGGTTACTAGTGTGGAGGGGATAGTTACACTGGGAGACTGAGTTTTGCTCTTGTTGCCCAGGCTGGAGCACAGTGGCATGATCTCAGCTCACTGCAACCTCCGCCTTTCATTTTCAAGTGATTCTCCTACCTCAGCCTACTGAGTAGCTGGGATTATAGGTGCCCACCACCACACCCAGCTAATTTCTGTATTTTTAGTAGAGACAGGGTTTCACCATGTTGTCCAGGCTGGTCTCGAACTCTTGACCTTGTGATCCGTCCACCTCAGCCTCCCAAAGTGCTGGGATTATAGGTGTGAGCCACCGTACCTGGCCCAGCTCTGTAATCTTTAAAATTATGGCTGTGCCCATATTTTTCAAATATTAGATCTATTGCATAAGCATGTGCACCCTCTTCCGCCTATTATCCCATCCAAAGAAACCACAGGGGACAACCTTAGCAAATGTGATTCCACAGCGTGATAACTCCTCCACTTAATGCCAGTAATAGAAACAGGTTTCTTGCTGTCATCTGGTTGGGGAGGGATCCAATTTCAGAAACCCACCCTGAGTCTACTTCGTAGTATCACTTCAACTGTCATGGGCTGAGTTGCCCCCAGATCTTGAGATAGAGCCACAGTTATTTGCAAGGAGGATGCCACTAGCATATGCTCAACCACTGAGTGCCCAGGTGGAATGGGTGAGCAATAGTATGCATATACTACAATTTCCTTAACTATCCACCATTGGCCTTTATTTCCCACCTTTCACTTTTGTAAGAAATTCTGCAAAAATTAACTGTATACGCATATCTTTGCACACTTTGTGCATATTCTTTGCTGTGTTTTTTATTTAATTTTTTAAATTTAAATTTTAAATTTTGTATAATTGCTATACAAAAAAAGCCCTAACAAATATGATTAAATGGATTTGGGCATATGGCTACACCTGTGATACCATCACCACAGTCATGATTATGAACATGTCAAAAAGTTTTCCAGCCAGGCACGGTTGCTCATGCCTGTAATTCCAGCACTTTGGGAGGCCGAAGTGGGCGGATCACAAGGTCGGGAGATCAAGACCATCCTGGCCAACATGGTGAAATCCCATCTTTACTAAAATACAAAAAATTAGCCAGGTGTGGTGGTGGACGCCTGTAGTCCCAGCTACTCAGGAGGCTGAGGCAGGAGAATTGCTTGAAGCTGGGAGGTGGAGACTGCAGTGAGCTGCGATCACACCACTGCACTCCAGCCTGGGCGACAGAGCAAAACTCTGTCTCAAAAAAAAAAAAAAAAAAAAAAAAAAAAAAAAAAAAAAAAAAGAAAAGTTTTTCAAAGTTTTCTTGTGCTCTTTGTTTTATATATATGTGTGTGTGTGTGTGTGTGTGTGTGTGTGTGTGTGTGTGTGTGTGAGTGCGCGCGCGCGCACGCACACATGCATTAAAAACACTGAACACTGAACGTAAAGTCTACCTTAATGCATTTTGAAGTGTACAATGTCATATTATTAACCACAGGCACTGTGCTTGTGAAGCAGATGTCTAGAACTTATTCATCTTGTATAACTGAAACTTTTTACCCATTGAACAACAACTCCCCATTTTCCCCTCCTCCCAGTCCCTGGCAACCACCATTCTATTTTCTGCTCCTCTAAGTTTGACTATTTTAGATACCTTATATAAGTGGAATATTTTACAGAATAGATTCTTAAAAGTGGAAGGTTAGCTTGAAGGACTACACGTAATTTTAGATCTGGCAGTATGGTCAAATCAACCTCCAAAATTATACATTTTTACACTCCTTGTGTATGAGGATTCTTGTATCGTCACCAATGCTGGGCATAAGTTTGGCTCACGGGGTGGACATTTGGTTATAAGAGTCAGGAGAGAAGGCTGGGCTGGAGGCAGAGATCTAATAGCTGTCAGAATATAGATGGCAATTAAAGTCATAGGAGTACCTGAGTTCACTCAGGAAAAATAAAATATGTAAATTGAGAAGTCAACCGTGCAGAGAATGTAAGAAAGGAACTCTTAGGGACATTGACATGTAAGGTATGGATGCAGGAGAGGAGAAAATAAAATGAGAAATGTCAGAGAGGAGGTCAAGGAGATGGCTACGCCCAAGAAGCCAAGAGAAGAAGGCATTTTAAGAAGGAAAATGCTATGAAGTGCTGGCAAGAGTGGAGTGCCCAGTGGATTTAGCCACGAGGAGTGCAGTGGCAACCTTGGTGAAATCAGTGTTCGTGGAGTGGTGGAGAAGGAGGGGATACCGCCGTGGAGTGAACGTAAAGGAAGTAAAGGTGGTAAGGACCAAGAGCTTTCCACAACGTTTGTGAGCCAAGTGGAGGAGAAAATCAGGGTGGTAATGGGGGAGGATGTTGAGTCAATGAAGGGCTTTTTTAGAAGTGGATGGAAAGGAGCTTCCAAAAATAGTATAAGCTGCATGTTATTCTCCAAATACAAAATAAGGGCATATATCATTTAATGTTTAAATTGCGGTGACTCCTGCCCCACACCATTTCACTCCCGTTTCTGCACAGAGTATCAGGAAATCCAGCCCTTCTTCTAGAGTTCCCCTTTGGTCTTAGTCCTTTTGGATTATAGACTGGGTGGCTTATAAACAACAGGAATGTATTTCTTATGGTTCTGGAGACCAGGAAGCCCAAGGTGAAGGTCATGGCAGATCTGGTTTGGTGAGGACCCACTTCCTAATTCATGGATCACCTACTCTGTGTCCACAGATGATGGACAGGACAAGGGACATCTCTTGGCTTCTTTGATAAGGGCACTGATCCCATTCACCAAGACACCACCCTCATGACTTAATCATCTCCCTAAGACCCCACTTTCAAATACTATTACCTTGGGGGTTAGGATTTTCACATATGAATTTTGGGGGAACACAAACATCCAGACCATAACACCTCCCTAGGCCTTCCTGTAGACAGCCAGGGTTTTTTCCATGAGTTGTTCTGTTTCCTCCACAGAAATTCTCATGCATCCGTTTGTAACCAATTCTATCACTGAAACCATGAGTGTGGGATGCAAGTCTTTATTCACGCAAGCTGTCTGAATGGCAGTAGTGTCTGTTCTGCAGAGGGTTCCTCACCCCACAGTGATTCCTCATATCAGGAGAATCCTTCTTTTCCCTGTAATCTTTCCTCTGACCACCACTCTAGGCCGAAGTTAGGATCACAAAACCAAACTCCCCCAGACCTGATATTTCCATACATTTATTCAATAAACAAATGTGGAGTGCCTACTGTGTGCACTATTATTTCCTCAAGTTTGCCCACAGTGTCAAGGTTGCCAGGTCAAGAGAGGTTCTAGCATTAGGCCACCTTTACAGCAGGTCCTTGAATCACGTCATTTCATTTAACTTTGTTTTGTTACAATAAAAACAATTGATTCCCAGCCAGGGTCACTGCCCGTGTGGCATTTGACATTCCTCCCATCTCTTCTTGGGTTTTCTCTGGATAATTTGGCTTCTTCCCACATCCCAGAGATGAGCACACTGGGTGAATTGGTGTGTCCTTATTGCCCCAGTGTGAGGGTGTGTGTGTGTGTGTGTGTGTCCTGGGAGGGGATGGTGTCCCATCCAGTGTCAGTTCCCCACCTTGTACCCTGAGCTGCCTGGACAGGCTCTGGCCACCTGAGCCCCTGAACTGGAACAACTGGGTGAGTAATTACCTTATTTGTTTTTCGTAGTCTTTTTTAAGTATATGTGTATCTCATATTTATTTCCATGTTAATATTTTAAGTGTTTTGGTCTTTATCTAGAAGTTTGATGATGTTTTATGAGCAGAACTATGCCATAGGAATGTTTGTTTGTATGAATCAGTCTATGGTAAATTGGTTTCATTATACATCGCTTTACTTCAAGTCTCAGTTTCCAAGAACCTGTCAATGATGTTAAATTAGCACTTACTATATCCAGGTATTCATGTTCTCAGAATCAGCCTGCATGTGCAGTCTGGGTCACCAGCCCTGGCTTTCAGCACACCTGATCATGCACTCAGGGGCCTTGTACTATCTGTGGATGCTTTCATGCCATCAGGGCAGAGTAGAGTAGTCATTTCTAACCCAGACTGTCCATATTAGTCTGTTCTCATGCTGCTAATAAAGACACACCCAATATTGGGTAATTTAAAAAGAAAATGATTTTAATTGGCTCACAGTCCCACATGGCTGGGGGGGCCTGCAGTCATGGCAGAAGGCAAAGGAGGAGCAAAGTCACGTCTTACATGATGGCAGGCAAGAGAGCGTGCGGGCGAACTCCCATTTATAAAACCGCCAGATCTTGTGAGACTTATTCACTACCACGAGAACAGTACTATTACAATTTAAGGTGAGATTTGGGTGAGGACACAGCCAAACCATATCACTGTCAGACATGTTTCAACAACTTTGAACCTCCATAGGAAGTCTTTGGGGTTGATGCTTCATTGCTTCTCTCCCAGAAAAGACCTTTTGCTTCAAGAGCAAAATGTGACCAACCTAAAGCCAGACCTCAGGTCCCAATTCAGTCAAGGTGCATGTGTACACTGATTCCTCATATACCCTGTGTAGCATAGGTGGATAGAAGTTTGATTTTTGCGCAACTAAACCTCCTTTTGATGGTTTCAGAAAAGCAAGGGCATCATCTGAGTAAGTTGTCTTTCCTGCACCTGTTTGGAAGGTCCATTCCTACACTATGCCTTGTTCTTATGATGGATCCAGCATGTTCATCAGGGAAGGTGAGTGTTGAGTTCCTTTAAATGGCAGGATATACAGGGTCCTGCCTGAGCAGCACTCATGTGTCTGCTTCCCTCAACTGATGGTCTTCCTGGAGGTCCCTCCTGCTTCCTACCTCTGGAGTCCCTTCACCTCCCTCTTTCCTCCCACCTGGGAGCCCCTCCTCTTCCCTCCCTCCTGACAACCTCCACCTCCCTCCTGGATGTTTTCTGTCTGCAAGGCAAGGAAGCATCTCACCCTAGCACTGTCAGGGGGCTCTTCTTGCCTCTGATTCTCCACTTCCTGATTTTCTAGCATCTCCTACCCTATCCAAACAGTCTTTACCTTCCTCATCACCAGAGTCAGACAGTAGGCCTGATTTTAAACTTTAAGGAAACAATTTTCTTCTTCATCCTTATAGCAAATAAGAGGTATGTGGTATGTCTTTTCCTAAATCATTACCAATTTTCCCCAAAGAAGTTACATTTTGAAATTGGGTAATGTCTCCTGTAATCATAGGAGTCCTTTGAAGTGGCAAAGGAGTAAAGCTCTAGTGGCACAATCACTAAATAGCCTGTCCTGATCCCCTCCACCACTACCTTTCCTCCTCCAAGAAGCCTTCCTCAGTGCCCTCCTCTTCTGTGCTTTCAGGATCCCTTGTGCATACCTGTATGAGTAGATTCATCAGACTGTATAAGTATTTATGAAGTTTTTGGTCCTACTAAGTTTTCAATTTTTTGAGGATAGAAGCTTTCCTATACGAATACTTTATAGCCTTGGGGCATTTGTCTGCATAGATAAATGGAGGTGATGAATGAATGGATAGATGCAGTAGGAATTTTGTAAAGAAATGAAAGGCCTCAATGCCTTGTGAGCACTTCCACCTTCCCGTGTCCACTGGCTATCTCAGATGTGGAGTTAAGCCAGGGTAATACACATGGCATCATATTTTTAAACATCATCTTTATCACACATCTATTTCTCTGTAATTCCAAATTGTACAAAGGATGTGCAATGAATAGTATGCCTCTCTTCCATCCCTGTCCCCAAGTTCTCTAATTTCCCTCCTGTGGTGGAACCACCATTAACTTCTTTGTATGAATTGTCTCTGAGCTGATCTACGCATGTAGCAGCATGTGTTTAATTCCATAACCCTCTGCTCCTCTGTAGGATCCTGCCTCAGATCCCTGTGAGTCTTAGCACGGCCTTTTGCTAACTGAAGCATCCTGAGAGTGAGGAGGAATGGGGCAGTGCATGTGAGGAAGCTGAGGGTCTGGAGTAGCACTGAACCAGAAAATAGAAGGCAAAATCACCTGCATCCTAGATCAGGAGAAAACAACATCTGCATAAACTGCTCTGTAGCATGGAGCTTGATATGGATATTCGAAACTTCCCACCTCCACTCCACCTGAGGTATATACTCCCCTTCTGTTAACAACCTTTGCTTTTCCTGATGGTGACTATAATCATAGACATCCGGCTTTGAGGTGAAGCAGTCAGACTCTGCAGCTCCTCCCTTTACAACAGAAGTCCTGTGTTCCCCGGGGCAGTCCCAAAGAGACCCTCACCCACACCAATCTCTTCCACCAATTCTGTCACCAGACAGACGCCTTGATTTGTCTGAGCCCCAGTACAATTTGCAAAAAGCTGTGATTTTGTAGGAGTTGAGGCTGTGAAGCAGCCATTGTTTACTGGATTAGAGCCTTGGCATTCCTAATCACACCCAGCCTTGGGCTTCAGGAGCATGAAGAAACCCTATTTACTAGCATTCAGTGGGCCTCTGGGTGTTATTTCAGATGCAGAATAATTAGCAATATGCCCAAGAAGCAACAAAGCCTTGAATGGTATTTAGTGACAATTATTCAGCCAAACCATTGCTTACTATTATAGGGGCTTATTAGTACCAAATTGTTTCGATAGGAAGTGGCATCAGCAATAAAAATAATGGCTGCAGCTTGCTGTGCAATCCCAGAGTCAGCAGAAAGGGGCTGGAATGTGTGCATGTCTCTTTCACATCCCCCAGGAATTCGGGGGACCCACTGGGATGTGTTGGCAGTGACAGGAACTGACTCAGGTGGCTCAGGATAGAGAGCAGGCAGGCTGCTTATGCCAAATCACTCACTCCTTCCTCTTAGTGTTTATTTATGCATGGAGTAGAGGGTGTGGGGAGCAGGCTTCTCTGTGCACCTTTGCTCAGCTCCCCTCTGGGGCCAGCTGTAGGACAACAAGGGGCATGCTGGTATCCTCTGCTCTATCTGTCTTTGTATCTACACCTCTGAAAACTAGAACCCAAGAGCTGGAAAGGGCTTTAGAGCAAAAGCCTGCATTTTACAGACCAAAATAATCTGTGCTCAGAGATGCTATTTAATTTATGTAAGGTCACACAGCAGCGCTGAGACAAGAATGTGAATGGACTAGGTATGTCCTTTTTCTATACCTTTCACACATCCTGGATTGCATTTGATAATCTCTTTTACTAAGATAGACAATGCATAGTCAAGTCCACAAGTCAGCACTTCAGGCTGAAAATGACAAATGATTTGAATACTTGTGATGGAATTTCAGGGAACACAGAACGGGTAACTTATAGTTTACACATTACTCAATGAACTTGGCTCAGATTCAATTATTTCCTTCTTCTCCAATCTGTATTTAATCTCCCATGTTTGAGCTGTTAAGTGAATTTTAATTTCCTTGCCTAATCCAAGATTTGTGCTTCTTTCAGGGTATGGGAATTACTGGCGAACCCAGGCCCCTCCCTTACCTTTGTAACTTACAGGACTCATCTTGGGAGTAATAAAAAAATACTACAGTCTACAATAAAATATTTGAGATTACATAAATAAGAAGATTTAATAAGCAGATCAAATGTAATATGGAGAAGTGTGCATCTTAATATTTTTGTTCAAAATAATCAATGCAAACATAAACAGGGAAGTTATGAGACTGAATAGTTTGGCCTTTTGGTAATAAGCGCTATGTGAGCCAATGTTTTAATCTCCTCGGGATGCTATAACCAAGTACCATAGCCTGGGTGGCTTAAGCAACAGAAGTGTACTTTTCACAGTTTTGGAAGCTGAACATTTGAGATCAGAGTGGCAGCATGGTTGGGTTTCTGGTGAGGGCTCTCTTTCAAGTTTACAGATGGCCGCCTTCTTGCTGTGTCCTCACGTGGTCTTTCCTTGGTTCATGCATGTAGCTATATCTTTGTCTTCCTCTTCTTATAAGGGCACTAATCCTATCATGAGATCAGGAAGGACTGCTACCTTCATGGCCTCATCTCCAAATACCATCACATTGGTGGTTAGGGCTTCAACATATGAATGCTGGAGAGATACAACCTTCAGTCCACAGCAGTCAGCACTGACAAATAAATATAACACTTCAAAAGGCCAAATGTAAGCTTTTGTTAAATTTTTTAAATATGGTATAGGAAATGATCTCATCTCCTAGGCTCATCTACCTTCATAGTTTCTCTTGTGCTCATTTTCCTTCCTGCCACCCTGTGAAGAAGGTTCCTTGCTTCGTTTTTTGCCTTCTGCCATGATTGTAAGTTTCCTAAGGCCTTCCAAGCCATACTAAATTGTTAGTCAATTAAACCTCTTGCCTTTATAAATTACCGAGTCTTGTGCAGTTCTTTACAGCAGTATGAAAATAAAATAATACACTCGCTATTTTGTCTTTCAGCTCCTGCAGTGTTTTATCATGATTGTTAGCTTCCTTGCATTGGGTTACAATGTGCTCCTTAAGCTCAGTGAAGTTTGGTTTTTATCCATAGTCTGAATTCCATGTCTGTCATTTTGGTCATGTCAACCTCAGCCCAGTTCTGAACCCTTGCTAGAGAGGTGATGTGGTCATTTGGAAGAAATGGGGCACTCTGACTTTTTGAGTTTCAGGATTCTTGTGCTGATTCTTTCTCATCTTTCTGGGTTCATCTGCCTTCAGTGTTTAAGGTCTCTGGCCTTTGGATTTTTTTTCTTTTAACAGTCTGGCCAATTTTCTATAGAGCTGCTGTGGTTTGATGGGGATATCCTCCAGTCCTTAGTCACCTCAGATTTTCCAGTACCCGGAGGTATTACCAGTGAAGTCCGCAAAACAGTAGAAATAGCAGCCTGCCCCTTCCTCTGGGAGCTCCATCCCAGGGAGGTACAGACCGATTGTCAGACTGGATGCACTTGTAGTAGGTGTCTGGAGACCCCTGCTGAAATGTTTCACCAAGTCAGGAGGAATGATATTGGGAACCAGCTTAAAGCAGTCTGGCCACATCTTTGTAGAGCAGGTGCACTATGCTGGGGTACTGCCTCTAGCCCCTGGTCAGCTTGGGCTCTCCAAAGGCTGGAAGCTGGAATGGCTAAGTCACTCAAACAGCAAAGATGGCAGTCCACCTTTCCCTCTGGGAGATCTGTCCCAGGAAGTTTTCAGGACTCTGCCAGCCAAAAACACTGGCAGAGGTGTCTAGAGACCCTGGTTGCAAGTTCCAACCAGTGAGGAGAAGCCATTTGGGGACCACTGAAAGAAAGAAAGAAAGAAAGAGAGAGAGAGGAAGGAAGGAAGGAAGGAAGGAAGGAAGGAAGCAAGGAAGGAAGGAAGGAAGGAGAAAGAAGGAAGGAAGGAGAAGGAAGGAAGGAGAAAGAGAAAGAGAGAAAGAGAAAGAGAAAGAAAAAGAGAAATAAATAAATCTTATTTCAAAATCTAATAAAACTAACACAAAGAAAGACCAAGCTTACTTGTGATGATCCATGGAGAAAATCTTCACCAAAATATTATCAAAAACAAATTAGCAAAATATCAGATGAATGGCATACCATTACCAAGTGACTTTCAAATGACTTTTACCATCTATCAGGATCATATAGTGTTTCTAACCAAATAGGTCCGTCCCCCCGACCTCCGCCGGTGAGTGTAAAGATGTTGTTATGGGCTGAATTTTGTCTCCAAAAAGGTGTTCTAGTACCTATAAATGTAATCTTGTTTGGAAATGGAGTCTATGCATATATAAAGATGAGGTCATTAGAGTGGCCTCTGATCTAATATGACTGGTATCTTTATGAAAAAGAAATCTGGGCACAGACATAAACGTGCACACAGGGAGAGCATCACATGATGGTAAAGACAGAGATCAGGGTGATGCATCAACAAGCCAAGAAATGCCAAAGCCTGCCAGCAAACCACCAGATGCTAGGTTACAGGCATGAAATAGATTCTCCCTCACTGCCCTCAGAAGGACAGTGCTAGCATCTTGGTCTTAGATTTTTAGGCTTTAGAACTGCGAGGAAGCAATTTTTGTGGTGTAAGACATTCAGTTTATAGTATTTTATTATGACAATCCCAGGAAACGAATACAGGTGGTTAAGCTAGAAACACTGTATGATCCTAATAGATGCTAAAAGCCATTTGAAAACACTGGAACTTTCTTCTTAATAAAGCAAGAGAAACAAACCCTTATGAAAATTTTGTAACAAAATATATAGTACAAATTAAAAGTTAGCACCTTGCTTGCTGGGGAAATACTAGGATTTAGGGACAAATGACAAAACTCCTAGTGCAAATACTGTTTAGTGCTCTTCTATACTTTATTACTCTTTGGTATTCTTCTGTACTTCTTAGTACTAACTAATGCAATTAGATAAGAGAATTAAACCAGAGGAAGCAAAATTATGCTATTTGCAGTTGTGATTATATACCACATAAAAGCAAAAGAGCCAACTGACAAATTATAATTATATAAAATTGGAAAAGTTCAGTATGCTAAATGGTTGATTTACAACAAATAGAGGATTCTTCTCCAAAGAACTAGAATACGATGCCTGAGAATAATGAGGGCAGGTAGAGCAGATGGCATATATGGATGGAGTGGATGGGGTTGAGTCATCCCAAATTTTGGCAATTGGACTCACACCAAGATGCTCCCACCCCCAGCCTCTCCCATTACATAATCCTAGTCAGCCTTCCCATCCACGGCTTAGACCCAGTGGAAAATCAATCACAATAAACCACAATATTAGATAAGTTTAAAAAAAAATCAACTCGATCCTTCATTTAACAAACATATGATAAGAACATTGACATTAAAGAGAAAGACTAAGATGAACAAATAGAATGATTGGTGCCAGAAACTAGAGAACTTAAAAATGAAAACAACTAAAAAAAAAATAAGAAGAAGAAGAAAAAGAAACTCTAATCAGTAACTGTATAGTAGTTTGGGGAGATACTGTAATCGTAAAACAGAAAGAAGATATTATATATTAAATGGTGTTGATAAAAAAATAAGAAAGCTCTTTGAAAGTAAGCATGTGATGACTAAAACTAAAACTTTAATAAAGAGATGGAAGAAACTATTAAGGATATCTCATAGATCATGGAACAAGAAACCAAAGATGTGGAAATGCAAGAAAAAGGATAAGAAGTATGGAAAACCAACTTAAATTTCACGACTTTGAAGTAGAATACTAGAAAGAGATTATAAAGAAAATGGAGCGGAGCAAAAAGACAGTAACAAAGAGGAGAAAAATTCCATGGCTGAAAAGAGATATGCTTGAAGATTCTAAAGGGCCTTCCCAATGTAGACTGGGATTTAGGAAAAAAAAGATCCATACTGAGACACCTCATGTAAAGTTCCAGAAATATCCACACCAACGCACATCATATGAAATTCCAGAAAAACAAGGGGAAAGAGATAATCCTCAAAGACTTTAAAAAAAAAGGAATCATACAAAAAGAGGCTAAAATTAGCCAGGCAACAAACTTCTTATAGCAACATTAAATGCTGGAAGGCAAAGTTCTGGGAAAAATGATTGTGAACCTAAATTCTACGATCAAGTATATTATCAAACAAATGGAGAGGGAGAGGGAAAAAGACTCTAAGATTTGCAAGAACTTAAACTTTACCTCCCATGACCCCTTTCTGGGGAGGCTGAGTATAGTTGGCCCTCAAGATTCATGGGGCATTGCTTTTGGGGACCCCTCTAATGCCAAAATTTGAGGATGTGCAAGTCCGTGATATAAAATGTCTCAGCATTTGCATATAACCTATGCACATCCTCCCATATACTTTAAACCATCTCTAGATTACTTATGATACCTAATGCAATTCAATGCTAGGTAAATAGTTGTTTTACTATATTATTTAGGGAATAATGACAAAAAAAAAAACCGTCTGTACATGTTTGATACAGATGCAATGTCTTTTTCCATATATTTTGGATCCAAAGTTGGTTGAATCTTTGGATGTAGAACTTTTGGATATGGAGAGTCAACTACTTACTCCAGGAAAACATGAATGGATGCCAAGAAAGAGAACGTGTTCTCTTAAGTCCTTTGAACTGATTGATTCAAGCCCACTCAGATCATCTAAGATAATCCCTCTTAAAGTCAATTGACTGGGGGCTTTAATCACATATACAAAATACCTTCACAGCAACACGTAGATTGATGTTTGATTGAATAGCTGGGAATTCTAGCTTAGCCATGGCGATACATAAAACTGACCGTTCTAGTTTGTAAATAGGGAATTATTATCCTAGACCATTTTTGGACTTTACGATTTAAAAGACTTGCACAATCATAATATTATACATGTGTTTGGTTGTTTCTTCAGCTTTCAAAATGAGCTTTTAGACAAAAGACTGTCATATATTTTTCATGGTGTAATATAAATGTCATCAACATTGTTAATGTAACGATATGGATAGAGATACCAAAGAACATCAAGATGCTTGGAGAAGGTTGGTTATTGTAGAAATAGCTAAGGGAAAGAACTGCAGATAACCTAAACATTCGATAGTTGGGGACTATCTAAATAAATTATGGAGCATCCATATAATGGAATACTATGGTATGCATAGGTTAAGAAAATGACATAGCTCTCTATTCTGATAGGATAATTTCAAATTATATTATTAAGTGAAAGAGCACAGTACAAATCAGTGTGTTTAGTGTACAAGCATATGTGTGTATATATAATATTGATAGAATATATACAACAATACACATACATATATGCATGCATGTATATATATATACTCATGTGTGTATATATATATATATACTCATGTGTGTATATATATATATACTCATGTGTGTGTGTATATATATATATATATACTCGTGTGTGTATATATATACTCATGTGTGTATATATATATATATATATATATATAAATTCTTAAGAAAGATACCAACGAAAGGAAACTTTTAGTTTGTTACTTTTGTAGAAAGAAACCAGAGGTAGAGGAAGAAAAAGAAACTTTTATTTTTTATCTTGACATGATTTGCATTTTACAAACAATGTACATATAATAATATGTTTAATATTATTTTAAGGCTAATAATGTTATCTGGCTGAAGAGTTGAATGCTACTTATATTCTCTTCATATTTTCCAAGTTAAAAAAAGCACATAAGAAATTTTATGTAAAAATATTTACTGAACACCTTGTATATATTAGGCAGTTGGCCAAGCCTGGTCATGCAAACATGCACAAGACTCCTTCTGCCCTGAAGGTGCTCCAACTCTCAGGGAGATACAAGCATTCAAACAGAATATTAGAGAACGTTGTGATGCAATAATAGAAATAAGCACAGGGTGATATGGGAGCCCCAAAGTACCAAACTGTGCCAAACCCTAGCTGTGCACTTCAAAAATGGGCAGCATTGCTGCCATAGGTGGTTGGATAAGAGGTGGGAGTGTCTGGCCTTGAGAGGGAGGGGTCGAGTCAGGTGACTGGACTCTGAACTTTGCTTTCTCCTTTATAAAAAAAGCGACTAAACACTTATCTCATGGGTTGCATACAGATTAAATAAAATCGTGTCTATAAAAAGCCTGGCACATAGTGGCATTCAAATTTGAGTGCTTTTTCCCTTCCTCTGACTCAAACCAGAAGGCTAGAAATTGCACCAGGTAGATGTTTCCTATTTTTAAGGTTAAAAACAACAAGATACCCCAGAGATGAGATAAATGACTTGCCCAACATAACTGGCTAATTAGAGGCAGAGCTGAGACAAAAGCATGGGTGACCTGACACCTCAGTTGATTTTCCTTGCATGGTACCCACAAGGATAGTGACATTTTAATCATGTTCCATTTTCTGTTTCTTGTGACAAGGGGCAGTAAGAGGTGGTATGAATGGCAGATGGGTCACAGAACCCCAAAGCATGGGCTATGTTATGCTTCTTGAAGAAATGCCAGGCTCTGGGTCTACAGGGAAGAGATAATCAACCAGTCGATGATGAGCAGAGGCTTCGATTCTATTCTCAAGCATTTATTTATGAATGTATGTTATCATTATAAC
Organism: Cebus imitator; assembly: GCF_001604975.1. NCBI lineage: Eukaryota > Metazoa > Chordata > Mammalia > Primates > Cebidae > Cebus > Cebus imitator. Next base: position 3,209,132 of record NW_016107387.1, on the reverse strand, counting down.
AACATGTTCATAACACTAAGTGTGCTCCAGTTGTGTGTGTTCAAAGGAGTTAAAGGTTTATGGGGGAAGGGGAATGCATTTGAGAAATAAGGAGGACGTCTTCAAATATTCAGTTTGTAAGAGAGGAGGGTGAAAAGTCCACTTCTCCATTTTAAATTAAAAAAATTTTTCTTTTTAGAGATGGGCTTTCACTCTATTACCCAAGCTAGAATGCAATCGTGAGATCATAGCTCATTGCAGCCTCAAACTCCTGGGCCCAAGGGATCCTCCTGCCTCAGCCTCCTGAGTAGCTGAAACTACGGGCACACATTACCATGCCCAGCTAATTAATGAATTAATATCTTTTCCCATCTCTCTATTCTGTAGTACTTGTCCGCACCAAGTAGGAGAGGTAGGAGCTTCAACAGTGAAAGGTATCTTAATAGCTCTTAAAATCTCAAGGAATTCTAAGGGCAGGAGCTAATAAGATAATTATCTTATTAGCTGCACTTCTGAAGGGCAGCCACAGACAAACTGCACCTAGGAGCCAGCTGGGTGTCTGCACAAGCTAAGTTGACAGAAAGGGCTCTTCAAACACTTCTTGCTAATCAGCTCAATTACAGATTATCCTGTTGAGGGGAGTTCCAAATGAATGCCAGTTAAATGTTGTGCTTTACGATTGCTCTGCGTAAAAAGCCCGGGTTAAATTTTCACTGTGCCCATTATTTAACAAAAAGGCTGTCCTTTTCATTAAAAAGGAAGTGAAGACTCTGGGTTATGTCTGCTCTCTACAGTTCTTTCAGCCTGAAGAATATTTAGCACCTGGATAGGGCTGCCCCAGACCTTCATCTGCTTGGCAATTAATCCAGAGAGCTTTGATTTAAAGAACTATAGAGAGGGGCAGGTGCCATGGTGACTCACGCCTGCAATCCCAGCACTTTGGGAGGCTGAGGTGGGTGGATCACCTGAGGTCAGGAGTTCAAGACCAGCTTACCAACATGAAGAAACCCCGTCTCTACTAAAAATACAAAAAATTAACTGGGCGTGGTGGCACATGGCTGTAATCCCAGCTACTCAGGAGGCTGAGGCAGGAGAATCACTTGAACCTGGGAAGCGGTGGTTGCAGTGAGCCAAGATTGTGCCATTGCCCTCCAGCCAGGGCAACAAGAGTGAGAAATTGTTTTGTTTTCTTAGAGACCAAGGAGATAAGAGAGAGAGAGAGGGAGAACTTGGCTTCTGAACTTCTCTCTAGACTGATATATCCATTTGAACATGTAGAAAGTTCTTTAAAACAAAATGCATTTTTTACTTCAGATGAAACCCATTTCTATTTTTAAAAATTGTTATCCATTTTCTAGTTGATACACAACTTTGCAAATCCAAGCCATGAACTAATCGTAGTGTGTCAGTGGGCATTCTGGTCAGCACTGTGCTAAGTGGTAGGAGATATTTAGAAATATAGTATAAGGGCTGGGCACAGTGGCTTATGCCTGTAATCCCAGCACTTTGGGAGGCTGAGGCGGGTAGATCACCTGGGGTCAGAAGTTCAAGACCAGCCTGAGAAGCATGGCAAAACCCCATCTCTACTAAAGATGCAAAAATTAACTGGCCATAGTGGCAGGCTTCTGTAATCCCAGATACTCAGAAGGCTGAGGCAGGAGAATCACTTGAACCTGGGAGGCAGAGGTTGCAGTGACCTGAGATTGTGCCGTTGCACTCCAGCCTGGGTGACAAGAGTGAGACTCCATTTCAAAATAAATAAATAAATAAATAAATAAATAAATAAAAGAAGCAGAGCGTAAGGCATCATTAGTGTCCCAGAGAGATTTATTTGGAGAGAAAAGACATACACAAGGATCCCTCTGCAAAAAACAACAACAACAACAAAAAACCTCTACCCAGTGATTATTTGAGAGTGAGACAGGGAGGGAGGAGTAATAAAGGATTCATTTCTACAGCTCCTGCAGTAGGAGAGTTCAGCTCCTAGGGGATCCTGGAGAAACAAACAGAATGGCATATGGTTTGGTCTTGTGTCCCTGCTGAAATCTCACGTGGAATTGGAGGAGAGGCTGGCGGCGGTGGGGAGGTGCTTGGATCGTGGAGAAGGATTTCCCCCTTGCTATTCTCGTGATAGGGAGTGACTTCTCACAAGATCTGATGGTTTCAAAGTGTGTGGTATCTCCCGCTTTGTGCTCTCTCTCTCTTTCCTGTCGCCATGTGAAAAAGGATACTTGCTTCCGCTTTGCCTTCTGCCATTATTATAAATTTCCTGAGGCCTCCCAGTCATGCTTCCCGCTAAGCTTATGAAACAGGGAGTCAACTAAATCTCTTTTCTTTCTAAGTTATCCAGTCTTAGGTAGTCCTTCATCACAGTGTAAGAATAGACTAATAGGCAATGCATCCTAGAATGTTTTTTCTGAAGAACAGGAAGCTGGGACAACATCCCTGCCCTTTATGACTGTGCCAGAATGTGAGTTGAGTGGACTACTGTGACTTTGAAGAAAGCCCTAAGGCAGAAAAATAAAGCCATGCCACAGTGCACCCTTGAGACAGCGACACTGACAGCTAGCCTGGAGTTGCCCACCACAGCTGTGCGAAACTGGAGGTAGGTGGATAAGACGTGGTAGAAGGCACAAAATCATCTGCTCCAATCAGGAAGGTGAAAGCTACCTCCTTCTGTACCCTCAAATCAATTATCATTGGCCAGAAATGGTCCTATGACCACCCCTTGGGAAAAGAACCCAAGGATAGAGCAGTTTTAGGGTGACTGCTTGTAAGAGACAGTTTGTAAGAGCCACGCTGAACAAAATCAAAATTTTACACTCTGTAAGGCAGAATAAAAATGGGTATTGGGCAGGCAACTAACATGTTCTGCTCAACATCATATCTAAGAGTATCCACTCTCTCCTACTCCCTAGGTAGAGCTGTTCCTCCTGTGCCCCCAAATATCCATAAAATGTGCAGTATGGGGACAAAGGTATATTAGGAGCCACCAGCCAAATCTTCCTACCATGAACTTGTCAACAAAGTGCTTTGATGATTGCTATGCCCTCGTACCTCGTGGAGTGTGCAGAAGACACGGCAACTATATACTACACCATTTAAGCAGCTGCCATTAACCCTCTCCACAAATTTGGCTTTACGTGACAGTCCCTGAGAAGAGCGCAGGGTAAAGGGTTTGCTGATCACTGTGTTGGCAAACCACAGACAGAGGATTCGACAACAGCAGGCTCTTGTGGCTCAGCTCTGCAGCTCAGCTGCTTAACATGCAGCAATACTCCTGGGCTGAACTGCCCCAGAAGGTAAGATTCTCTAAGAATTGTCTTGGAAGAAGTGAAAACCAGAGGACAGACAGCCTCTCTCCTTTCTTCCCCCGCTCTCTGTCTGGCTATTCTTCAAGGAGGAATCAACATGACTCTTGCAACTTGATTTACTCCTTCCCAAAACCTCTGACACAGGAAAAGGGCATAAAATGGGAAATTCAGCCCTGTTTGCTCCTGTTCAGCCTCTGTGGGGAAACAATCGTATGGAGGCTGTTACCGCTGGTGGCCTTGGTAACAGAATAATTGACGTACAGTCTGAAAGTCATAAACTTAATGAAAACTATAGTTTTTATTGCACCTCACCCTCATCACTGATTAAATCAGATCTGCATAATGCAAAGATATTAAATTTCCATGTTTCTCATTTTCTCTCCCCTGCCAATAGGAAGGCTTTGTTGTGAGGCAACCCTGCCAGTGGGCCGGGAACATCATTGCTCTAGATTTTGCTGAAAAATGTTATTTAATAATTGGTGCTGGCTAGCCCACAACGCAAAGCAAACTTCTGAGAAACAGTTGGATTCTGGCTCCGTGGAGACACAGCTGCTTCTTCTGGCAGGTAGAGGTTTTATGGACCTCAAAGGGAATCACGAAGAAGAAAAGGGATGTCAAGGGGGCTAGCGCATTGGAGGGACACATTAATTCAAGAAGTAATTGTGGAGGAATTTTACTTCTTAGTCCGCACGCCTGACCTACGGAATTGAAATGGGAGGAGGAGAGGTGGAACACATCTGGACCAGGCCTGTGTGGGATCTAGGGATAGAGACATGAATGGGACAAAGCACCTGAGTGCAAGGTACTCACAGTCTAAATGAAATGCTCACCTGGGTTGCTTGTCCCCAGCAGCCTGCTTCCAACAAGAACTGACAGGAACGGGGATTGGAGATGGAATCTGTGCTGGTCAAACAGTACACCGCTATGTGGCTGTGTTTCAGATCTAGTTCTAAGTTCTCCAGGGACTAAAGATTCATGATATTGATGCTTATAATATAAGAACTTTCATTATAAAAGAATCTGTGCTGGTCAAACAGTACACCGCTGTGTGGCTGTGTTTCAGATCTAGCTCTAAGTTCTCCAGGGACTAAAGATTCATGATATTGATGCTTATAATATAAGAACTTTCATTATAACAGAAAGGTAATATGACGAGAGGAGCAAAGTGCTGTAAAAATTTTCAGGAAGGAGCACTTACTTCTAGCAGGGGTCTCCAAGAAGGTACTGGGAAGACATTGGCCTTAGCCTGTGGTTACATATGTCAGAGATCCTGCAAAATGATTTCACTGGAAAGAGACTTCATCTCTTATTGTATTGGGCTGTTCTCACATTACTACAGATAAATACTGGAGACTGGGTAATTTATAAAGAAAAGGGGTTTAATTGGTTGGCAGTCCTGCAGGTTATACAGGAAGCATCATGATGCTGGCATCTGCTTGGCTTCTGGGGAGGCCTCAGGAAACTTACTGTCATGGCAGAAGGTAAAGTGGGAGTAGCACCTTACATGGCCATGGCAAGATCCAGGGAGAGAGAAAGGAAGTGCCACACACTTTTAAATGACCAGATTTCATGAGAACTCACTCACTATTGTGAAGACCGTACCAAGGGGGTGATACTAAATCATTCATGAAAAATCTGCCCCCATGATCCAGTCGCCTACCACCAGGCCCCACCTCCAACACTGGAGATTTGGGCAGGGACACACATCCAAACTATGTCATTTGTGTTTCATTTAACTTCATCTTAGAAGAAAATGGTCAGAAAAAAGAAGGTAGAGTGAGGCAGCAGTTCTCAACTGGGGACGATTTTTGTCCCCTCCTTAACAGCCAGAGGATATTTGACACTGTCTGGAGAAGTTTTGATTGTCACAACTAGGGGTTGGTGCTACTGACATTTGGTGAGTAGGGGCCAGGGATGTTGCTAAACATCTGACAATGCACAACATAGTCCCCAGAACAGAGCATTATCTGACAATAGTGATGAGGTTGAGAAATTCTGGCACAAGGGGAAATACAGTTCCACTAACATGCCACTCATACGCTGAGAGACCAGGAGAGAGGCAGGTCACAGCAGGTCCTTAAGCTAAGTTCTGTCCCTGCAGGGCAGGTGAGGGATGGTCAGGGCTGTGTCAGGTGAAGGGGACCGACACTCTGCGGCCAAGGCATGTCATCCATGAGGCTGGGGCAGGAGGGAGCCTGAACATTTCAGGCTGAGACAGAGGACAGGAAAGGTGTCATACCCTGATTTTACTTTTGGTACGTTAGTTTTACTTCCTTGCCTATGCCCATGTGCCGGGAGTCCCCCACAACCCTCCCTATATCCATCCACCCCTTTCCTCTCATCCTTCTTTTGCTTTCTTGGATTATTCTTTTCTATCCTCTCTTTTCCTACAGTTCAAGCATCAGGTGAGTAGGGATGTTGTGTTTCCTGCAGTTCAAGCATCAGGTGGGTCAGGGTTAAAGAGGTGAGAGGGAGGAAGGATTTCAATTTCGGGGCCTATTCTTCCCATTTTAAGATTTTCCGGAAGAGGAAGAGCTATGATTACACTTTGTCAAGTTGAAACAAAATGGCCAAAATGAAAACAGAACAAAACCAAAAAGTGCTTGAAATCCTTGGGCTTGATCTTTGAATTCAACTTTCAACAAATTTGCAAAGTCGTTACCACCATTTAATGGATAGAAAAGCCACAGCCCAAAGACAGCGAAGAAATCTCCCAAGACAACACAGCCAGGAAATCATTGTCTCAGTACTCAAATTATCCAAAGGTGGTGTCTGTATACTAGTGTCTAGGTTGCTTACTTCAAAAGCTGGGGTTAAACTCAAATTTTCATGCACCCAGTTGTTTTAAAAATAGCCCAAACAAACAGATTTTTGGCCATTTCAAGTCTGCCTCCTTTGCAGATTCTAGGAAATCTCAGGCCACATATGTTGGCCATAAATCCCCGGAGCTGCTATGACCCTGGCCTTAGCACATCTCCCACACGGATCCTCCTACCTGGCTGCTGAGCAGCGTCACCTAATTCCCACAGCCCAGGAGTTCCTTTGCTTACCTCCCCTTCTGGATGGTGGCCTCCAAGAGCTTCCAGACAGTCTCATGCCGTAAGGGATGTCCCCAGCCCTGTCTGTGCACTGCCCAGTACAGCTTATTGTATCTTATTGCCTTTCATAGCCACACCGCTCTCCTTGCTCTGCCTCCAAATCCCTCAAACCCCCTATGCATTCCAAGTCAGATTTTCAGGTTAGTAACCTTTTTCCCCCACTACTCCATTGCTTCTACCTTAGTTTCAAACTTTTTCAACAAATAGGCTTATACAAAGAAATACAGTATCTAAGCAATGTTTCTAGAGAAGGACCAGGAATTGATCTGAAACTTAATAAGTATAGCTCAGTTCCTCAAACCTGGGAAAAGCTTGCATCATCTGGAGACAGCAGAAAGTTCTTATAGATACTTAATTATTATTATTAATTATTGCTACAATTTCCACATAGGTCCTTTGAAAGGGATTGGACTGGGAATAGCACCCTAGAGACTTGATAGTGCTCATCACATTATTAAAAGCTTCTATTCATTGAGCATTCACTCCATGCCAGGCTCTTACCAAGATCTTGAACAGAATCACCCAGTGATAATGGCACATCTTCCAGTTCTTATGCCATGGTGTTAACTGTGTAGCAGACAGGGATTCCCTCTCCTCATGGTTTCCACGTGCATCCTGTCAGCTTACTACCTCGCTTAAATTTTCTGAGAAACATAATGCAAGAGACTTGCCACCCCAAAACACAATTCCACTCCTGACTCGAGTTTCTGTCCTGGTTCATGAACTGCTTACGGGACCAACCCGGCAGCTAGCTCTGGCTTAAAGAAATTACCAGGGGAAAGGCAATAATACCTTTTAGCAGGCAGAAAAACAGGCAATAAAATCATTCCCTGGATCTTGAAGTTCCTGGGCACCTGGAGGAGAGTGCGGGAGAGCTGTTATTTTCTAGCTTTCAGTTCTGTTACATCTGTTATGTCTTCCTAACAAATTGCTGGCTTCAGGAAGATCCACACCAAAAGCTGTGGTTATAACTATTATGGGTCTCATGGTGCCCTGAGGGCCTCAATTCATGGGCTGGTCCAATCCCACCCCCCAAGGCAGAAAGCATTGGAAGGAACTGAAATGAAATGTCCTCCTTTCTGATCATGGGTGAACCATATTGAAGCCAATTTCAGGCAGGGGTGGGGAGGTGGTGCTGGGTGCTGAGGAAGGACAGAAGTCTAGGCTGTGCCTGAGGGTTGGTGGAAGGGAGAGGTGTATGGGACCCCGTTTGATTGCTTCCTTCCCTAATCACCGTTATTCTGCCCAGCAAATTGGAAGCTAATGAAACTTAGTCACTATGTCCTATATGAAATTTCCAGAGAAATGCTAGAAAAATGGTTGAATCCTGTAATGGTTATTTGGCACATTGTTGGCTTGGAGTCTACAAGATAAGCCCTTCGGAGCTGTGTTCCTGTCTTCTGCTATGATACCGAGAGAATCTACCAAAAGATGAATAGTGGAAATGACAATAATTGTAGCTAGGTGCTTACTAAATGCTGGACATTTTTGTGTGTGTCTTCCACATATTATTATTAACTTTATAAATCCTTACAACAATCCTAGGAAGTAAGGCTTGTTATTACTCCCATTTTACATTTTAGATATAAGGAAATTGAAGAACAGAGATTAAGCAATCTGCCTACAGGTCTTGAAGCAGGTAGAAGGAAATCAGGCCATTGGCTTTAGAGTTCATGCTTTTTCTCATGCAGCCTCAAGTTATAACCTCATGGGATATGGCTCTGGCCATACATGGACAGGAATGACTAATAAAAATGAATATATATCTATAGAATGTGATCTCAACTATTGCCTATTATTCTCAAAACAAAAATATCTGATGTAATAAAAAATAATATGCAAAGTGTTAACCAAACATACCTTCAAAAAAACTAAGAAAAAATGAACTCAGGAAAAGATTTAATTTAAAAAAATTTAAGAGACAGTGTCTCCAAATGTTGCCCAGGCTGGCCTGGAACTCCTGGCCTCAAGTGATCTCCCTTCCTCAGCCTCCCAAGTAGCTAGAACTACAGGCACATGCTACCACACCCAGATTCAGGAAAAGATGTGAATACTAAAATGAAGTTATTGATTTAAGACCTTCCTGACTAATTTTTAAGTGTGATGTTTCTTTGCTAATCAAATCTTGGTTTTCCCTACCATGTTTGCAGCTAATTGGTTTGAGCCTTATCTAGAAGACAGCACACTTGGGAATATTTGCAGCTTTCTTGTTTCGTGGTAGCATTTCATGGGTTACAAGAAGCTTTGGAATCGGTCCCCACAGCTTATCAGTTAAAATCATTTTGGGTGCTAGTTAAAAATACTGACTCCAGGTCTTACTCTAGTTTAATGAATAAGAACCCTTCAAGCCTGGGCCAGGCGTAGTGGCTTACGCCTATAATCCCAGCACTTTGGGAGGCTGAGGCTGGCCGATCACAAGGTCAGGAGTTGGAGACCACCCTGATCAAAATGGTGAAACCCTGTCTCTACTAAAAATNATTTTGAGAGGCTGAGGCAGACAGATTGCCTAAGCTCAGGCCTTCGAAACCAGCCTGGCCAACAAGGTGAAACCCTGTCTCAACTACAAATAAAAAAAGATAGCTGGGTGGGCACCTGTAATTCTAGATCCCAGATACTCAGGAGGCTGACACAGGAGAATCGCTTGAAACTGGGAGACAGAAGTTGCAGTGAGCTGAGAATGCGCGATTGCACTCCAACCTGGGCAACAGTGTGAGACTGTGTCGAAAGAAAGAAAGTAAGAAAAGAAGGAAAGCAAGAAAGGAAAGAAAGCAAGAAAGAAGGAAGGAAGGAAGAAAGGAAGGAAGGAAGGAAGGAAGGAAAGAAGGAAGGAAGGAAGGAAGGAGGGAGGGAGGGAGGGAGGGAGGGAAGGAAGGAAAGGAAAGGAAAAAAGGAACAAAGAAGGGAGGGAGGAAGGAAGGAAGGAAAGAAGGGAGGGAAGGAGGAAGGAAGGGAGGGAGGGAGGGAGGGAGGGAGGGAGGGAATGCCTAACTCATTGTCACAGCTATATGAGGAGGCTCTGGAATTGCATCTCAATTACCCTGGAATGGGACCAAAGCATGAATATTGTTTAAAGCTTTTGGGTGAGAACAGTGAGAAGCCAGGGCTGATAATAATGAGCTTGACCAGTCTGCACCATTAATAGCTATCCTCTGGGTAGAGACCTTGCTTCCAGAATATGCTGAACATGCTTTTTTCCATCCTCAGAAAGGACTTATACAATCAGCATACAAAATAACTAGCTGCCTTCATCCCTTGGATCAATAATCAGAAATCTATTAGATTTGTATTGAAAGTGGGACCTCCCTGGGAAGGCAGGAGATTGTTTCATGATAGAACATACAAAAAAGTGAGTCCCGATGCCAGGCATAACACCATAGTGACATGAAGGAAAATGTGGATCTTGACCTGGGAAATCAATTTCAGAATGGCGGGAATGGAGAAAATGGACAGGTTGCAGGTACCATTAACCAAGAGTCTGAGGAGCTCAGCCTCAGAGCCAGGGGCTGCCTGTGTGGATAGGGCAGATGGACAGCCAAGATCCAGGATGTTGTGGGAGCATCGGCTACAGGAAGCAGAGACCCACATTGAGTAACTGGGGCCCAGCGGAAGGGAATTCAAACTGTCAGAGGAGTGACATAACAATCAGGAACCCCAGCACGGGGAAAGAGGTCAGGCCTGAGGATGATACAAAAGTAAGGGAGGGCCAGGTGCGGTGCCACATGACTGTAACCCCAGCACTTTGGGAGGCTGAGGCAGGCGGATCACCTGACGTCAGGAGTTCAAGACCAGCCTGGCCAACTTGGCAAAAGCCTGTCTCTCTACTGAAAACACAAAAAATTAGCCAGGTCTGATGGCGCGTGCCTGTAGTCCCGGCTACTCAGGAGGCTGAGACAGAAGAATCGCTTGAACTCAGAAGGCAGAGGTTGCAGTGAGCCAAGATCGCACCACTGCATTCTAGCCTGGGTGACAGAAAGCGACTCCATCTAAAAAAAAAAAAAAAAAGTAAAGTAGATGAGATTTTAAAGAAATAAAATGCTGATCAAGGAATTCCTCAACTTCCTATCATTATGGACAGGGCTGACTTGAGAATGGATGAAGTGGAAGGAGTTTCAGGACAGGTCTCACTGGACAGAGATTTGAAAGTTTGGAGATCCCAAGAGATGCATGCTAAACAGGATATTTCATCCTCTTGTTGGTTAATCTTAAGATGCCGTTCCCAGCTTTCCTGTCAAAGGAGGTTCACTGACTCTTCCCTCCTGTTTGCTTTGGGGTGACACTCATGGGAAGGGTCTTCCAGTTGCACACACCTACGTGTGCTCATCCATGTGTACGCACACTGCGGAGCCCTCCACGTTCCGTTATCTGATCTCCTGCACCCTGCCTGCCCTGGGTCATAGCCTCAGTTCTAGCTTGCTTCCAGGTCCAGCTCACTCCGGTCCATTTGACAGGTCCCTATGGACCAGTACCAGGAGGACAGCATTCTAAATGCCAATGTCTTAATTTCTCCAAGCCCACTTCAAGTGGTTCTGTTTCTTAACAGGAGCCTCCAGCATCAGGGAATTTACACCCTGCATGGAAGACACTGCATAGCCTGTGGTTTTTACTCATCGTGATGACATAGGGGGCACTTTTCTCATGCAGTACGGTAAAGCCACTTGGGGAGAAATGACCTTCCTGAAGCATATTCAAGAGAGCCAGCAAGACAGACATTGCAATTCCCTGAGCCCCAGACACATCCAGGTTCCACCTCTTTCCATTTGCTTCGGGTTTGTGCCATGTGATGCATCTCACCAAGCACCTTCTGGCCTCCTCCGTGTGCCTATAGGGCCCCTCCGAGGCTGGCGCACACACACTCTCAGAGCCGCATGAGGATTCCAGAGAGTGTTCAGACACTAATGAATTCTCCCTGTGCAGAACTGAGCACATGTACAGATTGCACGTGGGAGTAGATGTTCTCTCAGTGTCTGCTCTAAATGTTGTTTCTGAGTTAATCGTTCCAAGAGAGGGAAATGAATGGGGATTGCCTGAGCCACCCTTGAGCTGAGACAAAGCAGCCAGGATCATTGGACTCTGCAGGAGGAGTTTTTCTTCTGCTCTTTTTATCCCTAAGATCCATGGGTTAGTTATTGGGCCAGTCAGCTACTGTTTGCTGGCTGGCCCCTTTTTCACTCTTCCTCTGCTCTGCTCCCACTGGGCAGTTTCCACTGTGGGCCCAGCTTCTGAGCTTTGGATTAGGGGAAGGGGTTGCAGGAGAGAGGACTACCCTCTCCTCCCATAGTCCCTGCCTCTAAGGTGGCAGTGATTCTCCACTGTGGCTAATCACAGCTTCTCGGTTCTTCCATCCCTTGCGAAACCGATTCCCTGTATACAATTCCCTCTGTTTTAAAACTCCTATTTCCTCTAGTTCTTCCTCTTTCTATGCTGATAAAGTTTTAAAATAATTGTTAACAGGGCTGGGAGCAGTGGCTCATGTCTGTAGTCCCAGTACTTTGGGAGGCTGAGGCTGGTGGTTACCCTGAGGTCAGGAGTTCGAGACCAGCCTGGCCAACATGGTGAAACCCTGTCTCTACTAAAAATACAAAAATTAGCTGGGTGTGGTGGCATGCACTTGTAACACCAGCTACTTAGGAGGCTGAGGCAGGAGAATCACTTGAACCCAGGAGGCGGGGGTTGCAGTGAGCTGAGATTGTACTACAGCATTCTAGCCTGGGCGACAAGAGTGAGACTCCATCTCAAAACTAATAATAATAATACGTAAAACTTTTTACAACATTAGAAAATGCTTTACATTATTGACTCATCGAATCCTCATGGCTCAGTTTAATCACCTCTTTGTAAACATTACCTTCAGTCCCCTGGCAAGCTGTCTCCCATCCCCCAACCCCACTGCCTTGCTCACTTGGTAAATCCCAGCCTGGGCTCAACCCACATAGCTGCCGTTTTCATTGTCTGCACCTGAGCAGCTGAGTTTTGCTTAAAAAAAAAAAGTCACAGATCCAGGTTAACTGCTTTGCTTTAGAAATCAAGCCATTATCCTCACATAAGCACTCTATACCACCTGATGCATTGGTCCTCCTTAATTGCTAAATCCCCTTCTCCACACCCTAACATGACTTTGCATTCCTTCCCTCCCCACGGTCTCCTCTCCCACACTCTCAGTTGGCGATCTCTCCCTATACTTGCTGAGAACATGCAAACCACGAGACGGGAATGTGTTCAACTTCCCATCAGCAAACGTGTTATTCATTTTCATCCATCCTCTTTTTTCCCTCCTTTTGTAAAGAAGAGAGTATTTCACCACTAACCCAAACTTAATCTTTTCACGGCTTTCCTGAGTGACATTCCCTTTTTTTTGCCCAAGGACTTCGCTGCTTGTTTTTTCTTTTTTCTCTTTCTCATCAAAGGTCTTTCTGAAGAGAAACCTATAGTTTCAAATGCTTGCATGTATTAGAAAATTAAAAAAAATCTAAAATTAATTATCTAACTGTCCACTTTCCAAATTAAAGGCTAGGAGAAGAAAGTAAATTTAAAAAAAATAATTAAGGGAAGAGCAGAAGTTAATGAAATAAAAAACAATCAGTGAAGTCAAAAGTTAGTTATTTGAAAAGATCAACAAAACAGATAAACCTCAAGCAAGCATGGTTAAGAAAAAAAGGGAGAGAAGTTATCAACACTAGAAAGAGGAATCATTATTACAGATTGTGTAATTTTCAAAATAATTAAAACAGAACATGACGGTTAACTTTATGACAATAAATATAACAAAGTAGATGGAATGGAAAAATTCATTACGAAACTCAAAGTACCAAAACTAACATAGGAATAGCCTTACCCCTACTAAAGAATTAAACTTATTATCAAAAACCTCACCACAAAGAACTCTTCAAGCCCAAGTGGTCTCATTAGTGAATTTCATTGATTATTCCAGGAAGAAAAAAAGATACCAAATTAACACAACGTATTTCAGAAAGTAGAGGAATCAGTTCCTGACATAGGCAACAACATGGGTGAATCTCATAGACTTTATGCCGAGCAAAAGAAGTCAGACACAAAGGAATGTGGATTTTGTGATTCTATTCAAATGGAGTTCTGAATAAACGAAGCTAATTTATTGTGGAAAACTTCAACAGTGGTTGCCTCTGTTGAAGGCAACAGAGTGGGACATGGACTGGAAAGGGATCCCAGAGAACTTTCTGAAATAAGAGGAGTAGGTTGCATGAATGTCAAAATTGTATATTTAAGATTTTTGAATTTCAATCTATGTAAATTAAACAGATAAACAATCCAGAAGGTGGAGAGTAGGTGTAGCGATGGAACAAGAATGACAAAATGTTTACGGTTGTTGAAGTTGAGTGATGGGTGTGTGGGAGTTTATTGCCATATACTGTTTGTGTTGTACGTGCTTTCAGTTCTCCAAAGTGAAGAGTTAAACACTGAAACGTTCGTGAAGTGTGATTTGTAAAGTGGGATATTGCATTTGTATATCACACTATTTCCAATTTGCATAGTTCCAATTTCTACAAAACCGAGTACATTTGTATTTCCTTCAAGTCCTTTTTTTTAAATTGTTCTAAGCAGTACTGAATATGCAATTTTACACTCAACTTTCCCACTCACATTACACTGCAGGCATCTTTGCAGTTTTACAATCTTTTTGATCATCAATTTTAATGGCCACCCCTCTGGCTTCTTCAAGCTGAAACTCAAATTTCATCTCATTATTTTACCTCCATGGAATGCTAGCCTACTCAGAATAATATCTGCTACTCAGGTAGTCTCATTTCATTATTTACGCTCACCTTACGCTAAGGTGGATTTAAGGTGGCCTGAAAAGACTCATAAAGTGCAACCAGATAAAAGAAAGTTAAAACAAAATATAAAAAAGACAGAGAAACAAGGTTAAAGACAGAGTTTAATCAGCGATGTTTAAGGCAGGAAAAACCAGCCACCCTTCTTTTCCAAGGTAAAGATTAACAAAGCACATGCACATCTAACTTTGAGTAATTATTTTTAATATGTATTGATTGGGGTGAGCATTGAATAACCTCAAAGATTAACCAGAATGTTCATAACAGGGTGACCAAACAAAGTAGTCTTTTGTGAGAAATAGTTATTTTTGAGCCAGTAAAAAGTTAAGGCTACAATATTGATGACTTTCATTTCAGAATAGTTGTATAACTTGAGATATAGCTTAGAATTGCTTTTTAGGTTAAGTAGCTGAGAGGCAGGATGGAGAAATGGGTTCACCTCCCAGATCTGCTGCTCCCCAGCTTGTTATTTTTAGAAGTTGACCTCTTCTTTCTGATTCTTTGTTTCTTCCTTTGTAAAACTGGAGGGTGATAAATGTCTACATTATGGTACTACAGTGAAGATTTATCACAGATTCATTCATTCGACAAATATTTATGGAGACCTACTAGATGCCAGGTGACTATTGTCTCTCACATTTTAATGCTCACTGTCCAGTGGGGGTGGAGATGGAAGACAAGAAAATGAGCAAGATCATTTCAGATGATGACAATTTCTATCAAGAAAATAATCCGGCCAGGCGTGGTGGCTCACACCTGTAATCCAAGCCCTTTGGAGGCCAAGGTGGGTGGATCACCGGAGGTCGGGAGTTCAAGACCAGCCTGACCAACATGGTGAAACCCCGTCTTAAAAAAAAAAAGAAAATAATCCATGCTATAGTGCTAAAAGTAAATGATGGGTATATATGTATGTATGTGTGTACACTTTTAAAGGTACATTGATCAGCAACTTCCTCTCTGAAAAAGTACTATTTTTACAGGGATCTGAAAGTTGAGAAGAAAGACATTAGGGAGAGCCATAAGCAAAGGGAACATCAACAGTGGGCCTCACATTTTAAGAAGCAGCCAGAAGGCCAGTGTGGCTGGAGCACAGGGAGTGAGGATGATGATGGAGAGAGATCAGAGAAGTGCACAGGTACCAGAACTCATGGAGCCAGAGTTGAGGCTTGGATTTTATTCCATGCAGAAAGGGAGGTCATTGGAGGATGTAAGCAGTGGAGTTGCATGATCTAATGAGTGTTTTAGGCCATGTTATGGAGGATGGATTGCAGAGGGGGCAAGAGTGGATTTCAGGCAGGGAGGCCACCTAGGAGGTTAATGCATATGCACCTAGCAGTTGCTCAGTATGATACCTGGGGCCTAACAACACTCACTAAATATTACTTATTTTGAACTGGTGATCTGTAGCCCTACTTTTTAGAAGAAAAAAAAATAGTTATCAGGACAATGATTCACTCAGATAATCTTTTATATGAGAAAATTAAGTCTTTCTGTTCTCTGTAACAGAGATACATTCTTCCAGCTCACTAAGTGTGGAGGCTTTGTGAGGTGTCAGCCTGCCTCGGTTGACCTACATTTTCCAGAATTCCTTTTTCTGGGTGTGTCCTATTAGAGTGGGTTACAGACAGCTTCCCATGGGAGATGTGGAGCAGAAGGCAGGCAGTGGCCATTCTGTAGCCCGCACACCTTGTTGCTGCTCTGCAGTGACCAGGCCTGTACTCAGCTGGGCCAGGCTCCCCTGGAGCCTTGTTCAGCTTCTTTAGCCCCTGGACAGGTGTGAGTGTTCAGCAATGGGATGCAGTGTCCTGGCTTCTCAAGGTCACTCCCACCAGGAAGAACCAACGTGGGTTTCAGCCCATCCTCACAGGCCCAGCTCATGTTTGTGGGTTACCACACATTCTTACTTTCCTCCACCTTACGTCCATCTGTTCTCTCAACTGTCTGTCTTTTGCACTTCAAGCTTCAGCATTAAATATGAAGACAACAGCCTTGTAAAGGCTGCTGAAGCAGCTTCCACTATTGGGTAAGGCCAAATCCCTTATCTATCTCTCTCAGTGGTTCCGTTTCTCCAATTAATCCTTTATAGATACAAGAGTGGAAGCTGATTAGAAGACATACACTCAAAAGAAATAGGACCAAATACATCCCCAATTTACACCTGAAAATCTCCAAGTGCCCTTCAGTAGACGGGGATCACAATCATCACCGTTTTGGGCATGTAACAGGCATTCAATAAATATTCTTTAAAGAATGTATAATCCAGTTCTGGATTTTTAAAATGTGGTATATATACATAATGGAATACTATTCAACCTTATAAAAGGAAATTATGTTATTTTTGGTAACACAGATGAATCTGAAGGACATGATGCTAAGTAAAATAAGCCTGACACAAACAAATACCACACATTCTCACTTATACATGGAATCTAAAGAAGTTAAATGTACACTTTGGGAGGCCAAGGCGGGCAGACCACCTGATGTCAGGAGTTCAAGACAAGCCTGACCAACATGGTAAAACCCCGTCACTATTAAAAATACAAAAAATTAGCCAGGTGTGGTGTTGGGCACCTGTAATCCCAGCTACTCAGGAGGCTGAGGCAGGAGAATTGCTTGAACCTGGAAGGCAGAGGTTGCACTGAGCCAAGATCGCATCATTGTACTCCAGCCTGGACAACAAGAGCGAAAGTCCATCTCAAAAAAAAAAAGAGTTAAATGTATAAAAGCAGAGAGTCAAATAGTGGTTATCAGGGGCTGAGTTAAATTTTGGGGAAAGGGGAGTTATTGGTCAAAGAGTACAAGATTTCAGCTGGAAAGGAGGAATAAATTCCAGAGATCTATTGTAAAACATGGTAATTTTATTTAATAATAAATGTATAATTGAAAATTGTTAAGAGAGTAGATTTGAAATGTTCTCATCACAAAAAAAATGATAAGTGTGACAGGTGATGGCTATGTTAATTAGCTTGAGTTCCACAAAACATCACATTGTATACCATAAATGTATATAATGTTTCATTTGTCTACTAAGCAAAGGGAAAAAGAACGCATGATTCAGTTCCAATTCCCTTGGTAGGTTATAATTGAGGTTTGCAGTCAACTTCGCCAGGGCTCCATGCAGGACTCCTCCTGCGACTTGTCCTAACCAAAAACATGCAGGAAAAAAAGTGCTAGGAAATGAGGTTCAGCCTAGTCAGGAAGACACAACTGGTCCTGATCTATAGAATCAGACGTTAAGAAAGATCAATCGAAGCTATTAATCGCTCACTAGTCTCCTAGTTTCTCATTCTAGGAGGTAGTCGATAATAACGATTGTCCATGAGAGATCAGCCAAGTCTTAAGCCTACCTGTAGCTCTTGTAAAACTTTGACCTGAGAAACCCACGCTTGCAATTTGTTAGGCAAATTGTGAGAACACAGCATTGATGGACTGCACAACAAATTAACAGGTTTACAATTCAAGGAGCATGGAGTTTTGCTTATTTTGCTAATAAACAATACTCTGGTTTCAGTCAGATGGCGCCATCTTTAAAAAACCAATAAAGGTTAACAAGTCTGCAAACACTGAAAATCATTATTTTGTGAGGTTCTTAAATAGCTCTGTTAGCAAAAGTATCATTCTGTCTTACTCACCTTAGGTTTCAAAATCAAAATGCCCATGCAATGTGATGTTTAAGGCTGTGTATTTAGTTTATAGTTCCAGAAATGGGGATCCTAGGTGTCCCTATGAAAGACTCTTCATTGGCAATTAAATAGCTCTTCTTCCACACTTATTTTTTTGCTAAAAGAGACCAAGTGTTCTTGTGGCTATAATATATCAAGCCTAGGGAATTGATCTTGAATCAAATCTGCTTGGAAGATCCTGGAAAAGCTATTTCTTTGTTGTTGAAAGAAGAGAACCATTAGAGAAAAGGGTCTTTTTTTTTTTCTCTAGCCCCACCTCTTTCAATCTTTCCCAGCTCCCGTGTCCTGCCTTTGAAAGCAACCATGATGCTCATAGCTGCATCAATCATTTTACAACGTGAAATGACAAGCCACCATATTGGGGTTGACGGAACCGAAGAATGGAAAGAATTTGGGCATTGTTGAGATGCTTGAAGAGCTGAATCAGTCCCAGGCTGCCCACCTACAGACTCTGCGCTCTGTGAGATAACTAAATGTCATTACGTTTAAGCCTCTGCAAACCAGGCATTCTGTTACTTGCAACCAAAGCCACTCCTAACTGATAGAGCCCCTTTTATGCTGCCTTCCAGATTCATGCTCTGGGTAACTGTGCTGTAGAACTAGACCTCACCAGGTCTAAAAGCTGGACTTGGATCTTTCTAGAGACTGTTTGTTATTTTTTTAATAATAAATTTATATCTATATTTTCTATACAAAACATTTGTTATATCGGGCATCATATTTGTCATGTAAGGAAGTAATCACTCCATTATTTAGTGATGCCAAGAAAAGTATCATTAGACTTTCTTCTCAACCTAACAATCACTCTCCAACAAATTAGTTCTTCCAAGGTATAACTAGAACACATAAAGTTTAAATGGTCATGAGACAAGACCATATATCCAGTCATGTCAAATTTGCATTGGCAAGGGAATGTACATAAAAAGATAACCTCCATCAGCCTTTTCAGGAATTAAATCAAAACTGTCAAAACAAGAAAAAATATCATTGGAACCAGGCAAACCCCCAAGGTTGACAAAGATAAGACTGGCAAATTTATCCTAACTTTTTCAAGAGTTCCACAGTTCATTTTCTGACAGCTGGTACAATAAAGGTTTAAAATTCTGAATAGGAAGGAGGAGGTGGTTGCCATCTGTGGCCATTACCTGATCTCTCTGATTTCAACTGCTAGGGATAACACCATGGGACATGTAGTTTTTGTTTTTAATTAAAAAATATTTTATCTTAGGTTATTTCAAATACACAAAAGATTGCAGAAAATAATATAGCTCCAAGTACTCATTGCTGATATTTGACAAATGTTGACATTTTGCCATTGGCTTTGGATGTTTTAAAAATAAAATTTTATAGATACTCTAAAGCCCTACAGAATCCTGTCTCCTTATTGTTTTAATTTGCATTTTGTGGGGCATGTCTCTGTAAAATTAGGCCACCTGTGCCTCTAAAACTTTGCTGATATTTGGGAAGCTGCCATGAAGAAGTCTGTTTCCAAAACATACTTTGATTACTAGATGTAAAGCAATGATGCTGCTTGGCCTATGCAATCTTCTAATGCTTGATAATCCACATTTTCCATGTCCACCCCATCTGTGAAGGTCACACCTTTCTCCCTGTGTCTCAGCCACCTTCTGATGTGGGATCCTGCAAGTCTCAGGTGATATATTAGACGCCTGGAAACAATGTGCAAGCAACCTTCATGGGGAGTCCTTTGGGAGGGACATCGTGCAAAATAACAATGTGCTTCCCAGGCTCAGGTTGCTGCCCAGCATGTTCTAGCCTTCCACCCAACCCTCCTCATCCTGTTTCACCCACAAGAGAAGCCAGTGGGTGACGATGGCAGGACCAGGTCATGACCTTGAACCTTGCCCTTTTCACAGTCCACACACCTACCATCCAGGAGCTCGTTCCACATCCTGCCCCCTTCCTGGCTGGTATATCCAAACCTGTCCTCTGCCTTCTTCCTAGCTTATGACTACAGTGGACTCATACTTCACTACACTTCTTTGATTCTTAAGTTGAGGTTTACCTTCTCAGTTCTGTCTTGTTCTCCCAACCTCTACTCTCAAGAATCCTGTCCTGGCCATGGTCATAATATAAAGCTTTCCCATACCTGTAATCCCAGCACTTTGTGGGGCAGAGGCAGGAAGACTGCTGGAGGCCAGGAGTTCAAGACCAGCCTGGGAAACACAGTGAGATGCTGTCTCTACAAAAATTAACTAGGCATGGTGGTGCGTAGTTGTTCCTCAAGAGCCTGAGGTGTGAGATTTGCTTGAGCCCAGGAGTGTCAGGTGACAATGAGTCATGATCATGCCCCTGCACCCCAGCCAGGCAACAGAGCAAGACTCTGCATAAAAAAACTACAAACACAAAACTTTCCCAGAGGAGAACTTGAACTTTACAAGCTCATCAGAGGATAGGGACTTGAGCTTTCCCACAATATAAGCAGCCAATGAGGAGTGTTCTTCCGTTGCTTTTATGAGATACTATTATACTGAGTCCTGATTTGAGAGAACTGAGTTCTTCTTAGAAACTTGAATCCACTAATCCAAGTGAATGTCTTTAAATTAACATTCTCTTGGACCAGCATGACAAAAAGAGCTAGATCTACCCTGGCTTTCACACCCCTACATTTTTTTGTATCATTTACAGGTGTCTTTCATGATAACTCAATAACACATACTTAACAAAAGAAGGGATGACTTGTTTCAGGACACCTCCCACTTGAGGCAAATCGGTCTTCCAGCCTGCAATATCTCAAAAGGTGGCCCCTGCTGACAAGTGGAGTTTCTTCCATCTAGCTTTCTGGGTGCTTGAGCTTGCTCAATCAAAAGAGGAAAGAGAGAAGCAAAGCTTTGGGGGAGATGAGTAAGGTGGAAAGAAGTTTTCATATTAGGGTAACAAACCTGTCCTCATTCATCCCAGGCTTACCTGGTTCTAGCACTGAACATTCATCTGTCATCCTGGGAACCCACTAGTCCTGAGCAAATCAGAGCAGTTGATCATCCTACCTCACATACAAGAGGGATTTTTAAGGTCTAATTGAAAGTATTTGATAAAGAAAAGAAATCTGCCATATTGGAAAACTTTGCAAAGCCCAGATGGGACCAAAGCAATCATGGAGAGGGGCATAGTCAGAGAAGGAATGTTTATGTTGGGGACTAAAGGATGACTCAGAATTATAAAGGCAAAGGGCAGGAGGAGGGAGTGAGAGGCCACTCAATTTCATGGGAAGAGGCTAAAAGGCAGCCTTGTCACACTATTTCTATTTTGACATTGTTCCATTAACTTGCAGTGCGTTTGTTTAGGTCTATCCCACCACAATAACATCAATTCTAGGCTACATCTCTTGTTGGGATAATAAACACTTGATATCTTAATTCCTTGATTTTCCAGATCCACATTTTCTATTGCCAAAACCAAATACTGTCTTCTTTCAAAAATACTTCTTAAATGCCTTTTGTGTGTACAAAACTGTGAGAATTGTGAAGAGTCTTCTGAAGTGGACTTGGAGATTTTCAGGTGTAAATCGGGGATATATTTTGTCTTATTTCTTCTGAATTTATTACAAATAATTTTAACGTGATGGATACTTTACTTTTAAGTAACCCATTCTGGAACTTCATCAGGGTGAGCTAGTCTCTATTTCAAAGAATCTGCATTCCCCACATTTGGGAAATCAGGCCAGTTTTTGCCCATTCTGAGATGTCAATCATGCTTCCCATCCTTCCTAACTTTTCAGAGAAGGCATAGAGTCTTCAGTCACATCTGCACATTCTTTTCATTTTAGAGGCTGTAGTTTTCAAGGCCCAAGTCCCTTAAATTGAGACTGACAAGGAGCTATCATATTAGATTTCTTCCCATCTGAGGCATTAGATGTTTCATATTCATGGTTAGCCTAGACTTCCTTCTTTGAAGATTAGTATTCCTAATGGAGAAGAAATGAACACAAAGAGGTTGAATAGCATTTTCCTGTCATCTGTTAATATGATAGCACTTCTCCCCAAGTAGTCTGATTAAATGTAATTAAAACAAACTTTGAATTCATTTGAATGACTTTTATATTTTTAGCTATCTGTTTTCATTTTCCAGCTCTTTTTAAGTATACCTTTAGATTTGCCTTAGAAATTGGACAAAAAAAAATGAAAATGTGTTATTGGGGAATGGAAGAAATTACTTATAAATGTTAAGGAAATTAATTCTTAGTGGGCTGGTATTTATTGTGTGTATATATCCAGCCAAAACAAATGTTTGAAAGATGAAGAATTTGGTTATCAATGAAATGCCTTTTTTCTCCTATGTTGTGAATATCGAAAAATTTTGCTTGGTACATAGGTCAAACTGTCCGGACATACTCTCCCGATCACTGCTCAGAGACTCCAGAGACAATGACAGATCAAGATGCTGAAAAGGGTACTGCTTAAGATGGCACTTGCAAGTTCTCTCTGCTTCTGTAGAGTTCACTAACCAATAATTATGCATTTATTTCTCAATTAACTTAACTCAATTTAACTGAGCACTGAATGCAGCTAAGGCTGCAATTTCACTGTTACAAGTAAATGGTATTGAATAGAAAGAACATATACTCCTTTCCTATAAGAGAACCACCACATGTACACAGAATTTATAGTGTGGTAGAATGTGAGTAACTCCGTGCAGCAAAGATCAAGTGAAAGGAGGGATGGATTAGCCCAGGGAACAGGGGAGGTCTTCTGGGACAAGTATGATTTAAATAGACCTTGCCTTAAGTTGTTCTGTGGAATGGTGACAGTGGAGGTGGTTGGGGAGGCATTTCCTGATAGGGGGCCCCCATGTCACTAAAGGCACAGAGGTAGAAATCTGCAGAATGTGTTCCAGCATGCTGAGAAGTCTAGTGTTTTGGAAGCATCTATGAACAGGGTTTGCAGAACTTAGGAATGTGTGGGTCCACTGCTGTCATCAAGTTCTTCTACAAGTGTGGCTGCTGGCCAGCAGCAGCAGCAGCAGCATCACTTGGGATCTCCTTAGAAATGCAGTGTCAGGCCCCCTCCGACACCAAGTGAATCCAAATCTCCGTTTAACAAGATCCCAGGTGATTTGCATGCACCTTATAGCTTGCAAAGCACTTCCTTAGATATCATCTGTGTTGTCTCTTATTTATTATCCCTCTGGTCATGTGAAAAGCACACTTTATCCATTTTAAGTTTTATCAGTAGCCAATTCTAAATCATTGAGTAATGTATTTAAAACCTGGACTTCCTGAAGCTTCAACTTGAATCATGCACAGTCATTATTGACTCCACCCGGTCCAAAGAGGAAGTGAGCACCTTTCCTTTCTTCTCCTTTCTTTCAGCCTTCCCTGGCCTACTTTCTCTGTCTTATCTTTCAGGGTTTTAGGGCTTTTTGTCTTGTTCTAGTATTATTATTATTGTTGTTGTTGTTGTTATTTTTTGAGATGGAGTTTCACTCTGTCACCCAGGCTGGAGTGCAATGGCGTGATCTCCGCTCACTGCAACCTCTGCCTCCTGGGTTCAAGCGAATCTCTTGCCTCAGCCTCCCACGTAGCTGGGATTATAGGTGCCCACCACCATGACTGGAAAATTTTTGTATTTTTTTTTTTTTTTTTTTTAGTAGAGACAGGGTTTCACCATGTTGTCCAGGCTGGTCTTGAACTCTGACCTCAGGTGATCCACCTGCCTCTGCCTCCCAACGTGCTGGGATTACAGGTATGAGCCACCGCACCAGCCTTGTTTTAGTATTATCATTACTCTTACATACTCTATTTTTCTTTCAATACTGGTATTATTTTCATCGTTTCTGTGACCACATTTGCTACAATTATTTAGACATGGTTCCATATGCATATGAATTTAGTCCTTCTACAGTCTAAATGTTTTTCCCCTCTACAGTTCATATGTTGAAGCCCTAAGCCCCAGTGTGATAGCTTTAGGAGGTGGGGCCTTTGGGAGGTGGTTAGGGATTGGTGCCCTTTTCAGGTACTGAAGGGACCAGAGTTCTCGCCTTCCACCATGGGAGGACACAGTTAGAAGGTGCCATCTGTGAGCCAGGAAGTGAGTCCTCACCAGACACCGAATTTGCTGTCATGCTGATCTTGAACTTCCCAATTTTCCAGAACAGTGACAAGTAACTTTGTGCTGTTCATAAGTCATCCAGTCCATAGAGAAAATGTGGCATATATGCACCATGGAATACTATGCAGTCATAAAAAAGAATGAGTTCATGTCCTTTGCTGGGACATGGATGAAGCTGGAAACCGTTTTTAGCAAACTAACACAGGAACAGAAAACTAAACACCACATGTTCTCGCTCATAGTGGTAGTTGAACAATGAGAACACGTGAACATGGGGGAGGGGGGACCTCACACACCAGGGCCTTTTGGGTGGCAGAGGGCAAGGGGAGGGAGAGGATTAAGACAAATACCTAATGCATGCGGGGCTTAAAACCTAGATGACGGGTTAATAGATGCAGCAAACCACCATGGCATATGTATACCTAGGTAAGAAACTTGCACATTCTGCACATGTATCCCAGAACTTAAAGTAAAATAAAAAATAAATACATAAAA